>NW_018020584.1:647642-700094 GCF_002006095.1 Pseudomyrmex gracilis | reverse complement strand
CTTTTAACCATCATTTGTAACAAGTTCCGGGACAAAATTTTAGATACATGATAGTAGGGGTCTATCAGTGAAGCGCACACTAAACGATAATGTACTCAGAAATCGGTTAAACATTTTTGCATCATTTTTTCCCTATTGACTGGACTATATGTCCAAGGACTCATGGTGAGCGCGCGGCAATCGATAGCACCGATCGATAGCCTTTCTTTCGTTTGTTTCGTAAATCGACAAAGAGACTGAAGAAACAAAAATGTACTTATATTTTTAGAAATACATGTCGCACTAAATCCCGTTGTTGACGCAAGTTTACTTATTTCATAAAGTATTTACTACTTTTTTTATGTTGCATAATTAACATGCGGAAGAAAAAATATAATTTCTTTTTCGTATGACGTGGTAGGAACGCGTTTCCTTAGCGCATTGTTTTCATAAACAGCGGAGGTAATTTGTGTTTCGTAGCAACCAATACTTATGCTTGTGTCTTAGTACTCAAAGTTGCCTTGGGACGAATTCCGTTATGTTTTCGTCCATAAAGCCTAACTGCTGTCCGTTACGTTCCAGCGAACAGGCCTTAACGACGCTTGTTATAACAATTTCGGCGCATCATCGCCGCGTACTCTTTTCAACGGTAAGGAGGACTCCCGAGTAAATTTTTTCACGATAAAAATATACGTAAATATTTAAATTATTGTTTTTACTTTTATTATACTTTTAAATAAAACAAACTGGGTCTATGAGATACATACCGTCTGGTTATTGCTACGAAGAAAGAAATATGTGAATATTTCTAAACACTCGAAATCGCAAATACACGACTTTCAATATTTCACTAACAATAAGCAAATAAAAAAGTACCGAAATGTGCGAATATAATCAGTCATCAATATTGAGGATAAACACTCGAATGCTGCGCGCCAAATTGCCGAAGCAATCAAAGATTTCACGAACGTCCAACGTTTGTGCACATATTCAAGGAATCTCCGCTATCCAAACATGTTTCATATTTTCAGGCGCTGTGTGAACACGCAAATTCTCAAACATCTTAGTAATGGTTTCGTCAGGTACGAGAAAGCGTCATCGGGGCAGCAATTTCATCGCGCGTATTCAGTCAAGATTTGTACCTCGAGTTTCGGCGTGTTTTATTCGAGCCAGCAACACGCGCATGCAGAGAATCCAGCATGATAGAGACTCTCTCCGAAGCGCGAGAAAGACGGAGACGCTCCAGATTGCTGGCCGAAAGAGACATGCACACGCGAGTGCACGTCACGTAATCGCCGAGTCTCCCTCCGGGGGCGAGAAGAAGGAGAGCAAAGACTCTCGCCGCGGCTGCGAGTAATTTGGTGCGCGCACACGAGGGATAAGAACGAGAGATCGGCCAGAGCAGAGGAGAGAGGCGAAGTGTCGGCCGGAGCGGTACCACGAATTTAACGATTCCGTCGACTTTACGACGGTGATCGCGCCCGCCCTTATTATAACGCGGCTCAGGCCGGTTTTGGATCGCCCTTGGGAGACACTCGCTCGCGAGCATCGCCCGCTTGCTCTCGCGTCTTTCAGCGAGAGGCACCCGCGCCATTACGTCATTAAGGCGTCCAATAAACTTCTTTTACTACTTCCTTGAGAGTGACCGCGCCGCGCTTCTTCTTCGCGCGCTCGTTCGACGTCGTGCGCGTTGCGTCGTCGCCGCGATTCCGTCCGTGACATCGCAGCGCCGGCGGTCCTTCACCTTCCGCGAGTCGTCGCCCTTTTCTCCAAACGGAGAAAGATACGCGTGCTGCGAATTAACCCTCGTATTTTCTCTTCTCGGAAATTTCACGCAACAGACTAAACTGAGAAAGCCTGAAACAAATTGACAAATATATTTTATGATTATTAGAAGAAACAAGTAAAATTACGTAGAGGTTTTTGACTGACAAAATATCTAAGTATCACAAGAGAGTTTTTGTGACATATGAAATTGTTTATCACCGTTTTAATCTTTAATGTTTCTCCGAAGAAGTAATTATGTAAAAACAGAATTTCTCACTCTTTTTTTATTTATACGTAGAGACACATCAAATAAAACTGTCGAAGAAATTTAATGACATTGGCACGTAAAAGATGCTGAAGTGTTTCGAGGCTCTATTTGTTGATTGTTATCTACAGCTACGATTGGAAATTAGTATCGTATCGTATCTCGAGATAAGAAATATCCTGTTTCCGATCACCTCTCGAGCTAATAAAGCCGCGCCTCGAGCGGCGCGAGTCCGATGATATGCGACTTTGTAAAGACTTAGTTATCCTAGGAACTGCAGTTTAATTTAAATTCTGTCGTGAGACGAGCGACTTGGAATTTAAAAACGAACGGAGAATCTCCCCTTTCGATATTTACGACGATTCGACGACGGTGGGAAGGGGTCTCTCGTCTCTCTCTGTCTCTCGTGAACGTTGGATTTTAATTTTCTACAATGTCCGCGCCGAATGTTACGTAATTCATGAATATGTCGTCGCGCGTTTGGGGATTTCACCGTTTCCCACAGTTTCGTCGAAACAGATTATCGCGATGTGTCATCTCGGCAGACTTTCGACCCCTTTTCTTTCTTCTCCGTCTTCGAAAATCGAGAAAAAAAGGATGACATCGCGACACGACGCAAGGTGTGAGCGAGCGGTGGTTGTTCCTTACGCGAAGAAAAAAACGAAGAAGTCATTTCCCGATTGAACCTTTCGTTTCTTTTGTTTTTTTTTTTTTTTTTTTTTTTGAATTGTTTCTATACGGCGTTTCTCTCTCGGCGGCGCTTCGGAGTTTCCGATCGGACGTCGGAAGAAGTATTGTCAGCCGACGTTACTCCGGCGCGACCAGCTTTCGGCACAGCATCCCGGTCCAGACTTTCGCGGTCCGCGCTCTCGCGCGGTGTGTGCTATTGACCCTTTTTCACTACAGGTGAGCTGGGAGCGGCCTCAGACAGGTAGATACACCTAACCTACGTACCGTAAGAAACCGAGGCTGACGTCTCTCTAACGGGTGTTCGCGCATGAAAAGCATTGTTTTTTACCTTACACTTATACATCGCGTCTTTGATTCTCTCGCTTCGCATTTCATTTTGACGAACCTGCTAATCGTCCGTAATTAGGCATCGAGAGGCGAAGTATACATCAATATAATAATCGATATCAAATTATCTCGCAACATTGAACATCTTCTCTAACCGTATAATTATCCTATCTTTATTATTGCTCGAGTTAAACGTTGAAAGAAGGAACTTTCATCTGGGAAGTGATACCATGATATTGTGAAAGCGCCAATATGGCGTGAATGACCGCTTACGTCATCTACGCGAACAATTAGAGAGATGATTGCTATCGCACACAGTGTGTGTGTGTGCGTGTGCGTTATCTCTCTCTTTAAAAGTATTCACCCAGTATGTAGCGCGAGACGCGATGCTGTGTAGATATGCGGCGAAAGAGCTGAGCATAAGGTGTGTACAAACCACCATACATGCCCTTGCATGGCATTCGTGTGTTACGACACGCGCGCGCGCGCGCGGATCGAGCAGACCTGGTTACACATCGCTATCGTCGTGGCCATTAAGCACATTGTGCTCGAAGGTGTTTTCTATAATGGACTCCTGTTGTTTATTAAAACGGAAAGCTCTTTAACTGCTGCCGTTCTCTCTTTCTTAGCGTGCGCATCTACTTTTAAACTGTGTGCCGGTTTGCCCGCCCTATGAAATATCGCTTCGATCGAACGTGCAAGAGACATCGGCGAAACAAAATCGCGTAAAGAAGTCGCACGATAGCTCCACATTTTTGTCATTTAAATAAAAGCAAACACTTAGAATTAGTTCAGCTTTTATTAATGAATTCGCGTTCACCGACGTAATAAGTGTAAAAACGTATTCGAAGAAAAAGTGAATTAGCTCAATGTCGACTATTTATTACGAAACGATTACAAATAGGAAATTCGATCGAGCGTGCCAAGATATTTCGTATAACTACGCAAGAGATTGCGCACAGTATGACAAATGAGTGTGATTTACTTTAGTAGAGGAAAATTTATTTTTATTCTAGACGACCTCTTAATTAATATTATATATTTTCAACTCTATACTTATTGTCCAAAATTGATACATGCTAAAATTATTTATGACTATGTTGAAATGTCAAGCGCTTCGTTCATCGCCTTTGTAGTTTACTTGATCTTGTTAAAGAAAAAGCAAAAACCTTATGTTAGAGAGGGAAAGAGAGAAAAAAGAGAGAAAGTATATGCGTTGATTATAAATAACAAAAGTAATATAATAATGTAAAGTAATTTTTTATAGATTAATCTCTTTTCTCATAATGTACCACATGTGAACGCAATTGCTCGCGTCATCAAAAAAATGAGAATATTAATCTAGACAAATCGGGCGCGATTTGCGGCCGTATAGAAAATTGTCTGTATTTATAGCCGCAAGACAATCATCGAAACTGTTTTTTTTTTTTTTTCTCGCTTCTCGGTGTTCATATTCCGCGTTGTCGATATTATGGTCGTCGTGTGCGTCGTATTACGGCATCGACGCACGTGCGTGCCACGGCGCCGGCGAGAAAGGCGCGTGCGTATTGCGAAATATCGAATTTAACGAAGTCGGAGAGAGATAGAAAGAACAGGTGTACACGCACGATATTGGAAACCCGGCGAGCACGTTTTTAATGCTTTTTTTCCGCCTTCTGCCTCCTGGCAGTATGATAATCAGAAGTGGCGGTAAGAATGGAATACCGCGAATTACAGTTGACTGAATTGATATTCATCTTGACTGTTGTTTTAAGAAACATATATATTAATTATTTTGAGTTCAATAGAGATATGAAAGTTTTAAAGGCGCGTGAAGCAGAGAAAAAAATATGTGACACCAAAAGTGGAATTGATGTTTTTAAACGGTTTTCGGAAAATGTAAATTTGAGGATATCGAGCAAAGCTATGTAGTAATAAATATTTTCGAACTAGAATGTTCGAATGTTATAATGTCTGCTATAAATAAATTCGAGTTGTGCAAAAGCCACGCCGCTTTTAAGACAAATTTCATACTTGTGAGAGCTACTTACTAACTGGAACTTTAAAGACCCGTTAGGAAACACGAGGGATTAAAGCGCCCGAGGAAACCGAGGCGCTTGGGCGATAATAATCGTAGCGCACAAATATTGTGATTATTGTGCGCTGCAGTCCGGTTGCTTCAAACGTTGCGCGGCTGTTTCTCGTTGTATAATCTGGCGATATACCATCAGCCATTTCTCGTTGTGTAATTTCGCTCTTTATATTTAGAATGTCCGACGAATTGTTGCCGACAAAAAGTTTGACAACGATTCAGAGCTAATCTAGACTTCTTATCTCCGTCGTAATTCTCTTATATGATTTATTTGTTTTTGATATTTAACATTTAATTTAATTATCGAAGAAGAACGTAAAATAGAGCAAAAACCCAATTGCGAACAAAACATATCAGAATTAGAACAATATATTTTTATTGCATCAAACTTTTTTATCTTTTAAAAATTTTTTTACATTTTTATCTGTACTAAAAAATGCAAACTACTAGCAAGAATTTTCTCTTTCCTCCGATATTATTGCATCGCGACACAATAGCGTTGGAAAGTGACAGACGCGATCGAGAAAGTGGCTCGCTCTCCGCCGAGTCTGATTGATAATCGCGTTCTGCAAATATCGCGATTATCTGGTGTAATCTGAGCGCGAGTTCATGGTATATGCGATCATCGCTCTAAGTCTAGATGGCAAGTAAAGTTCTGCGCAACCCTTTTGCAGCACGTGATAGTTAACGTTATACGTGCGCGTGATTTTGCTCGTGCAAGTTGGACCGTTGCGAGTTTACATCCCGGCGAACATCGGCGAATATCGGCGGGCAGTGAATCACTACTAAGTCGTTCTGATTGAACCTTACTTCCGGCACGGCACGAATACGCTTAATCGAGGCTTCAACGATTCGCTTATTTGGTCAGTCAATCCGGTATCACGCTCGGTTGCAATTCATTTCTTTTCCACGAGCAACTTTTGCCGCGTAGCACTTTGCTAATAACCATCGCGAATCCTCGCGCATTCCTCCGGAGGAGAAAGGGTTTCGATCTATTTGATTTTTTCGACGCATCTTCGCATGCGTTGATCCAATCAACTAACCGAGAGAGTAAGCCGCCTCTCGTTTCTGTTATATCGACTTCTTGACGTCACTCGTTGACGTTGCTCCTTTTCTCTCTCCACCTACTCGTTCGCCTCATCATCGCTACTATTCACAGGTTCTTAAGATCAATATTTGCTTAGCTCGCCTGCCTCCGTTTGACAATCGTTTGTATCAACAATTCTTCGCACGATAAAACGACTGAATCCGAACGCTCGTGTGCGTATCGAGAATCGTAAGAACGAAAGAAAAAGAAAGATCTGAGAAAGAAAGAGAGAAAAAGAAAACGAGAGACTCGGGCCAATTTGCCGAGTTTGATTTGAAGAGACGAAGAGTGAGAAGTGAAAGCAAAACTCTCCGGGATCTCTTCTATTTCAAGATTTTCACGTCATACGGAATTCTAATACGCAAATAGTAATTGCACCGCTTGATCACGGCTTTGCGCGTTAAATACTCGTGTAGTTTCAGACTTAGTTATCTTCTAGTTTAACTCAGTGTCAGATATAAGTCTTTGAAAACCACCCAAAAGTTTTAAACCAGTGGTCTCTACCAGGTATTATTTTAGCGCGACATTTAAAGACACGTGACTAAAATAAAGTCACGTGACTTTAGTCACGTGTTGTTTTTTCTCTTTTTCACAAAATGTAGTTCTGTCGAATATCTCGATGTTATTTGTTGTCACTTTTATCGCGATGCTAATTAGTTGTTTTCGCTTGTTTCGTACAACTCGAGCTGCTGTCAAATATAGTACGTATGGTTTTGACAGTTCAAGGTTGAAGGAATAGTCTCTCAATGATGTTTAGTGATACAAAAAACGCACACAATTACCAAGTATATATAGAAAAAAACTCACAAATATTTTTATTCTAATTAAAGCAACGGTCTCAACATGTTAGCCGCGACTCAAATAAGAAGAAAAAACTTACGTAAATATGTTCACTTGAAAGTTACTGCGTCGTTTTGTATGCTTGTAATCATACGGGTTCGTTTGTCGACGCTGAGTGCGCCGTAAAGTCGAGCAGAATCTGCCGTGTTGGTTTCCTTCGTCCGCGAAGATCCTTTTGAGATTAATGGTTGTCGTAAATATACCGGATTTCCCCGTATCGGCCGGATCCCTGCGCGGGTTTCTACACGAGCGCGCATGCAAACCGACGCTGGTTGCACACGCATCGCCGTGCGGTCACGTTTCGCGCGCGATGCGGCGCACCTGTGCAAACGTTAACCGGCCACGAGAGTTATTACGGCAACGTTAACTCGTTCATTCGCGAGACGTTACCTGCGTTACGCGAAATTAATCCCGCGACGCGCGCACAGCAGGTAGTTCGCGACGTACATCCCATAAAATGATAATACGTTGTAACGAGGCGTCACCCTTGTTATATTATGCAAAATAGACACTCAGATCGCTGAGTTCAAACAACTGCACGTAAGTTACGATGTCATTGACCATTACTGCGAGCTTAGCAATGATAAGAAATCGATGTTAAAATTCGTACGGTACAAAAAATGTGTGAAAACTATACAACAGTACCTATAACGTATGACATGCTTCATACCAAGTTGTTATCTCTGGGAGCATTAGTTGTCTGAAGTTATAAAAAATTTTGTGTTACCGTTTTACACTGAAAATGTTCAAAGAACAAATTTATTAATGCACTTTATCTGCAGTTCTGTTTTTAGTTCTAGACAAATTTATTTTATTTTGCATGTGTGTGTCTATACATTAGGTTTTGAATTTTAATAGAAAGTTCTCGAGGTATGTTTCGTATTACACACTCCATGTCCCACCACAATATCACGGCGGATATCGTACGTATGTTGAAAACAACAGAACTCTCTTGCGCAAGAGCCTAATGGAATCGACGTAACTTCTCATCATCTTGACGTTTAAGAAGCATTTAAGAAACGAGGAGTTAAAAGTCGTTGTACGTTTATCGGTGATATTGTAGCATAAGAAAGAGTGAAAGGGATCGGTCGGCGCCACGTAAAAACTCCGCGCACGATAATTAGCTAGCGGATAATAGCACGAACGTATAAGAACGACACGGGCGGAGAGCGCGCGGCGGTTGAGTTATTATTAATTAGGCGAACAAAAAAATAATCGCGCTCTTGTACGTAAGTACACAAAGCTGCAATTCACCGACGACGTGCGGGTTGCGCACGTGTGTGTTTGTGTGTGTGTGCCGTTCACCGCGCGTGACCGAGCTTCACGCGAAAAACCACAAACTTCTCTAATTGCAACTGATTCATGCACCGCGCGCCTTCGTGCGCTTCGTAAAGAGAGACCGAGCACACGTTCTTTAACGCAACACAGATAAATTATCACTGTGTTGTATTGTTGTGCCGCCTCTTTTTTTACGTTGCAATTATCCGTTTATTTATAACGAATCTAATCCAGCGTATCGAAGAGCGACGATACGATTCGCGCAATTCAATTGAGAAAATTCTATTGAGTCAAGCAAAATGCATGTGGAATTAATACGCGTCCACTTTACATTTGTCAGTAATGAAAATTACAACAGGCTAGAAAAATAACAAAAAAACACTTGCGATACGACAAAATCAGTACGTACAAGAAAATCAAATGATGTTCACTGCAGAGCTGTATCCCACGGTAGTTAATAACGCAAACATAGTCATAAATAATCGTGCGCTCTTGAGGCGATCGCTACTCGAAATCGCTTCGAGAGTTTGTATTTTGGTGGTAGGTAGAGATCAAAAAAAGCTGGGCAGAACATCAAGAGCAAACGCGCACGTCGAAAGTATCGTGAACGCGAGAGTAGATAGCACCGCCGTTTGCAATTAAAAAGCGATTTAAATGCTAATGGTTGCGTGTAATTAATGCGCGTCACACGCGAGCTCTCTAGCGTCCCGCGCCGCCCTCTCTCAGGCCTTTCCCCCTTTCTTCGCCGGGTGTCAATTATTATTTCACCGAGCGGATTCAGGGTGGAAACCCGCCGGGCGGACTCGAGGGAGGCGAATGTGTGCGCGTGTGTGTGGACGGGAAAGAGAAGGGGGGGATCGATTTTACGAGACACACGTCCAAGCTGTCGATGGATTTATAATGGATTACTCGACGGAGGAGAGTATCCATTTTGTGCACCGTGAAGATCGTTAATACTACTCGGCGCGCAGCCGACAGCTCAGAATATCATTTTCACTTTACCGGAGAGCCTCGTGAAAGGCACGCCGGTAGGAGGTACGTTAACATTGTATTAAAGTTGCCTCAGACTTTAAACCCGACGGACTTTTGCAATCACGGCGCGTCAACTCTTTTCACTGTCAAGCGAAAAAATGTAAAATAATTATTCCTTTATATACCGTCGTGAGCATTTAGTAATTATTCAATAAGGGAGTAATGGCAATTTGTCTTGAGCAACGAAATGAGTAACGAACCAATATTCCGCGATCGGTGCGCGTACGCACGATAAATAAGAAGCAAAAAGTCAGTTGCTATAACGTTTCCGTAACAAAACCGATTTTTCTGTTATTTCGCTCGTGTTAACAGGCCGAGATGTAACGTGCGGCCTGTGGACGTGTTCCCACGTGTCGGACGACAAATCTTTCGTTCGGTTATCACACCGGGATAATTTATCTGCCTGCCAAGTAATTGGATTTCCCTTGAGAGTTCGATATCCGGTCTTGTAATTGGAATATGCCATTACGTTTGCCGGCGATCGCACATAAACAGATTTTTAATCGGGCGATATATCTTCTCGGAACGCGTCGCGCGACCCAATCCCGGAGGAAAGTATTGGAAAATCGACTTCGACAAAGTCCATTAGCTTTTTTGGTCACCTCGAGCCGTGCAATAATCTCACGAGCTAAGTGGCCCGATACGATTCATTTGAAGGATACACGAGTTATCGCACGATATCGTTGCCGCGACACGCCCTACGTAGCATCCGTACGGCGTGTAAAAATCGTAATAACGGTTATCGCCGACTGTCAATTGTCGACGAAGCGAGAACACGTTAATTGAATAATACAATTCACCGCGAAGAGATAAGCGCGCGCCTGAAAAGGCTCGTTTTCCCCAAACACGTGTGGTTAGGTTCCGAAACGCGACTTCTGCTTTTCATCGGCTGCCGATAAAGCTGATAGCACAGTGGAATTGGAATTCAACGCGGCGAGTTATTGGATATCTGAGAAGAGAGATAAATAACATAATTTTAAATATGAAATCTTTCTCCTCTTTTTGATACACCTTTAATATTTTTTAAATTATTTTCTAATCTATTTTTAATTTAGGTTTTAATTATTGTTTAATTATTCTTATTAAATTGGATAGTTTATTTTTGAAACATTATTTAAATCATGGATTTTATAAGTAAGGTTTTTCAATTTGCATGATTGACTGTTTGATTAAATATGATTGACATTATTATGATGCACTTACTTGACGCAATCAGAGATACGAGAGACACAGGTCGCTTGTGGAAATAGAGAGAGAGTGATTGTAAGCTTATGGAAATATTTTCTATAAGTGTTTAGTCTCTCCTCGATTCTCTGCGCACGACTAG
The DNA here is from genome assembly GCF_002006095.1 of Pseudomyrmex gracilis. NCBI lineage: Eukaryota > Metazoa > Arthropoda > Insecta > Hymenoptera > Formicidae > Pseudomyrmex > Pseudomyrmex gracilis. The sequence continues at coordinate 689,431 of NW_018020584.1, read as the reverse complement.
AACGGATTTTAATGCACTTCGCGTGTACGATCGGGAACGCAACTGTGAACGATCCGCGATTGGCAATCGATTAATCGACATTATCCAACAATACTGACAATTCGTCGCGCCAATCTTCCACTTCCCGTTTACCACTCGCCGTGCAAAATTCCGTGTCAGTTTCTTTTGCCGAGGTCGAGTCGCCACGTTCCGTTGTCGATATTCATATCGCACCTATTAACGCTTTTTGTCAACGTTGTTGTAGTTAATTAATTTCCATAGCAATCGATTCTGAACTACTTTTTTGCGAAAAAAGCGAGATTCGAATCTTTATAATCTGTCTTTATACATTCGAATATCAATATCTTGTTGCTTCCTCTGTAAAAAAAATAATTAATTCTACGATAGAATTAATTAATTTAACCTAGTCGTTTTTGAATAAAAAGAATTTTTCTGATCACATAAATTTGTAAAATATACGCCTTCATCATTAATATGCTAATTAGTTATTCAAATTTGGCCGCTAAATATTTTATCTGTTCATTAAACTTATACTAATATTGAGTCGCGCATGTGGATTTAATATTTCTTTGCTGCCGCAATTAATTAGGAAACGTAATTACACAAGTCGTTTTTTACCAAAATTATCTACCGTACAATTTATTTGAGACACCTTCCTAAAAATGTGTGGGAATATCGCCGTTCGAAAAGCGGCATGTAAAAAATACTCAAGCAATATAGAGTTGTCTACGGATTACAACAAGGTCATCAAAATTACGGGAAATCGCCATTTCCATTTAACGAATACGGACAACCAATGAGCAGCTGACAAACGGACCGAGAGAATCGAGGAGAATCGCGCACGGGAAATTGATTTATCTCTATCCTAGCTCTCTATCTTTCTCTCTCCCGGTATAATAATTAATCGATATAACTGCGGGTATCTCCGCAGTTGCCAATATCTTCCTCTTCCAACTTAATAACCGACCTCGTCAATTAGCAAGCTGCTCTAATCGAGGCTACGGGTAGGTTTTACATTATTACGCGTCAGCTGTATACGATCGCGAGTATACGAGACGGGCTCGTGCCCTTTGAACCCCCCTTTGTGGTTCTTGAACATTTTCTTCGAGAGCTCGCCCCTTTTACATTTCTCTTCCCTCCCCGCTTGTACGAGCGATTCGGTTACGTTGATGGTCGACCCCCAACTGCGGCTGTCAAAGAAACGGAGTGCTTCGTCGTCGATTAAGACGTGACCGATGAAGAGAGGTCTATCGAAACTTCTTCGAGGTAATTCCGTTTCCTCGTGGGGGTTGTACGAGAAGCGAATCGCGCGTAGGTCGATCGTTCAGTTTTCTCCTCTCGCTTTCTTTCTCCGAAGAAAATTATCTACGAGAGAAAGAAAGAAAGAGACAGAAAGAAATAAAAGCTTTGCTCGATCTCCGATTCCCGTTTTCAAAAATGGGGTTATTAACAATTCAGAAGCAATATAACGCATGCCTTCGGGTAGCACCGACAAACTTTCTTGCGGCGAAGGACGAAAGATAAGGATCGATTATGTTGTACTTACAACAACGTTCGTCGGACAGATAGAAATTATTATTGCGATTTACATGAAAACGAGCGGGCGTTTAGTATCCTGTCGTTGCGGTTGTTTATACGTTTATATATTCGTGTCGCTCGTGCGCGCGGTGGATGTTTTTCAGCTCGTCGACAAATCCGCCGAGTCATGCCCTATCTTTAGCCCGACTGCGAAGGTCGAGCCGACCGGAGAAGATCCTTGCTTTACGATATCGCGCACCTTCCGCGCGCGCGAAACAAATACATCGCACGAGAAGCGAATACACCGTGAGAATGACGCCTACACGAGTACTCCGGGGATATTTGGACGCTCCACACGGGATCTGAAACGACGATCTATAACGCGGGATCGTGAATCCTACCGGTCGTTGAACTCACTCACGGTCGTTCGCGGCGCGCCGTAACGAGAATTTTAACACCCTCGCCCCGGCACCGCATCGTCGGCTCCTTTGCGCCACGTGGCGTGGAGTATCGCTTCCACGCGATGGCATATACACCGACACGTACCGTCCCGTTTGTCCCTTTCGTCGTCATTGCGCCGTCCTTAATTTCACAGATAAGAAACATCGAGCAACTTGGCCTGTCTTCCTCCTCGAGTCGTCGTAGCTCCAATTCTGAAAAGTCAGTCTACAGAGATCACTGCGGATAAGATGATGTCGTTGCTCGAGGTACGAGACGACGTCAGGAATACCAGATGCGAATGTGATTCATGGCAGTAAAAGTTGCGCTTCATGACATGTCTTATGCTCAAAGTGTAGAACATACTTTTTTATCAATGTCGTAAGTAAATAGAGACAAATTAAACAATTTTGTGAGGAATTCCTTCAGTAGTTATATTTACAAATTAGATTTGATAAATTAGCTCAATGAAAGCACTAACACGGTTGATTGTGTATAAATTCTTTAATGTGTGTGAAGTTGTAAATTGTTATAACAATAATAATTTATCGTTGTAAATTGTCGCACACAATAAAATAGATTTGCAATACACAATCAACTATGTGTGTGTGTGTGTTTATGCTTATCTTAACATTCTAATTTGGAAAGTTTTAGTGTCATTACACTTATTAGATTAATATTACTTATATGTTACGAATATATTTACTTTCGTTGTTTTTACAAAAAAAAATCTATTTGTATTGCAAGCAGCAAACCCTTTCTGTAAGTTTCCTAGTTCTCTATCGCGTGTAAACAGATCCTTGTAAACAGGCGCATTTACCTGGACGAGTCACGACGTGTGCTTATACACACGTTCATTTTAAGAAACAGGCTCTTTCTTTCTTTTCTTATCTGTATAAAACCCGGAGAGAATCATATCTTTTTTCTTTCATCTGACCCGAGACAGCGTAGAGAATTAAACAAATACACGGATATATACGCGGACATATTCCGTGGAACGTTTCCACCTTCTTTATTCTTTAGTATCGCTCTATATTAGCCGAGGTGTTAAAATGCTCCGGTTTCATCCGATCTCTTTTTTTTTTTTTTTTTTTTTTTTTTCAATCCGGCGTTTCACGCGCTTGTGGAGATATTGCATTCGGTATTATCACTCGGAAATCTAAAATTACGGTTAAAACGTTTGCAATCGTATTTGCACGCCCGCCGCACTTCACACGCGATGCGTGACGCGTTTAAAAACAAAGGAAAGTCGAGTAAAATGAGACGAAAACGTTGCGTCTCCTCGTGCACAGTTTGACGTTTTCATCATTTTTTACGCGTACTTACGAATTGATTACAAGGCTCTCAGCCGCGCGGCAAATGCCGGATACAGGCTAACAGGCGTTAATTACCACATCGTATAGGAAACCGAACTGACAACCTGTTGCATTCTTCCTAGTGTCGGCGCTGTCTACTAAGGGTGTACGCGTTCGCAAATTCTCACGGTAAGTTATTTTTTTTTATTAATAATATAAACATACATGAATATAAATGGATAAATTATTTTGTATTTTTTACGTACCTTTTTACTTTTTTGAAAGTCGTTAATTTACTTAGTTGAAGCTCATCTAAAATAAGGTTTTTAATACGAGTTTATTAAAACTTATTTGAAACAAAACTTACGAGTTCGGAGTCAAGTTTGACGATACAAAAGAAGAACGTCCAGATTGTATTTTCACGGTGCGGAATAGGGAGCGCAGAGGAGATACCGCGAGTGTGGTGGTGGAACGGCCGCGCCGCGCTGTCGCCAACGAGGATATACGAGCGATCGTGCGCTGATGAATCGCTCGAAACTTGGGAACGCCATAGGGACAGTCCGGTATCGCCGCCGTTGGTGTAAACGGAATCGTAAATCGTCGGGACGATAAATGACAATTGCGGCTGACACGATCGGCTGCCGTACGATCGGGACCGGTGCCGGAATAATAATATCGCGAATCGCGCGTGCAACTCGTAAGGGTAGAGGGAGAAAGAGAGGAAGAGAGAGAGAGAGAAGTAGCCCGAACGCGTGGGCGGATGCAAGATAACACGTCGCATTAAACGCGTGGGACGTTAATAAATTATTATTGCGCCCCGCGCGAGGAGCGCAAACTCCCTTGGACGCGGAATGATATCTCTATTGTCCTTCGGCGGATTAATAGCTCGCGGGTAACGCGACGGTTAACTCGCGTATAACAGCTAACAGTTGCCTACGTGTTAGTCTAGCAGGGATCAACGCGAGATGATCGACGACGTTGTTATCCTTTGCGTGCTCGCAGAATTTATGATACTCTGATTCGATATTATGTAATGAGGCTAAGATGTCTCATCGTGAAACGATATTCTTGGTAAAGTTGGGCGCGGTAAAGACAAAAAAAAAGATGACGTAAATAGAGAGAGATATGATATGATATTATATAACTTTATTTCTTAGACGTTCTGAGAAAATTCTCAAAGGCAACAAAATAACATTAATTCAAATATAAAAAAAAAATAAAAAGAAAACATGAAAAATGAACATAAAATATATAAATATATAAAAATAAGATAAAGAATAAAAAAGGAGAGAGAGAGAGAGAGAGAGAGAGAGAAAGAAAGAAAAAGAGGAGATGTAAAATATCTTACAGATGTATTATAAACTAATTCTGATTCTTTCATAAAATGGCGCGCGTATTAAGTTTCTAAGGTATTTTGACTTCACTGAATGATACTTTGTGTATGTCTAAGAGTGTGGGCGAGTTGAGTATTCACCAAAATTGCGCTGCACGTGTGTCAAGCGTAAAAGCCCGGGAGACTTTTATCGAATATGACAGGTCGGTTGTATCTAATTTATTTTGTTTTATTTCTTACATCCTCAGCAAGGGGACACGCATTCGTATTACAGAGACGCGCATCGCGCGCTCAAGACACAAAGATCTCTCGTGCGTTTCTCCCCCCGGCGATCCATCATCGTAACAATTAGCGTTGGCCACGTTTCTTTATCGACTCTCACGTGGGAGGTGTAGGTGGAGAACGAGAGCCCGAGGATGATTCAACGTCCGATTGCATTAATGGCATCATGGAATGTCTTTGTCTCGATTTGGTAGCGGAAGCCGTGCATTCTGATTCACCGTACACACAACTCTCTCACTTTTGTTTGCCTTTCATGTACGTATTTGCTTCATTATTAAAAAAAAAAAATAAATTGTTATTGAACGCGTTTTGCAACTCGCGTATAATTAAATAAAAAGCGGGATATGCTCAACGCAACTTTCACACTGTTGCGTTATTAATTTATAATACAATAACTTATTCGCAGCACCGCAATTGACTTTACGAACGTTGAACGTTGTTTTTAATCGAAATTAAAAACGTCGATTCGGCAGAGTGTAATAAAGTATGTAACATGAAAATGAATTCAAGAGAGTTTAACGGTTATGAGTGATGCAACATGATTTAGGTACGGACTACTTTTGGCGTACGATCGTACAGAATACAGTTAGCGATGATGGTAATAACATTAATAACTTCTTGCTCGTATTACACCATTATGTAGCGATAAAGGTTGTTATCGTATTGACGTACTCCGTTAGTCATGCGTCGAGGAATATACGCGGTACCGCCGGGCTACTTACCGTCGGATCAATCATCTAAATATATTGGCGTCATTACGAATGCGTGTAATACCGATAAATCTATTCCCGTCGCCTTTGCGTTCGCCGTTTTCTTCTTTGTACGCCCTCCTTGTCGCCAAGAAGTATCTTTCGCGGCGAGCGCAGAGCCGACGAATGACGTTGACGTTCGTCTGGCAGTGTGACAATTATTAATGAGCATATCCTCCGCACCGCTCGCGATAAATTCACAACGAACGGTGATGTGTTTATATGTCGTGATTTATAAAACGTGTCGAAGTAAAGTCCACAAAGTTTTATAGCGATGGAAAACGCGAGAGAGGTATTTTCATGACAAATGGATATTACGCGGCAAATGTTGTAATAAACGTGTTTGTGATACTCCATCGAAACAGAGTTTACTTTTAAGGATATGAGACTGTCGTCTTTTGAAAATGTTTTTCTGGATATATACACGAAAAAAACTCGAGAGTGTACATATCAAATAGTTTTTATAAAATATAGCACATTCTTAAATATATATAATTTTTTTTCGAAACACATACGTAAAACATATGGGATTATCTGCAATTTAAAAGAGCACACTCACCATTTTGTAGTTTAGATCTCTAGACAACACTGTTTATCTCAGTAATGTCTATAAACAGAGACGTATATCTCGAGAAAATGTTTACATAGAAAAAATACGTATTAGTTACACTAATGAGCATTAAGCTAATGAGTTGCTTCACAGAAAAGCTTATTAGACTCGCAATCAAAAACATTTCATCGAGCATAAGTAACGCAAATAACAATATTTGCATATTGTTCAAATAGAAATTGATTTTTAGAAACTTGACGGAACGATAAAGATTTAAATTTTGCTAATAGTTCGGAGGTTACATCTGGATAATTTTTTTTACCGTGTAATTTACCGGACGAAAACGATCGAAAAGACCGGTCTTGACAGTGTACACATATTGCCGTTAATACCGACGCGATATTAAAACGCGTGTGTTGATTGATAATCGTGTCTCACTATTCGCTTTGCATACTATATAACGTCGCGCGTATAATACCTACATTATATTTTATTCGATTCCAAAATAGCTCGCGAGATTGTCAAATAACCGGGCCGCGTCTTGCAAATTCATACCCTTTGCGTGTCAAATTTCGTCCTACAGCTGTCACAAGAAGCGGTGACGTTTCACCAACGTATATAATTAATTCTCCGATAAACTCTGACGGAAATACCATGCCGATGTAAGCGGGCACCGCTGCGATCTCTATTTGTGAGCATAATTTTCAGATGTATTTCTCGAATTTGTGCTACGCTAAGCTAAAAGCGAGTAAAAAATTCAAAGAGTCGTTTTTCATGTCGGTCATGTCTCATCGTGGTCTAGCGATCCGTCTATTACATATTTAAAGCTGCTACAATTATTGCAACAATCAGTCAGGAAAGACCAATAAGCGACAGGAACGCGATTAAAACATTTTCTATGTGCCAAGACTGTCTGCACGTGCATCTTAAAACTTTGGGTTCCGTTAGCATTAAGTAACTATCGCTCTGCGTTTATATAATGTAGAATTAAGTAATTGCGTCGCGTATAAAACTGTTAAGTAATTTGTAATTTCTCAAGTTTTTCACGTGGTGCCTGTATATAACACCATCTTATGGCACTTCCCACGAATTACGTGACGTGTGCCGTACACGAGTGTGATTCGAGTCGTGTACACTCGCGATTATAAATAGAAATCGTCTCGTGGCGAGTTATGCGGCACCCGCTAGATAACCGCACGGTGGCTTCGCGCGCCACGCCGCGCGACGCTATTATAAGGACAACCGCGAACCTGTCAGCGATCAGTGTTGTAGTATCGTGCCGACAGAAAAGATGGCGGACGAACAGTCGGCGAAAATCTTCCTCATTAGACCAAAATGAAAAGTTTGACTGTTAAAGACAGAACGCTGTGCCTCTCATCGATTTTGTTTTCTCTTTTCGTTTCCGCCGGGAGAGAATTAACCGGTTGCTTCTCTGTTCAAGGTAAATTGAGATAAGAGTAAAATATCGATTGATGTACTCGTACATTCTAATCAAAGAGACGAGGAAATCAATTTTTCAGTAGTAGCCTGTTTTTCGAGAAAAAAAAAGAAAATGCGCAATAAACTTTATAGTAGATTGGATACTGCGAGATAGACTCTTACAATCAGTAAGAAATTCCAGATGGAAATCCAGCGAGACATCTACGATAAAATGTGGCCGATATTTAGAACATAAAATTCAGCAAAAACAAAGTTTTATGCAACTGAAAGGTTACTAAGACAAAATTACGTTGCTTTCGTTGAGCAATACGTAAAATTTTTCATTTAATCGGAGATATTCTCTTTAATGATCTTTAAAATCAGCAGCAATTAGAACAACAATTAGAGAAATGATCTCGGAAATTGCCGGCAATAAAAACAAGATGAAAACTTTCGCACTTTAGAGAGGAATCTTCTCATCGGTATTTACAGCAGTATATATAATATTTAGACTTTTATTAGTACACCGGCCGCGGATTATACCGGATGTATCGAGTTCTATGAACTCGGCCAATAAAGTCGGCCGGATTGATAATCGTAATACAACGAGGCTACATTATATCGTCATTAACCGCGGTGCCGCTCAAACACACGAAGACGTCCATCACGTCATGATGCGTCTAATTATACCTCGATCCCGTTGATATGTCCCGGAATTATGTGGGCAGACGTCGGAATGACAAATAGGCGGACCGACCGTGTCTCCAGTCCATTGAAATCTCGCGAAAATGACTGAATGGATTTTCGCGGAAGCGGATTACGCGGCTGGCGGATGGTGGTGGCGGCGTCCATTTCGGAGCTCGCTTCGCGAATCGCGTCTCTGTCAGCACCGTAATCATCGCGGCGAGGTTGAATCTCCATCGCGGCGCGATATGACGACAAACGGTCGGCAACCGTCTCGGAACACCGGTCATCGTTGTTCGCCTAATGGGCTGCGCATTTCTCCGTCTGCTTTCACAGCCAAGCTGATTATGACATGTTGGTCGCGTCTGCAAGCGGGGCACATTGGTATACATACCCGGTACACATACCCCCCCATACCACGTGTTCCAGGCACCGTAACGCCATTTGCCCGGCTAATGACTCGCTGGCACTTAGCGTTACCGAGACCCAAGAGCTCCCTTCTCCCACCTTCTCGTCTCTCCTTTTCGCGCATCTACGCGCAACTTTAAGACGGCTCTATTCAAGAGGAAAATGTCGTCGGTAGTGATTTTGTAGTCCGTGCGCGGTTAATAACCGTGACTTGATCGCGACACCCGATAGAGAATTAACGAGCTGGTGTATTTAAGCGCGAACAAGCAATTTGATGGTGTTACTTCTTCGGTATCATAATGCGTCTTATGAAGAACAATTTGAAATAAGAATTCTTGCTTTGTGTACAGGAATATCTTTTTCTCTAGATACATTAATGTATTTTATGTCTGTGTGTGATCTTATCGCTGTTAAAAAAATTGAATATTAATAAACATGTTAGTAAAATTAGAAAATAACACTTACAAAACAAGTAGAAGAATTGACGATTACAATTACACGGACTTTTTTATTAACAATTTTGTTCAGAAATGATTATAGAGAATTTTCACACTGTCGTAAATGAGGATAAAAAGTATCGAAAGACCAAGAGGGAGGTTCTTTGCGATCTGCTAAATTTGTTGCACTTATACCAATGAAAGGTGCAATTAAGCTATTATAGCTAGAATGCACACGTTGCATGATGTATACTCTGTAAAGACCACATAACCAATGAATAATTACATATCGATGTAATTTTGACAAATTAGCTATTATAGCCTATAGAAAATGAGCGATTTCCTATCCCGCGTGCGTGTGTGTGGGCAAGTTAATAACGTGTTATTAACGCTATCAGGATCATTAAAAAAATGAAGGTGATACGAATCTTTCAGATCAGATATCTCTAGAGATACTTTTATACAACCCGCATACAGTAGTCCCATAAAGAAAAAACCCTTGGGCGTCTTCGCGTAATTTGTAAGAAATATACTTATTACGCGATATCGATATTAAGTTATGGCTTTGGAAAACCTTGAAAAAGTTAACGCCCGCGGAATTCGCTGCGAGCAGTCAAACGCGCTGTCGCGGTCAATGTGAATTATGTTCCCAAACGAAACGAATCGATGGAACGTAACGGGATTAGAATCGGTGAAGACGTCAACACAGCCGGCGATCGTAATTCTCGCGTATAAGGGACGCCCTCATCGCGGCGTCATCGTCGTCGCGTTGTTCTCGTCGTCGTCGTTGTCGTTGTCGTCGTTGTCGTCGTTGTCGTCGTCCCCGCGTAGGAAACGATTCCGTCGCCGACGTGGAAATCGCGTCTTACGCCTTGGCGGCGTGACGTCGCAATTATTCATCGCGTATGGTTGCGAGTAACAAATCGCCAGTCAAGTGGCAACACCGTCGGCGGTTTGCACGAGAGGGACGAGAGCGGGAGGAAGGGCTAGCGAGAGCGCGTAAGAGACGACAAGATTGAGGGAGATCGGAGAGAGACGCGCGATAATAGCGCGGGACTCCGAAGCGGGGAAACGCAGCGCATAAAAGAGAGTATGGCGAAATACGCAGAGGGAGAGATAGCGACAAGAAGCAGAGGAGAGAGGGAAAGAGACGGTCTCCTCCCACGTACGTCTAGATTCGCGTCGCCAGAACGTAAATTTAGCACTAACGTATTATGCACGCTCGGGCTGCGTCGCATTGGGCGTGCAATACCGACAACAGCGTCCGTCTACGCGCGCCATATCGCCCTGATGCGTGTCGGATGTGTCGCGGGCGAGGCACGCACACGTGAGGGAAGGGCCGTCGGTTCGTCCTTATTTCGTACAAATGAGGTGCGAGACCGATCGGAGAAAATTGAAAATATCATAGAAAAGAGCAAACAAAACAAACACGTGTCTTGAGAAGATGCGTCTTTATTCTGTGTAACGTTTGGTTTTGTCCTGTCATTGCAGCGTAAGAGAATATTCTACGAGAAAAACTCATAGTATATAGTATATTTAAATGAGATATATTTCTTGTTAAAAAATTCGATATTTTCGACCGTGAGTGCGAAACATTGGCAGGTATAGACGAGAGAAAGTTTTCCGAACGTCTGACGATTTCTTCAGGAATTGACTGAAGACAAGATAATGTTCTCTCGACTTGCGCAAATGTTATGAGGCAGACTCATTGAAAATAATCGTAAATCAGCACTAAATAACAAGCGCAAGGTCACTAGTTCGCACCGTAACGGTCAGAAATCTCAATTAGCCCTTTGTGCTGGAAGTTACGCCTGCGCCCGGATTTGATTAATGTACGTTTTACCGCGTGCTGCCTTTGTGTCTGAAGTCGGTGGCGGCTGAGAAACACAATTTACGCCGACCGCGATGGCAATATCTGTTTTACACTCGCAGTCGACGACTGAGGCTTTGTGAGCACAGACTTTGCGATCCGTTATGATTTACATGGACATTACGGCTTCAAAGACTGCTTCAGCTGGAAGTATTGGTCAAAACATCAGCTCTTCATTATCGTAATATTAAAACAACAGCTCTTTATTATCGCAAAAGTATAGTATTCAACTTTTTTTTTCATGAAAGAAGATCCGGAAAGTCTCAATTTCTTGAAAAAAAACCACCATTGCAACGACGCGTACAAAGAAATATTTTGTTTTGTTTTCTTCGTGGTAATTTTATCTTCGTGATAATTTTGTCTCGCTATAGTACCGCGAAGACAAATGTTAGCGATAAAGTCACGCAAATTGATGCACCCGTGCGCACTGTCACTCGTTCTTATTCTAACAAACGCTTTCTCTTATATCACATAAAATTTCCGGGAATTCTCGTAATATTAATATTACACATTTATCCAACGGTCAATTGATGAAAATGGTTGTACATTTCTCTCGGTAACTCTTACAAACAAAATTATGCCAAGATAACTTTACCCTCCGCGAAGACAGCGAGAATAGATACGCCATAAAAAATTTAAACTGCGAACAAATTTGTCTCTTCCACCAAAAAGCGCGGGAGGATTATAATTCGCGGTTAAATCAGAAAGAGGACGACTGAAAGAAGAAGTGTCTCGACGAGGAGCTATAATCCGAGACATTAATTAACTAGTGTAGTCATAATACTGTCCTCTGGTAAAATCGAGCTTTCGAGAGACATTTCTTCCTCGCTTATTGTACGGAGTCCATCGTCAAATTAACAAACGCAGCGAGAGACGACAGAATTATCCTTGGTCTTTTCTAAGAGAAGAGTATCAGACGGGAGGATTCGAGAGCGAAAAAGGAAAAGGAAAAGAAGAACAGTAAAATGCGCAGTAGTCATCGAGGAACGACAATCCGAAGACAAAACAATTGCGCGATTTCGCGCGTGTGCGCCAACGCTTTGAAGAATGTCACTTTGCGCGAACTCAAAAGCTTAGAATTTCTCTTCCTATTGTATGACATTGCCGGGTCACGCTGACAAAAAAAAATACTAGACTCTTGAAATAGCAAGAAAATAAATGCGATGAAATGAATTTCTGTTGTGTATTCTGAGACGATTAAGTTTTTAAAAAGAAGTAAAAAGTTTATAACTAAGATCGGGGATACGAGCCAATATGCCTGACGTACATGCAATTACATATATATATATTTGTTTTGAAATTGTTGTAAAACATTTTTCTAACAATTGAAATTAATCTTAACGCACATGTCAAACGCGTATTAATGCAATTTTAATAATTTCCAAGATGCCGAATTTTTCACTAACTTGTAATGCTTTAATTGTCATAATAGAATTATCACTGTTTAAGTAATTAAAACCGTTCGTGTTTGTAAAAAATAGAAATCAAATATCTCTTCACAGAGAAATACTTGGTTACACCTGCGTCGGTCGATCTACGGAGAGATCGATGATCGTCTTACAACATAGACTCTCACTTTCGATCATCCAATTTGTGAGATTTCAGTTATAGAACCGGCAGAAAACAGAAGCCGCACGCACGCCTCCGTGTAAATCGCGCTCACCAATCTCGCGTCCACTTGGGATAATTGCGTCTAAGACGAGGTGATTAACTGACCGGGGTGACTGCATAGATTGTGGGTCGGCGATCTATTTCGATCTGGGTATCATCTCCCCTCACAAAACTGTTCTGGTATCCGGTGTGTTGCTTTCTTTGCCGTGCGCGTTGTGATGTGAAATGTTTACGTGTGCGTGATGTAAAAACTCGGGAGTTTTAATATACAAATAACTTATTTAAATTCTTACTTTACTAGATTTTTTAAATTGGATTTTTTATTTAAAAATCGGATTGATATTTATTATCGATAATTTTATTTGCACGCTAGTTTAGGCAAAATATGTGATTATATATATTTCTCTTACTATACTTTTGCACGTTATATTATATTACATTTAATGTCTTGTGATCTACAACAGTAGAATTTTCAATTTCATTGCCGTTGTTCTTTTTGATTTTATACAACATTGCTGGTGTAAAATAAGTTCACGCTTGTAACGCACTAAAAAGGAGAATGACAAGGAGAGGGAGAAGAGATTCTCACAATGCGTGTCGACGCGTCGCAAAAGACACATCGAGCTTTCGCGCGCGTTAGTAGAGTACTTACGTTACTGCCTTCTGAACTCTTTTATCTTCGCCAGCTCTTCCTTTCCTCGTCGCGCCTCATCCTTTTTCCGTCCCCATTGGAGGCGCTTCTCTTCCCTTCATTTACCGCAAGCACGCAAACTCGCTAGCAGATCCGACCCCTCTCTTCTCGGAGAACAAAAGTCGACTGGGCTGGCTGTGGCCTTCTTTTCGTACGCAACCACGCGGTCTTTAACTTCCTTCCTTTTTCATTCCGCGCGCAAGAAATTCCATCTCTCTTTTCGCTGTACTTGCATTGTTTTATGTGCCGGGAAGTTTAATTAGAGCATCGCGTCGTAACTGCTGAATGCATTTTACATCTCACTAAAAGCATAAATAAGATCTATATAAAGTTATTTTTTGTTAATTCGTTTTGTAATGTATTTAACAATCCGAGTGTCTTTTTTACACCGTCTGGGGTATCTCTTTCCTTTATTTTATTTTATTTATTTTATTTTATTTTATTTTATTTTTTTTTTATCTTTATCTTTATTCTATTGCGTATACTCGCGAGAATAGATTTTTATGTTTGGATGTAAGTAGCGTGTGTGAAGCGTGTCGTCGAAAGCCATGTAATAATATTATGGAATTTCGATTCAATTGATTCGATGACTGTGCGCGCGAGCTGAAAGAGTCTGTCCTCTTTCATGTCTCACGGGCTTCTCTCTTTTCAATGGGATCTGTGGCGGCACGACTTCTCTGGACTTCCACTCAATAGCCATCATTCGTTGCTTTCGTGATGCATCACGACGTAGTGCAATAAGGGGAGTTAGCGCGCGCGGTCGGCGACGCGTTCGCTCGCTCTACGCCGCCAACTCGAATAATTCACATTGTCCGTCGGGAATGGTACGCAGTCCAGGGTTTTCTTTTGCCAATTATTTCGGGACACGCTGGTGCGAGGAAAGAAAGCCCCGCGGGGCAGAATAGATCGCGCGATTTTCTCTGGACTAATTTAGCCGCGCTCTTGTATTCTCTCTTCGTCTCTATCTTTCTCTTTCTCTCTCCAAGTCCTCTCGAATTTTCTTCTTCTTCATCTACGCCTTGCTGTATTCATCGGCGTGTGCTTTCTTGCTCGGAACGATTATTCTCCTCTCGGCTCAATTATTTTTCTCATTAACATCATCCGCGTGAATATAACAAAACGATATTTTACGGCGATTGACCGGTAGTCGACATCACGTCTGTTCACGGAACGTTTGTGAGAGATTGCTCGGCTTTTTGTCAGCTGTTTTTGACATAACAACAATCGATGCTCCGTTAGCGAATTGCCGAGCGGATGATCTCCGCAATTTGCATTTCCGAACTATTAACCTCGGGGGGCGCAGTTACGTTAATACGCGCGTCCGCGTCTAATTTTATAACGGATCGACGGGCTCGGCCCGCCATCGCGCAGAAGACGGCGCGAGCTCGCGGAATTTCTATCGACGCCCAGAGATCTATCTGCTCGATAACGGCAGATTAATGACGAGAGGATTGGTGCTTATTAGCGAATAACCTCAGTGAGACCTAACGATTTTGCTTTTCAAGAGTTTCCGGAGTTTTCGGTACGGCGTTTTCGATCTTTAAATAGATATCTCGTTGGAATTTCCGACTTTGCGCGGATGAGACAGATGTTGCTTGTTAAGTTCGAAATTATATTATACATTATGTTTATGTTGTTATTGAGTTTTATAACTGTAATACAACGTAAAACAGAAAAATAAATTTACTTGAATCGTCGGTATCGTTTAGAAATCGAAAATTGTCTTATTCGCGAGTTTACACGAGTTCCAATTGGAGTTTCTCCGCGTCGAGAGTTCCAGTTCTCTCCCTGCTGTGAGCGTCTCCGCCCTCGTCGTCGCCGCTTGCAATTTTCGACGCGCCTTACTTCGCCCAGCGAATTAATGCTCGCGGTGTTTCAGGGATCGCGCGCGCCATTCATAACGCGAATGTTATTAGTGCAGATCGCAGTCAGATATACCGCCCGGCCCGCGTCGTGTGGTTAAAATAAAGATGATGAATGCCCGGCCGTCCCTCGCCGCGGCGCTGGATGTAGATTAATATCGGCCCCTCGCTCGCTTACTTACTACTCCGCGCGAGTCTTCCACTAATATCTACCGCTCGTAGTAGGTAGTAGATACACGAAGAATCTTGAATCGCGCTCGTCCCGTACCAACGCGATGTCTTTTTGTCAAAAAAACCGTGAAAATCCGCGCATCTTCTGTGAGATGTGTTCTGCGATATTTTGCCGACTGAAATGCGAAAATTATTATCAGTTTTTGTTATCCGACCTCGTCTGATAATAACAACAAGTCTGCAACATTAAGAGTGTTGAAAGTTGTTTGAGAATTAAAGATTAATTCCTTATGTGATTGTGTGCGCTGAATACAAATTTGATCGCAAAATTTGACTTTCATCGCGCAGATCCGTGTATAATTATTCAATAACAACAAGAATGTTTTCTGAAGCGTCAAATGCAAGGTTAATTTTATTTAGAAATCACATCACTTAATGTTTTCCGAACAGATTATATCTTCATCTTTGCAAAAACGGTCTATTAAGTTACTAAATAACGTGTTAAATAAATAGTACAATAACGATACGCTATCTCTGACACTTTGTTCTCAATATTGCGTACTTGATGCACGTACGGTTCCGTGCGAGCGACTTCCTCGACTTCGATCTTTTCTCGATGTGAGACGGAAAATTGGCGTTCTCGCGATAACGTATCTCACGTTAATGCAAACAGCTACTCGGTACAAATTTTTTTACGGGGCTTTTCCGCAACGGCAGCTGCGTCACACTATTTGAATTTGAATTATTATAACAACGGTTCCCAATGCGTCGGGATCTTCACGTTAAAGTGTGCATAAATATTCAAGATACTCTCTAACAACGTACTCGCGTACGATTTACCGATGCGGGACGTTAATGAAACCGCACACGCTACACATACCTCGATAAATTTGCATAGTAGTGGCACGTATATTTAGTCGCCGGGTTTAGTTTAAGCCGACCATTCGATCGACAATGTTGCAAACGAGTCTACGTCTCGGAACTCGCTTTCTTTGCTGAAAAAATCATTTAATGTATTCGCCTGTTGCTTTCTGCATTCTGTTGTAAGGTTTATTATACATCTATCCTAGTGTTATTTGATGACAAAAACAATAAAAATAGAATATCAGTTACTTTAGTTACACATTACTAATGAGTTTTATACACACGCGTCAATTTATCTCTACGTATCCGCAGTCGATTGTGCTAATTATTTTGCACTGACGTTAACTACAAATATTTCTCGTTTTCACGACGTTAATTTCGCTGATGAGCATGTACGAGTTTATCCGATGACCGCGCTATAAACGTAGCTTCTTGTAACACACATCTCCGACGAAAAAAAAAAAGAAACAAAAAGTAAAAGAGCAGCTTAATATGCTCTTACTCATTTAAACGGCAGAGCTTATGTTCGGACCGGCTTAATTGGATTACACAATTGTAAAGCGGAAGCGATCGAGACACATGGTCGGCGCGCGTGTTACGATCTTGAAATTCATCGACGCCGTTTTTTTTCTCCGAGAGAGGACGTTCTTAAACTTATCTTCGACACTAACGATTGCGTGAACATTCGCGGCATCCGATGTGCGTCTGTATAATCCGTCGTTACGCGTCGCAAGCAAGTTTTCCATAAAAATCAATTTTAACGAGACAAGAGCGTGCTGCGAGCAGGCAGACAAAAAAATATCACGACTATGTTAAATCTATCGTTTTCACTGTTACAGCGAATGGTTATTCGATCGAGACGTGTAAGCCGTAACAGGTTCAGATCGAGAAAATTATCACATACCAAAGGGAATTTCTGTAATTTTTACACACGTACGTTATACTCGGACGAGTGTCTTGTGAAAAAAACATGAGAGATTATAATTTTTGTAATATTTGCAGGTTCAAAAACAGCTATTGCATGTGATCATGTTGAGTGTATCCTCAGATTATTTCCATCGTGAGGCTTTTTTTGGTACGTTGGTGCGTCCCTGAGCTCGCCGTAGTCGCGAACGCGAGAAGGACAAACGATAATGTCTCGGCGACACACTCCGGACGCGTTTCAGATCCTGTTCGCGTTATCCGGACTCGCGCGAATGGATGTAGCTTTCGGCTTGACAGAAAACGCCCTCGAGCTACGCACCCGGCGCCGTCGGCTGCGAACCCGATCGACTCGTGCTAAGGATTATGACTTATAATAACTGCCAGTGTTATTAGATTAGATTCTAGAGCGGAATCAACGCGACTGTATAAATCGAAGGCTGTCCGAACACAACGTGGAAGCTAATAGAAAATAAATCAGCAGCGATATTACCTGATACGAGCTATAAAATAAATTTTGTTACAGGTCTCTCGGCTAATTTCTTTCCGAAAAAAAGTGAAGCCTTTCGTGGGAGATTGATTGCAATCGCTTCGGTCTCGAGATCTTTATAAAAAGATACAATGTATATAATTGCGCCATCATCGTTTACGAGTGAAGGATAGAACCTTTGTGATCTTGACAGGTAAAGATAGAGAGTAATAATTAATTCAACTCGTCCACTTCGCGTACAGGAAAACATGTCGTACATTTATTAATCTACAGCCGATCTACGTATCCTTTTCCCTTCCCTCTCCGTGTGCGAACGTTTGTTTTGAGCGGTAAATTAAAGACGTCTTCTCGTCACACGTTTCGTTTGCTTTCTTGCTGTTGCAATTGATACAATCTATTAACTAAAGTTTGTCTTTATTATCTGATCTGATGCTTCATTATGTCATGACTTTTTGCGCCATTACGGTTCGTTATCATCTCACGCGAAAAACGCCGTGTCACGACATTATCACAACGAAACGGCTTATTAGTACGTAAGGGTTTGGTATGTAGCATTTTTATTGCTCCTGATCGAGAGAGGTGGGCGTTCTCGTAAAAACAAAAAAAGATACTGATCGTTCGATGGACAGGATTGTTATATGGCCGGACTATAAAAAAGGGGTTATCGTTTGTTAAATTAGCTTTAACGATCATCTAAATCACGTGTGTTTTCTGATGCAAACGCTGCTCGTCAATTAATCTCGATCAGCCTTGATTGTTCGGGAACTTAGTTTGAAACTTCAAAATTATGTAAAGTGTACAAATTGTATGACCGATATAAGTGAAAAATGTGTTCAATTTTAATCCCTTGATTTTATCTTCTTCGATGTCGAAAACCGTCGCCGCTATGAATCATTTAATGTAAAAAACAAGGTAATCGATAATTTGTAGTTACGTATAAAAACGCAGTAGTTACGCGATGTTTTATGTAAATTTTATGTGTAAATCAATTTCGTTCATTACACAAAAAAGTTGAAAAAACGATCACTTAAATATTTAATTTTCTAAATCATAAAGATCTAAGTCTTTACTAGTAAAAGATCGCACGTATGTTTTTATTGGTTAAAACTTGTGAAATTAGCCTGAGTTTAGTGGCCTCTACTAATACGCAAGACATTCTCAGACGGCGTCGACGCGAATTAATATAGCCTCAACGGCACGGTGCATCGGAGATTATAATTGCCCCCGAAATAATAAGAATATCCCTTAGGAATTATATGCTCAGCCGCAAGTCCATGCGCTAAAGATATATTTCTAATAAATTTCATCTACTCTCGCGCGAGCGCGTACGACGCGCTACATTGTGCTTCCAAAAAAAGTTAATTGCTCTTGTCGCCCTTTCAAGTTCCACGCAGTAATAACGCAAATAAACAAAACAAACTTCAAGAATAAATGAATGTTGTGACATTTCAAAATTGACCCAACACAAAACTCTGTGTGAAAATCTTTTTTACAATGACGACACAAATATAACAAAGTCTTACAAATTACTGACTTACAATATTTTAATAATAATATTTTGTTTACAAATCATATTTGCAATCTCAGTTTGTTTGTTCCAAAAAGTTTGTTGCAATTCATTAAAAAACTTTTAATTAGTTTATCGAGACGCAAACAACATTTAAGATATATTTCCGTTTCAGCATTGTACACTTCGTAAGAACGACGATTTAACGATCTCCGAACAACTATCAAAAATTTACGCGACGTCATGCGGCGCGACGAGTTGTATTCTTCTCTCTCTTTCTCTCTCTCTCTCTCTCTCTCTCTCTCTCTCTCTCTCTCAAATTCTGTTCTCGGAATAACTCGAATTTCCATCTGCTTCATTAGTCATAGACAAGTTAATAACCATTATATGTTGAGAATTTTATGATACTTGACACCGATAATGTTTGAGAAATTTATTTAACACCAAATCAGTTTTAATAATGGCATTAATTGCACACTCCTGCTGGCGAAGACGTTTTTTCTTCGATATTATAAAATCGTCGGATTTATTTTAGTTCGATTTCCGCGACAGGATTAATAATGTCACAGCATACACAATGAAACTACTAAGAATTTTTATTTTGCTTCATTTTCCTTTTTTGAAATTCATAAAACTCATTAAATATTATTTAATTGTCGTACCAAATGCGTTCACACTTTTGTTGGTTACCCCGTTTGACCTGGGCAAGACTCCACTTACGCAATCATTTGTACACTACGATCTGGCTTCTTTCATGACAACGAACACGTTCTAGCCATCAGGTCTTGTAACACCGGACGTTGAGCGATGCCACCGAGACGGGCGATTGTGTTCGTGAGCATTTTACGGAGTTGAGAATTGGGCTAAGTTTAGGCTGCAAATTACACTCGAGATCAACCGAAACGGGAGCTCGACATTTTGGCTCTTTAACGCGCTGCATTTTATATCAGAAAACTCTGATTAGTTCGGTAAAACAGATTTAAATACATTTTCACAACTTATATCAGTTTGTACACTTTTCTAAAACGTACAGATATATTAATAAACGCATTTTGATATAAATAGATATTAATTTTGGTCACATTTTTTATATTGCAAAAAAAATACAATCGCAAATGTAAAAATAATCGTTTACAGATGAATGGGTTTAAATATATTCGCGCTCCACTATCACATGCGTGTGTCTCCTTCTTTGTGCTTTTAATGCGTTTATTTTGTCCAACTTAGCGTCGTTGCCAGTATTTCTGGATTGAGCTCTCAACAGGGTTAAGGTAGCTTAAGCGTTGATTGAGAGAGCAGCTTGGAAGCTTGGATTATAGCCCTTTGAATCAGAATCTTCGTCTTGCAAAGAACTCATACCGACACTCTCGCCATGGCTGTCATCTCACATCATAAATCCAAAGTACGTTCTTTTCTCTTTTGTTTCGGTTTGTATAATAAGTTTTTAAGCTATCATCATTTATCCAATACTTTTTAAGACTATCAAACATCGAAGTTACTGTTAAATTTCAGAACTTTTTAAGAGCTTTCCTGAGATATCGTGTAAAATTAAAGATAAAAACTCTTGAAATATACAAAGACTTGGGAAAAAAAACAGCTGAAATGTAGAAATCGTTACGTGCGATTTTATCCTCGAGCGACGCGCCGAATCGTACCGAGCCGCGCGTAATAAAGTTAATTGCGACAGCACGGTGGCCCGCACCGATAACGCGCGGATTCGATAATATCGATCTCGATCGTCGCCGTGAACGTATCTGCGTTTCTCGCGGAGGGACGTGGTCAGGTTGCAGCAAGGTGGGGAAAGCGAGACGTAACGGCAAGGCGGACCATTAACTATTAAACGCGCAGATATGCATATGAGAACGACGGTGCGTGGGCTCGCTCCAATCGGCGGCCACGACGCTGCATATTGCCGAGATAATATCCCGATCTGATTGGACGGTTATAAACGGAGTATCGCCGCCGCGCGGGTTTTAACGCCGCAACGTCGCGCATAGTCGATAACTTTTCGACGTGCAATATACGATACGGGCTTTTATAACGCGGCGACGAGATGGTCACGCTGCCGCGTTCGGCCTTGGAGAAAAGAACGAGACAGACTTGACGCGTACACAGAGAGATCGGCTTCATTATCGGGAGTTTAGCATTTGTCAAAGACTCGACCGTGAGAGCTCTCCAAGTTTTTTTGTTTCTTTATTTGTGATCTTATGAGCACACGTTGTGAAAAAGTTCTTGATTAGAATTTAATCGCGTTTGATTCTTCATAGAAACCTGTTCGATTCGTCTCAGGAATAATGATCGCGATACACTTTGCTGACACGTGCGTGTCTTCTCTTTATTTAAAAGAGTGACATCCAAGTTTTACACACACACACACAAACTATTTTATGTTTTACGAGAGAAAGATTTTATACGCTTTTCCACGATATAGCCATCTTTATGATAAATCTGATACATAAAATGTCAATTTATCTTCTTATTCACGAGACACACGAAGGAACAGTTTCTAAAGGGATTGAGAGATTTATTTCCGGAAGGAAATCCGGGTGGCGCGCGTGTTGGGTAACCCAAAAAGAGAACACCTTCGCGACCACCTGCGCGCCTCGCGGAAACGTATTCACTTTTCGTGACGAATATATTTCCGCGACAACGTCTATGTTGAATAAATATGCTAAGAGCTTTGATTTCGTGGTGCGCGTGGAATGAAGACGTTCCCTTTCATTTCGGCGTTCTCGAGGGATACGAGTCGCATCTGCTGCGGTACCCGCGCGATCGATTTTTCGAGTGCCGCGAGTGCATTTACCTTGCGAAAGCGGGCCGGTGAAGCGCACAAAGGGGACGAGAGGCCGGGGTGAAAAGGAAGAGAGATCGGTTTGTTCCTTGAAACGGGAGCGTTCGACGCAGGTTGCTGCTCTGCCCGCGCATAATAACGACTCGCTGCTCCCCAGAACGGAAAACAGGCTTCCCAGATATCCGCCCGGAGCTCGACGTAATAATGGAAAGCGCGCGCCTATTACTATTTTATTATCGCTTGCATGCGCCGGCACGCCTGCTCACCGTTGCATTATCGGGAGCATCTGAGACGCGAGTTATTGCGATTAGTAAACGGCCGCGCGCACTTCTCTCTACATCGCGGATATTTTATCGCACTCCGTACAATTGCACGAAATACAAAACCGTTTGGTAAACTCCTTTTCCTTCTTGGTGGACTGACACGCGCTAAATCCGCGACGCGTTACAAATCCGCTTGCGATCCGTTATGCGAAATTTTTTTTTATTTTTTTCTCTCTGACCGATGCCTAGACGTTTCCTTATCGCCTCATAGTTTCCGCTTATCCGCAGGTTATCAAAGGTGCAACGATAATTACCGATGACTATCTGATATCGTGGACGTGCTCTCAGCGAGAGATCGAGAAGATCCAGTTTAGACGCGGTATTCATCTCGCGCGCAACAGCGTGGCGTGGATCGATACCTCGTGTTCGATGCCTACGTTTCAGGTAATTAATCAGCGCGCTCGGTCGCGGACGGTCCGCTTGACGCGAAATCGGCGAAATGTAACCGTAGAGCGAGATGAGGCGAAAGAACGATAGCTAACATTAGCGACAATCATCGATAACCGTTGGACGCTCGACCGGCAATTCGAACTAGTCCCGCGTAGCAAGACCGCGGCCCCGATATCTCCAATGTTATTCTAGCGATTACCATATTCACGAGACAATATTGCAAGAGGCGTACCCTCGGCGACCGATCGTCCGGTGAAAATTAAATCAGATTTCTCTCCGCAGGTCCCTCTTTTGCTATCTTATCCAGGTTACACGCTTGCATTTTGAACACGCCCAGGCTTTATCTCTATTTGTTCTATTTGCGCGCGCTTCTTTCTCGTTAGCGAGTGTTTGTGCGCACGGCTGTAAATTTGATTGACACACGCCGCCGGTTACATCGGGTACAATGTCGCAATGACCGGAGAGTATGCGCACTTCGGATTATATCCGCGCGGATGTTTGGAAGATCTAATCGAAAAACAACATGCACGTTCCTCTATTGCATACTCATGAGGCAATTTGAGGTAAATAATGTTTCTAAAAGACGGGCTGAGTTATATATCGACGATCCGAGATGAGTACGAGAAAAATAGGGGATTTATGCACATACATTTAATTATTAGAGAAGATATTTAGAAACCCGGAACCAATGGAAATTTCGTAAGAGAAGCGCAGAAATCGAACGACTGTAATGAATGCTAATTACGCTATGAATATTGAAAACGTTTCGGACGTTTGCGATATAAATATGAAAAACGTTCGACTGCGCGGAGACTGTTTTTAAATTTGTCAGAAGACATAAACTGCTATAAATTTAATAAGTTTAATGCCGACATATTAAGAAGTCATACAAATTACGTTAAGGTGTTATTTAAGAGACAAAAAAAACGGGATGTGAAAATCAACTCTTTTCTCACTTGACAATTTCTAATGATAGTTTTGTACGAATCGGTACGTTATTCGAAACAGTCACGGTTAAGCGCGCGACACGTGGATGTCCTCGAGTCATCCCGCGGGAAGACACCCGCCTTCGGGGACGATGGCAGGAGACGGCCTAACCGAAATTCCGGCTCTCCTGGACAGGCTTAGCATAGGGAATGTAAGGAGCGTTATGAAAGAAGGGAAGAGGAAGAAGGCACGGGACAAGATTCTCTGGCACGTTGAATTCGAATCTGAGCCGTTGGCGAACACCTTGAGCACACACGCGACGCGATTCAATGCGACTCAGCTGTTTGCCCCTCCGCTTCTGAGCCCCGGTTCTTTTCTATCCTTTTTTTTACGACCCCGTCTTACCTCGGGCACGAATAAACTTTCAATTTTGGCACGCGTCTTTTGACGACAAAAAACGTTGAAACCGTTGGACGTACATCTTAGCCGTCAGAGACAATACGTTCCTCGTGTACGTTATGAGATCAAGATTTTCTTATAATACTGTTCCTCACGTGGTTATTTAACAATTGTATTGTTTTGTTTTGTTAGACGTTAAAAGAAACACTTGAGAAACTAGTTAATTTACGAAACCGACGTTAAATGTCAGTTAAGTAAAAATACACATTCTGTATAAAAATACACATCCTGTGTAAAAATATACATCCAGGGCTTATATATATGGATAGTTCTCGCTTTCGCGACTTAAATACAGTCTAGAAAAACTAGTTTAAAGTAAAAATATATTTTCTGGGTCGTAACTTTTTGTTATCTGTTGTACACGCAACTGCACGCAGCGCGCGATCGATCAAGATATGCGGCTGTGTCAACGAACGTCAGCATGCAGGTTTCGAATCAGCCTCCCTGTTTTTCGCGGCAGGTAGTACATATATAAAATGTACGTTACGCAAGAGATCCAGTAACGTATCCGAGACCTCTACCTGGAGCCTTTCGGGAGGAGAGAAAAGAAAAGAAAGAGAGATAGGTGGGCATGGGGATGGCACGTGCCAACGTAAGCGACAACGAGCGGCGGCCCCGATCGGCTGCAGCTGCGCTCTCTCGGTTCTCTCTCTGCTCTTGGCAGGCCAAACGGGCTCTCTTTGCTCGCTTGGCTCCTGGCCGATCTTGACCCGATCGTATCGAACGCCGCGCGACCGACCCGCTGTCATCCGAAAACGAATAACAGCGCCCGCGTTAGTGCTCTCCCCGGAGGCCTCTGCTATTCTCGAAAGGGCGACAAGTTGACTTTACACTCGTGATTTATATCGCGCCGTATCGCGCCGTGTCGTCTCTAAGCGGGCGGCTTAGATCGTAGATCTAACTAGAAATGTGCGCAGAGATATCCTATTCAAGTGACACAATAAACTGCATTCATCATCATTATCTTTTTCATAATCCATTGGCGATGAAATCGCTGTAAATTGTATAACGAAAAATTTGAAGAATCGTATTTATTATCCTGAAATAACTTATTAGTAGTTAACCTAACACACACTGTTATAAAAGTTTTTTAAGGTTTTTATAATTGAATTATTTAAGCAAAATAATGTTCTGTTTATTGTCCGCGCTTTTTACTTATCCTCTTTTCCCTCTCTGCCCCTTTCAAACAAATTTGCCATCTGGCAAGAAGGTTGTCGTTAGTGTCTAGCTTGTCGCTGCGCGAAAAACGTCAAAGGCCACCCTCACGCCGTGTTTAGACACGATCGCTATTCGTTTGATAAACGACTAGTGGGCGACTGGTCAAGCGGTCAGTACACAACGTGTCGTCGGTATTGTCGTTGCATTGTGCTAACTGCGCGGAAACACGACGTGTACACGATTAGCCACCCTCGTAAACTCTGGTTATAGGATGGGGTGCCTTGGCTACCGCGTGAAGGCGCGTATATCACGAAGGGGACAACGACTACCAGCTGGCGTTATAAGGAGGCGTCCTTCTTGCAGGATTTTCGTCTCCATTATCCTCGTAAATGCCTCGCGTGAACGTCCGATCGTCACATGCCGCAGTAGCGTAGACGGGATGTAAACGCTTAGCTTCGATTTTTTTATCAATGCCGCGTCACCCTCCGCCGCTTTTCTTTCTCACCTCGAAGACTGTAATCATAGCTTTCTCTACCGTGGCTGCTACAAAAGCAATATAACATATGCCGTTGCCCACATTTAACTGTACCAGGTACTTTGATCGCTTTAGTCACACTTCGTTCGTTTAGTGATAAAAAAAAAAAAAAGAAAAAAAACATTAGAACAATGAAAAAATTTAGTATAAAAATGATGAAAGTTGTTGGTAAATATATTCTGTCTAAAAATCTCAAAGAGTACGTTATTTTAATTTTCAATGACGTGCTATTACATGCGATTTTGCGGGAACTAAATTTTGAAAAAGTTTTCATTAAAGAACAGGTTTTCATATTTCAGACTCTTGTACACGAAATAATCCTGGACTCGTTCACTCCGTGTTTACGTCTCTGAACATACGTTCACTTTCTCAATTATTGCCGGACGCTATCATCAGGACGTAATCATAGCGTATCGGTATGCGCACATTTATCGGCATTGCACAATTAAAGTATCATAGCCCATTTTTTTTCAGGAAAGAGAGCTTTCGCGTTATTGATCCAGGAAGAAATAAGCCTCAGGCCAATATCCGAGAAACTGGGCTTATCATCGTACACGTGCAAACACACATGCGATAATTTATAGAAAATATCCACCGTTGCGCGGACTGGTAATATCGCGACAGGAATCCATTCGCACACGTTGCGCTTGACGGCATTTCTCGTTTTTCTCAACTGACGCTTTTGATCTAACCGACCAAAGAGATATTTTTTCTTGAATAAAGTTTCTAGCTTTTACGGCCAAACTTTTTGAAAAATTCCATCAAATAACTTATGCGGATATTTAAAAAATAAAGTCAAAGAATCGGAAAAAGGTACATTTGTATTGAAAATTTTAATGACAGAGTGAAAAAGTAAGATATCTATGATTTGTGTGTATTCAGAATATATTATCAATCAGTCATTATCAAAGCAAACAACTTGTTCAATTTTATTAGAGCATAAATATAGTGTTGTGTTGCTTCATAGTTGCTTCATTAACTCTTTTTCTTTATTTCTCTTTCTCTCTCTCTCTCTCTCTCTCTCTCTCTCTCTCTCTCTCTCTCTCTCACAATAAATCCACAAAGCAAATATAGAAAACAACTGGAACAATTAAGAACATCGAATGATTTTCGAGTTCACACACATAATGTGCGTGTGTCCACGCGCTCGTAACTTTTATCGGACATTTTATGTAACGTAAACAAGTAAAAAAAAACGAAAATGTACGTTTCCTGTACGCTTGATTCGTATTTCGTGCGCTTATCGGGAACAGATAGGTCCTTTCGGGTCGCTTGATACTCGTTAATTAAAATAGCGAGTTGTTAGTCCCGTATTAACGCCGAGCTTATTGCGCACGCGAAATTCAATGAAACGTGCGTACGACCGTCGCTCAATGTAATTACCCTTACCGTTCCCGGCCGACGGCGATCGGGAACGATTCTCGTTAATGTCCAATGTCCGCGCGGCACTCGTCGGAGACTAATCGCGCGTGTGCTTTTCAGTCACGCTGTTTGTGTACATATAAAAGGATTTATATATCGCCGGCACCGCACAATCGCCTCTGATTCCGTTAAGCTCCTTTTATGACAAGACGTTTTGTTTTTTACCGCTCGCGACATAAAGTTGACGATACAACGCGGCGCGTCCGCAAATATTCGCGATATTAACTCCCGTTCGATATTTTATTGGCTATTAGATTGGAGAGCTTGTCAAAAATAATGACAAAATTATACCGATACTTTATGACGGTAGCTTCGTTAACAGAAGCGGTAGCGATAGTAAAATGCTTAATTATCTCCAGATGAGCGTAATTATCTTAAAAAAAAACAGTGAGTTGATTATATAGCGAGACATGATGTGCTACGGGATTGCATTTAGTCTTCGCGTATTTGTCTTGAATTTATTTAATCGTTCAGAAAAGAGGGAGAAGAGAAAATAACTTCTCCCTCTAGATGTAATTTTCACTAAGAACGCTCAAAGTCGTTCGCATGACACCGTCTTAATTCGCGATGTGGGACGGTTCAAACGAGCGACTGGTCTCATAACGCGCTGATCTACGGGCGTTAATTAAATATCAAGTTTACACACGATTTCGATTCGACAGGGCGTAAACGCGTGGATGCATCTTGCGCGACGGCACATGCCGCGACTAACTTGATATTCTCTCATCATATCAAGCGCGGTGATCTGTGAATATGCGCGAGACGCATCTTACAAGTTTCTAAAAACGCGATTAAGCGAGCAAAACGAAAATTATATATGATATTTGATTTCGCGGTATGTTGTAAACATTTCTAAAGATGGTTTTTGAACTCGAACCGCGTTAGTGTCATTTTTATACCGACGTTTTGTGGATATTTCAGTTCACTTCATTTTTTCAGACACTTATTTGTGCTTCTTCAAAATATGGATTATTAGAGGTGTATTTCGTTCAATACGCATATTTCATATTTTGGACTATTTTTGATCGTGCTGAACGGTGGCTGCAATCAACGCTCGCTACATCTTGTTGTCTACAAATCAATTTTCGATTTCCTCGCACATTGCGCTCGCCTCGGAAACGGCAGGTGGCCCGTGGATCCAATTTTAAAGGCGTTCGCGCGATGAATCTCTCAGATTTATACGCCCTTTTTAATTGCGTGCGCGCGGGACGATCGACGGGCGGTGCGAGTCTCCACGAGAAGAGGACTTTATTCCAGTCCACGTTTACCTTCGAAGAGATCCGCATCTTTGACAGAAATCACCCGATAAAAGAGAACGCGCGTGTACGCATTCTACGTTTCTACACGGGACGCGGCACGAAAACATCGAGAAGAAATGTCGCGTAATAAGCTACAAATCGGAACACTCTTTCCGTTTCGCCGATTGCGTGCGTTCCCAACAGCAATTTTTGGTCGTAATAATAAAATTTAGACGATAAGATCGAAATTATTCGGGGCTCGGTGAAAAAAAGAACGCGGTGGTATATGAGGCGTGTACCTGCTTGTCTCACCGCGAGCGCGTCCCCCGACTATCTCTTCTTCTTTTTTCGTCTCCTTTCGCTCTCTTCGTCGGCTCCGCGAAGCGTGCCCGGGCAACAATTTGCCGGCAGGTGCTCCAAATTGAAAACCCTTCCTTGCACCTTCGCCTACTCCGCCCCTGAAGCGCGTCGCCTACGCGCCTGCCTCCTCGGGTACGAAAACCGCCGGTTATCGCGCGGCTTTCCATCGCGCACGGCTGTTAAAAATTCTCACCGCACCGCCGATCGGTCGATGCTATCGGCGCCGAATAAAGTAACGGACGGGCCGGTAATTGAGCAACCGCCTCGCTGCCAGTCGCTGCTGTAATAATCTACGACCGGATTGTTTGATTCGAGCGTCTCGCGCGCGTAAGGAGAGCCTCTCCCTCTTACATCTCGCGAATAATTAATCTCCGCGGGGAATATTACCATTTACGCGCGACATAAATCTCGCGCGCGGCGGTTTAGAAATCGAGCGGATACGATATCTCCGCGGCACCGAAAAGCGCGCTGACTGATCGGCAAATTACGTGATTGGATTGGAAACCGGCGGTCGAGATCGATCGATGTCGCTTTCCATTCGCGCCGTTGCGCGGCGATAAAATAATGAGCAGACGGCTTCGACGTTTAATAATCTCTCTCTTGAAGGTTCGACACCGTACAAGTGTGTGGCTGGAAGGCACATTCTATTGCTATATTTAATAACTTCCTAATAGAAAGAGAATTAATC
Organism: Pseudomyrmex gracilis; assembly: GCF_002006095.1. NCBI lineage: Eukaryota > Metazoa > Arthropoda > Insecta > Hymenoptera > Formicidae > Pseudomyrmex > Pseudomyrmex gracilis. The sequence continues at coordinate 660,040 of NW_018020584.1, read as the reverse complement.
GCCGTAGTATATTTTGAATCCAAAACAATTTTGCGGTGATAATAGACGACGAGATCGTGTAAGAAAAAACTAATATAATTTCGAATTGAAAAAATATCAGAACCTCGTACACTAGTGGCCTCGTAAGGATCACACACGTAGCTTCTGCGTCTTGTTCGAATAACATTTTCAAACGATGTCGCAGTCACAGCCTCGGAATACCACAAGGCTTTATAAACGATGGGGACATCGTTCTTGCGCTTGAGCATACGGTGTAAAGCGTAAGTCTCGCTTCGGGTGGTGCTTCGTTAAATGAGAGCGACGCCGCGGCCGCTCATATCTCCTCTGGTTGTAACGCGAAACCGCCGATGCAAGAAACGGAACGTTTCCGGAAATGTACGAGAGAAAAGAGACCACGTTATCACGCTGACAAAAAACGTGTACGCGCCGCGATTCCGCGAGATACGAGCCTCGCTCCGGGTGCCGATGACGCTCGCTTAACAACGAGTCGTCGCTACACTTATTCTCAGTTTGTAACAGGAAAACTGTCATTAATTTCACAAGTTACGCGCGTACAACCGCATTGAATTCTGCGTTACAAGACGACAGCGATGGTGTCGCGCCTTCCGTAAGTCGTTTTGCATTAATCGCGCGAACAGTGCAAAATGCACGGATTCGTCGTCGAACATTTCCATACGCGCGCTGACAATGACTTGATATTTACCGCGCGACATATAGCTCCGCTACACAGCGTATAATTACGAAGCTACGTCACAAACGCTGAATACGATATTTATCCGTATCAATTTTTATTAACTAATAAGGAGACTGTTAATTTTAATCCACAAATTGATATTGGCAGTCGTTATTTATCTCGGTGTATTTTTACACAGTGGAAATGAGTGCTGAACGTCAAGCGATGAGAGCACAAATTTTCGTCTAATGATATACGACATAAATTAATAATATACGGTATATAAGTTTTGCAAAAAGCTATATCTAACATTAGCCGACATTTAGTGACAGCGCATCTTACAGAAATACATTAGGCTAAAATAATATTTATTGTTACATTTGTAATATTTATACATTCAAAATAAGTATTTTGGCCACATCAGTAATAAATTTCTGTAAAAGCAATAAAGTACAAGTTTCGCACTAGAAGATAGTGGTGGTGGTGGCAAACGATGGCCAAGAGGAGAATGGCGTTGCCGAGTGCGGCGCTTATGTCTTCCTCTGGTAATCAGCTGGTACCTCCTGCCGGTCGAGGCCTCGTCAAGTTATGACGTGGTGCACCTGCCACACGAGAACCATCGCTCGCTCGGCGTCAGCTTGATGGTGCCGCTTCTTCGATGCAATGACGCCATCTTACGATCGGTCATCGGCAATTTATTTATTAATGAGCTCGGCTCTGCGACGTGGGTAGTACATGGAAAGGTCTCTCCCTCTCTTTCTGTTTCTCTTTTGATTCTCTTTTATTGTCCTCGCCGAAATTAATTAAACATCCAGCGTCCGAGAAAGAGAGAGAGAGAAAGAGAGCAAACCAAGCGAGTCACGATCCAATGTGCAGTCATGGCGCCGTGTTTGTTCTTGCGACAATACGATACAACGCGATACCGGGAGCGACTTTTTGCGCTTGGCGATCGCTTTGTCACGTCCGAGCCCGCAGCAATCCGCAGCAAATGTAAAGTGAATAACGTCTTTTGACTTCGCGCTTGCTAATGATTTTCCGATTGGTATTAGAGATTGCTAGAAAATTACCTGATCATTCAATTATCCGCATTGCTATTATTCTCGCCAGAAACGTTCTAAAAAACAAAACAAAAGTCAACTTATAATTGCAATTCTTTCTTTCCTTCCGTTTTGTATCTCTCGCGGACAAAAAGATCTCGGCGTGCTATCGGTAGCCGCGCGCCGATCGGCATGTTTTCCCTCTCACGCTGCTTTCTGGAAACCGGGCGGGATCGATTATCCAATTATCCGCAAGCCTCCACTTTATATTCCCGGCGTATGTGCGTACAGAGGCTTTTTCGCCGAAGGCTGCGCATGCACGGCGCCGCCGCGCGCTGGCCATGCGCCGCCGCGGCTGTGCGTTGCGCGCTGCGTGCGTGTAAGTCACCGTGTAATTTATCACCACGCCCAGCGAGATCTTAATACGAATCACTTATCGGTTGCCGCGGATGTATACGCGCACGGTCGAATATGCGCTATATGTACACGTCTCGGAGGACTAATAACCGAGAGAAGCAATTAAGGCGAAGCCAATGGACGTCGAGAAAACTCGCGGTTGTGTTTGTTCGCTCTTTCTTTTTCTTTTTTTTTTTTTTTTTTTTTTGGTTTTAGTCAGGGTCTTCCCTGTCTTACTCATTGACGTTATCCCGGCGTTTCCCGTGTCATGCTGTCGCCATCTTCCATCTATTCTGCGTCACGGAAAATCGAGGCTCCGCGGGGATAGTATTTATATAAGGCGGTAATTTAGAAAACCATCGATACAGAACTTGCCGCGGTTAATGCGGCGCTACCGCGCGATATAACGAGACGCCCGACTCGTTATCACTGGATAATACCACGGTTTCTGAATCATAGGTTTCTGCACACAGGGAGATTGCGACGATCTGTTTTCTTTTTTCTTTCTTTTTACCGTCGACGGCGCAAATTACGGTCGTCTTAATCGAACGTAAATTGAACGTCGTTCGCGATGCCGTGATTCCGCAACGATTTTTCTCTCTAACTTTCGCCGGATTAATTGCACCATTCTGTGATTATTGGGTTATTGTTTCCGTTCTGCTGTGCGCCGTCGCGCAAAAATTTTAATGACATCTCATTGGTCCAACAATCTGAACAAAACGTTGAAAAATAATTCACTGTAATAATGATAATCGTTCGCAGTGACATATTTTTTATTTCGTTAGCAGTAAATTAATTAGATTTTTTGCAGTAGATTTTTTAAATTTCAGGGAGTTTGATCAGAATCTTTTTTTGCATCACAGCAGCGTACTTTTGACTTTATCAACATAAAGATATCAATGAGAGGTAGAGACACGATTAAGACACCTAAATTAGACTTAAATGCTGAACGCGAAAAGAAGATAATACGAGATACTGTTCTTCCCTCCTGTTCATATTATTCGTATCATCTTGCCGAGCGGGCGACACACAAACGCGCGTACAACGTTGTATACACACACAGTCGCGATAACTGTACCGAGACAATAAGCCGGCGGGGAGTCCAGGATACGGTCTTATACGTCTTAATGCGCCCTCATTGTTAGCCGTTACATATCGTTGTATGGCGGTGCAGCGGGAACTGAAATCAGATCGACAGGAGTATACGGAGGTTCTTCTTGGTTGGTTCTCCGTACCCCGCGGAGGTTACGGATCGGTGATTTAACTGGGAAACAGATGGGATCTGAGGCACATTGTCTCTTCCTTCATAGATCGCGCGATACTCTTCTCCATGCGCGGCTTCGCGTCGCGTTAGTTTTTTCTATTTTCCCCTCTCTTCTCGAAGCACCAAGATCGCCCTTCGGCTGCCTTGTGTTGCGCAGGGTGCAATTCTGCGCAACGCCACTCGGAAAAGCCACGCAACTGCGGATACCAAAATTACCTAGGAGAAGAAGATAATTAAATTTTGATATCGCGTGGAAGTTTTATTAGCCGATAAGGCAAAACAGTAACGTTGCGCATGGATCTCACATTGCTTGTTTCATACGATAAATTACCCGATTACAAGAATTAATATTGTACAGTGTATCCTGTAGAGAGTTAAAGATAGCGAGAGGGGGACCATCAGTTACAAGAAACACTGTAATATATAATTACAATATCAATTAAAAACTTTTCTCTCTCTCTTTCGTGTCTCGAGCCATAAATCATAATATAGTAGACAAGCGCATGCGGAAGTGGCCGTTGAGATCTTTCTGTATCTTCTGACAAAGGTGCGTAGCAATTTGCGGTATCTCGTTCCGTCGGCTATAGAGGCGGCGGCACTTCTATATTACACAGATCGGTGCATTTAAAGTCGAGCGCGAGGAAACCGTGCACCGGTAATGCGTCGGTACCAAAAGCGATCGGTAGCTGCGGCGGCGGCGGCGGCTGCCGCATAATACGACGCATTTCCACGTACGTGCGCGTACGTATAGGAGCAGCAGCCATGTACGGTCGAGAGACCACACACCGGTAGCGTTCAATTTATATTTTGGGCGGAGTTACGTTATTTATTGCCGGCCGGCCTTCGTGCCTTCGACTGCCATTCCGCGTGCCGCCTTCGATGTAAATGGGACGAACCGTATTCTCTCCCCCCGCGAGCCAAGCACCGAGAGAATATGCACCTTAAAACGCAATATCAATGCAGGTCCATCTGTCGGTCTCTTGCGCGCAATATTCCCTTAGTCTACCTCGTCCTCTTCTTCCGCTCGTTTTCTTCGTTATCTCGTATCCTCATGTGCCGGAGCGACTTTCTTTTTTCCAGCTCACGGCCGAACTTTTGACCCCGCGCGTTTTTTAACGAGTCGCGGCGCATGATCACGGGGATGTAAATTTTCGATTTTGCGAGCGGTCGCGAAGCGCTCATGTTAATTAACTCGCGCGGATCACCCACGTTCGGATGCCGCGATCCGTTAGGCTTCTCGTCGTCAGCTTTTTACCGCTTTCGTAAATAAGCCGCGAATGGGATGTATACGGCCTCGTAAATGCGGCGAATCAGCTGACTCAATTAATGCACCGCGTTTTTACGGTCGTTTATTCTCAATGGACAAACGTGGTTGTGTTGATTTCGCGAAGGTAGCTGTTCACGTTCAAACACACACGACTTCGAATTAAATGCCAAACAGAAGTATCATAACCGACCGGATACGCACTCATGGATTTGAACCGTAGTTTCTGTAATTGACGCTAGATTTGTGATAATGACTATACGAATTTGCGTTAATAGTAATTGAAAGATCTTTCGATGTGCGCCGTTATTTCTCGGTCTTTGAACAACAATCGATGCGTAGCGAAGAATGGCGAAGTAATAGAAAAACCACACTGTCACTTAGTGAGACGTTTGCAAAGGCGGCGCTACTTATCGCACGCGATCTCTCTCACTGTCGATTATAAAAATCCGCGGTGACGCGTACAGGTGTCCAAAGGACGCGCGGAGCAAGAACGAAGGCGGAGCGCGAGTAACAAAGTGTGTCGGACGACAGGGCAGGCGGCACGGACACGAGCGTGAAGAGGCAAATAACAGCGCTACACAAATAACACGCGCTCAGCGACTCGTAAAACGTATAAGATATTAATAACCAGTTCGACCCTCGCGATCCGGTCCCGCGAGAAGTCGGAAATTCGACTCGTGTCTAGCGCGGCGGCGTATAATGCGAATCCCATAATCGAGACCCGCAAATGCCGCGTTCACGTGGATGACACATACGGCTGGGAAAAAAGAGAATAACCAGAAGATGCGAAGAAGGGAGAAAAGAAGGAGCCGAGGGAAGACGAAGAATGGAGCGGGCGCTGCCACTCAGCGGCCCATAAACTGTATGAAATATTAATAATGGCGCCGCTCGTCGGCTGGACTCCGGCGCGCTCCGAGAGACCGACATTGCGAAAGGGGGACAGGTCCCGCGGGACCGTCGTCGTCGGTTCGTTAACCTGAGGCCCCCGCGTCTGTCAATCGAGAAGGCTTCCGAGCGGATTTCTCGCGATTTTTGTTGCTCACGGTCTTGCCTAACGAACCTGCGCCGCATCGTCGAGGCTGACGATGATTGTCCAAGGATATTTTCGTTTAATCAATTTAACATCTTTTTTTTTATTAAAAGCTATTATTTATTTATTTAATTATTTTTATTCTATGCCGGGTAATTTTCTTTTTTTCTTTTTTATTATTTTCCCATTTAGTTTATTACTGAGGAAGGTCTAAATTAATATTGGAATATTTGATCATTGATTTTGAATAAAAATTTACATTTTAATACACTAATATCTTCTATATTGGCTCGAGAATTGACCTTTATATCTTTCTTTTTCGTATTTCAAGATCTCTAGGCATGTACATAATTTTAACGGACTAGCCAGATGAAGACGTGAAGAAGTAGGAAACTAAGAGAAAGAAAAGAAGAATTTTGTTGTTAGTTGCCACACGAGAGATTTATAGTTGGGCAGGCTTTTAAATATCATTCGTGGGCAGAGCAGGTGTTCTCGAGTTAACCACCGTTCGGCCACTGACTGCGTCACGATGAAAGACAATAGCTGTATTGCGTCGTGACAGCCTTCTCAACCGCCCTCGACGTTCATAGTTTGATCGCGGTAGGTTTGACGTTCGTAAGATCGCGGAACACCTGCCGCGCGTATATTTATCGAGCGATCAGTTTGCTTCTCTCGACGCGACTGTAAAATAAAATAATTGGTCTTCTTTATCTATTAGCAGAAAATATGGATTCTCTTTATCTATTGGCGGGAAATAAAAAGACGATTTATTGGGCACTAAAAGTCTAATGCCGTTCTTATTGGAGAATATATCCTTAAATAAATTACTATCTCGAAAGGTCGTGTATCAAACTTCGTATAAATGCTAAATACCGTGAAATGCGTATTCAATAGAAGCAGTTTCTATTTCTAGAACGGAAATAATTCTTACGCGGTTATCTCCACCGTTGCCGCCGCATTGCGAGACGATCCTTATCGTAGACCGCGGACGCGAAATGATATTTCGAGCAAGTTTGATCGTTAAAGAGACGCGTCGTGAGTGGCTGATTGCACGTGACGAGAGCGAAAAAATGGCGGGCTCGATATTAACCTTCGTAATTAGCGTTACGAGCGTCTCGCAGCTACACAGACCGGGACTTCCACTTTTACAGGTGTGGATACCTTAAACGGATATTTACGCTTGTATTGTCGTAATTATTTTGTAAGGACGGTCGTAAAGTCAGCCACGTTATGGCTGCGGCGCGACGTGCGCTCTCTTCTCTGTCCGTCCACCCCCGTTTCTAAGTCTTTTTCGTCGCGCAGAAACTCGTCGCATGAGCGCGCACCCTACCGATTCTGCCCGGAGAGCAGGTGAATATTATGCATAATGAATTGTCCATCTCTCTCACTTGAAAACTTGATGCGCGAGGAGTTTCGTCTTGAGTCGAAAGAACCGACTACTGATGTATGAGTCAAGATCAAAATGTCGAGTCTGCTGTCCCGGCCGTTTCGATTGCGACATTTCGCAGAGATCGTTATTGATGATGATAATTAGAGACGTGCTAATAATTACTATCGATACAATTTACTGTAATTCGAATTTGCTTGTCGTGATAGTAGAAGAAAAATGTTAAGAATTGATAAGTTTAACCGAGCGTGACGTCAATTGCACTTGCGAATCAGCAGATACGTGCAGGTGGCTAGGACAAGTTGTATCTTGATTTTGTGTTCATCTCGTATTCCATCATTGATTGTTACGAGCTCGCCACGTGCGAAAGTTAACATTATCGATCCGCGCATGTTCTTACACGCTCAGTAAAATTAACAACGTCATTTAAAAAATTTACAACGTCGACAAAAAATTGCCGCAATCCGCAGGTAACATTGAGTCCCGATGTTCGATATCGTCCGCGCGGAAAGAGCGCGTCATTCAGACGCGTGAAAGATATCCGGTTTATATCGGTTGCGGGATGCGGTCTCCCCGATCTCTTATCGGGAGAAACGAGAGAACGCGTGATGTGCCGCGCGGCATTCGCGCTGATAAAGGATAAATTTCGCGAGATCAGATCGGTCGATAAGACGCGAAGAGCGCCGGATACGCGGAAATACAATCTCCGGTTAGTTTACGAAACGATCGATCGGCATTCGCCGAGTGGGCACGTATAACAGTTCTGAAGACTTAACGAAGAAGGTAGAGTAAGAACCGCGCGCGCCGAGATAAAAATCGCTCTACGACTTTTTAATTGCCTTGAAACGAGGTGTGTCAACAAGAGGAAGAAAGACAGAGAGATAGAAAAAGAAAAAGAGGAAGAGTGGCATTCAAGAGATCAGTTGATTAGGAAATTAAACGCGTTCGCAGAGGTGTAACACTAACATGCAATTAATCTGTTCTATAAACGTGCTTGCTGGAAATATCAGGTAAGTTGGAGATTTTGCAGTGTCATCACATGAAACATTAATCATGGACATTTAAGAAATAACATAGAAATCGCGACTTCTGCCAAACTCGAGCGATTTATAACTTTTTAGAATTTTTTTTTTTTTTTTTTGACTTGAAAAACTTCATTATTTTTGATAACATTTTGATAACATAACGTAAATTAATCATCAATGAAGATTTAAAGGACGAGATCGAATCATCTGATTAATATATATCAATAAAGAAATTCACACATATACACAAAGATCACACACATGAACAACTTGTATATTGGCTTGTATTAGTCTTGATACCTTTATCATATGCAAAGTACGCAAGAAAAACAGGATCGAACGTTCTTCTTCCCTGTTTTCTCAAAAAGAAGCAAAACAAATTTTTCATTAACGAGTACCGTAAAAGCGGCGATTCGTCGGTTTTTTTTCCAACGAAAGATACTTTCCGTAGACGTCGGCTCGCAAGATCTTCTTGTACTCCCGCTTGGCGCAAAATTTCCGATGTTTTGCGGGTTTCTTCAACGATTTACGCTCTCCTGTCGGGCGTAAATAATAATCAGCCCTTTCCCTTGCTCCGAGAGGAGGGAGGAGAAGGTACTAAACTCATCTCACTGATATTTCCCCTCCTCTCTTCACCTTTCCTCGGACTGCGCCCGACGTTATCCTCAATTACAAGTGGCCGTTTCGTTTCGGTAACGAGCGCTCCGCGCTACCGATCGGCGATTCCTCTCTTTGCTCGTGCAATTTTTTTGCTAGTCCGTCCCGCGTTTTTGTTTAATCCTCGTGTTGGCGCGTTGGCAGCCTCTGCCGCTGCAACACGCGAACCGACGAGCGCATAAATCGCGCGTATTTGGTCGGATTAATGTCGAGGTATTAACAGGAAGTAATTCAAGCAACTTTAGATAAATTGTCAAGAAGCAAATTGTTTCAAAGAAATCATAAATCGAACGATAGCAACATCGATCGGAAGTTGTAATTGAAACAGAAGTACTGAGTTTGCCACCAGCAGTGACGTGCACTTACGTTGCTACCACACGGTGCATTTGTTCGAGGCGACCGGTATTTCCTAACAAATCACGAATTTATTCTTATGCGGCGCAGATAAATTTCTATTCGATCGGCACGGAGAAACTTATCGAGTAATTAACGCGTGGGTACTTTATAAACGCGAGTTATCGAGTTATGATAAAGTTGTGGATGCGTTGCTAATTATACGGATAGCTTAGCGGAATGTGTGTTTTTACGAACGATCGTACGGCAAAATTAATAAAGTCGGCAATACGATAGAACTTGTTACTAAAGTTAATCGGAAATACCGCATTCATACACGCACACAAATTTCTTGAGCTGTTTTATTGATAAATTTTTATGTAGACACATACATATTGGATCATAACGTAAAAAAATGGTCATATAAATCTTTGAAAAAAACTTTTGTTAATAAAAGTCACTTATAATTTTTATGTGATTATATTTGTTATTGTTTGCAAAATAGAAAATTATAAATTGTTTACAATACAATAGTGAAAAAAAATAATTTTCTTTTCTTTCTTTTTTACTCTTTTGTTGGTTCAAATTATTGTAGTCTCAGTTTGAACCGTTCGGTCCCGGACAATTCGGCTCTTCTAAAATAAGCCTACTCCGATGAATAACTCTCTTTCTTGTTGCACGATCATCGTTTCACATACGGACCCGGTATCAGGTGCATACGCAGTGCGTCATCTCGATAGGATCTCGAGCCTCGTGTATGCTTCTCGATTCGATACGACGGTTGAACATTCCGCCCACTTGCTCTCGTACTCGTCAAGGTGCATTCGTTGAATTTTGTTCCGCGGTTTCCCTGCCGCGTCTTGCCATTCGCTCTCCGAGATCCGTTCTAACGATTACAGCGTGCACGAAAACGGATTTCGACTCCCGAACGGTCGACTGTAATAAGAATTGCTGAAGATGTAAAACATTACTTTATTTATGTTACTACGGTCTCTCTATTCTCTTGTATCTATTTACAAATAATTCCATTTAGATTATCTTGTGTCTTTTTTCTTCTTGATTCACAATTCATTGGATCTCCGCTTAATAAGCGCGTCTTTATTTGATTGCAATTTATATGCGGTGTATCGACGATATTAGCATGACTCTAATGTTATCGTATCTTTGTCATGTCATAAAGAAAAGACATCTTCATCGACCGTGGAATATTATCGCGGGTGTAAACGATTATGCCCCACGAAGTCGGTTGAGGATCCTTTCTCGGAGATGAGAGATACAAGGTCGATCGAGTAAACGTTTAATGCCCATTCGCGCGTAGTCGTCACGAAATAAGCGGTCATTCGAAAACCGTCCGTGGCAGGCCGCCGCGCGCGAGAGAGACGGTTTTCGTCTTATCTTATATTCCATTACGCGGACAAGCCCGGAGACGACGGGTGGAAAGCCGCTTTAATGGCGGTTATCAGATTCAAAACCAATATCCTACGCAAGGATAAGCCGGGCCCTCGACTGAATGATGTGGGCAGATAATCACGCGAAGCGGAGGCATCTCGCCACCACACGTCTCTCAATCGCTACGTACGTCTCTCTCACATGCGGGAATATATTTTTTCTATATACATATATGCGTACAATATATATACTATATGTAACGCGTGTGAGAGAGGAAAGAAAGAGAACCAAAGCTCCATCGACTGCTCCCGCGATCTTCCCAGCTGCCGAGCCGATCAAAACTTTCGATATCGATTGGATATAATGACGCGCTCGTAACTATTGGATGCTGCGGCGAACCGCAAGGTATATCGCTGCCACAGACCTAAAAGGTAAGCGCGCGTATCGCGCGAAAGTTGCAACCGTGATGAGTGAGAGAAGAGCAATCGACAGCTCTCGGTAGAAGACCGCTTCAGCGTCAAACTCTCGATATGGCAATAACCGGTCGATCGTCATTTACGTCGAGCTTTCGCGCGATAATACACACGTATCACAAGTACTATATTTGTTTTTATATATTGTTTAATATTATATGTGGGTACATATAAGCTAAATCTCTTATACAAAAGAAACTAAAAAATAAAAACTAAACAAATAGAGGATTGCAGATAATAATTTATTATCAAATTTATTTGAAAACAAATTTCCGTACAAAACCGATCAAAAGACAATACATTCAACATGTAAAAGCAAAAAGAGCGTATGGATCAAGGAAAAGATGGTAATTTTGCAATGTTTATATCTGTCTTTCACAATCCAACAATAAGTGTCTGACAATGACAAGTGACGCTGAGCGTTGACGCGTAGCAGCACTCTCCTCGAGAGATTCTTTCGCGCATATAACCGCGCGTATCGTCTCGTCTCGAAATCCGAGTTTCTCGGTAAAAGTTGGCCCCGTTGCGCACGACGAAGTTCCCTCGTACATCACCGAGGATTACGAGGTGACAGCGAGTCGACTCGCACCGGGTGTCTCGACCGGGCAATTCACCGATGTGAACGAGGGAATCTCTTTGCCCACCGCACGAGTCTGTGTCACCGAGAAAAATGTTTGCTTATTCTTCCCCGACTGTGATAAACGTGCGTCGCCGGATATACTCGACACTGCGCGGACGTCTTCGTTTACCGGTGAAGTCGTCCCTCATCTAGCGCCGCGCGCAGCCTTCTGACGATCAGCCGACCGACAAATTAATGTCAAAGGCCAGTAATTGGAGAGACGGATCGAAGGAAATACTTAATATAAGTAAGTACGTGTCGCCGATGGCGGAAGCTAGTCCTTCGATCTTCGATAATGACTCGACGCGAGATTCTAATCTACGCTCGAAGCTCCGCGCACTTATCATTCTCTCCGTTTTGTCGTAAAAAGGAAGTATAACGTAAATGCGCTTCCATTTCTCCGTCCATCTTCCTAGATTTCTCGAGGAACGTTAGCCGCTGGCGTCTTAATCAGACGGTTTATCTGTAGAATCTCTTTCTCGTCTTTCTGCCCACGACTTATGTGACTTTCACGTATTAATTAGCGGCTTATCCGCGCGCCCGTCTGACGTGGTTAGCGGTGACGTTTATAGCGTGGGTAGCCAGTTCATTTGTGCCGTCGTCTCGCATTATTGCCAGGGCAATCCCGCGTGAGCGAGTACTTTTTTTTCGGTCGTCCTCTTCTCTGTTGAATGCGATATAAAATATACTTGTATAAACTAATAAATATATATTCGGTCATTGGAGCCATTCACTAGGTGTTGTGCGGAAATTATACGTGTATATATGTCCATATATACGTGTTCACATGTAAATTTTTACACGTGAAATTCGAATTGAATTAACAATTCTAAAATTCATATTGGATG
>NW_018020584.1:472890-642607 GCF_002006095.1 Pseudomyrmex gracilis | reverse complement strand
ATGTGAACACGTATATATGGACATATATACACGTATAATTTCCGCACAACACCTAGTGAATGGCTCCAATGACCGAATATATATTTATTAGTTTAGAAACTACAGAGCCGGAATAGATTCTTTAATTATACTTGTATAATTTCTAGTAATTTTTACATTAACTGTATTTTCTGATTTTTTATCTCGATCTTATATTCAATAAATATTTTTAGCATATTAAAACTTAACAAAGTTTAAGCTTGCGTGAAAGTGTTCAATATAATAATTATCGTGCCGCATTGACAACGATTAGTTTTTACGGAAATTTACGAGAATGATGAAGCTGCGTGAACCGCGAAATTGCAAGTGAATACAAACGAGCGGAGATATAACACGTTAATGAGATATCCCAAGACGCGCCGTGATAAGTAAGGTTTTGGGACAAGGTTGAATGGAATCTGCCAATTATCAATTTCCAATGAATGTACTCTTCGACAAGCGGTATTTATTTTGCAGCATCATCAGCGATAAAGCCGCGGCATTGACCATTGTTATTGCTATTCGTGGCAATATATTTTCTTGCGGGGTGTAATTAATTATTGCGGTTCTCGGATCGTCAACGCGCAACGACGAGCTTGTAAATATGGTTTCTCGCGTACGTAAGATCCATCGATTCGCGGATCGATCGATCAAATGAAATGTGCGCGACGCGCGCGGTCTGAGCGTGTGTAAACGCATTTGTTCACATACGTTTTATTCGTTGCGACGCAAGGATATCAGCTGCCGCGTCTTGTCATCCAACGGAAGAGAGAGAAGGAGAGAAGAGAAAACGCCATTTGTATTATCAGCGTCGTTGTAATTATACTTATCCCAGACAAGTTTCCGTAAATTGCGCGATATTTAGCATTTTTTGCTTTATCGCGTGTCCGCCTCGGGACATGAAAGGAAATAGTGTCTGTAACGAACCGGTGCGCGTCCCGCAAGCTTTCGCGCGAACATATCAGATTACGTTTAATGAGTAAATCGAGCTAATAAGAGCAAGCGAGATGATCGGCCGAACGCGTTCGGAGTTCGGAATCGAAGCGTTTGCAAAATAACGTTAATGCGCCACCACGTGCAGCTGGTACCATTGATCGGAAACGAAAGTACTCGCCGATCATCAATAAGATCGCGACGCTGATCGTGCCGCCGGATATTTGAAGTAAATGAAGCCGATAAACACACGCGGTTCAAAATTGAAAGCCAAAGCAGCTAGATTATATCATACGGTAAAGAGAAGTCATTTTGCAATGTGCGGTTTTGAGAAAAATAATTTCACGCAACTTTGGCTTATCGTCGCGCTCAATCGCGCCGTCATTGATACTATACTCGACAGTTTCATCTTTTATTAATATATTTCGTGTTTTTGATAAGAAAACTACTTATCTTTAAACGGAGTCGTTCCAAAAAAATTTGTGATAAAAAAAATACGTAAACTCACGTGTATGTACACGGATGCACACGCTATTACAAAAACAAAACAGGATTTATTGACGAACTGATCGTCAAAAAATAACAGAAAATATGAGCGGCCGATTAGTGTTTCTTTGCAATACGCGAATGAGGCGTTTTCGAAGGGTCTACCTCGAGGGCTTGGTTAAATCTGCGAGATCGGGGCGAGAGAACTGCGAGTCTGGGCGAGCTGGGCTGGCTGCATGCGTGACTCTCGCAACTAAAGAAAAACGACGCACGCCAACATGTGCGAGAACTGACACAAATGAGACCGCGAACATATGGTTGATTCATGTGCATATTATTATAGATCGTAGATCCGAGCCTTTACGAAGCGACGCGAGTTTACACCGCGGTTTACTCGCGGCGTCTCAATGACGAAGACGATCGTTAAATCTAGCGCGGAATTTCAAATCATCCTCATCACTTTCCGCTTTGTGTTACATCACTTCCTCTATGCGCCACTACACACTTGCGTGTAATAAATCAATATTCCAGACCGTGTTAAAAGATATTTTTCTATGTAGAATAATTAGCTCTTTAGAAAAGAAATAAAAAAAAAAGAATATAATAACAATGCTACTCACATTATAGATCCACACAAAACCTTCAATTTCTGTCAACCACGTGCAAGAAAACTTCGGGAAAAATCGAAAACAAAGTCAAACTGCACGGTTCGCGTGCGTTTGATTACCCCCTCGAGCTTCGAGTCAGATGATTGTCTTCCCGAACCTTGAACATTCAAAAGCCACAAGAGCAAGGATCCCCGGTGCAGTAGATCGCCTTCGGGGCCATCGTCTTCTGGCCCTGAAACTGCAGATTTGTGCGGAGAAGCTTCTCTCGGTTTTCTCTGCAAATGTCTTTGTTCAAGGTTAGGTTAGGTCAGCATCTCAGCAAAACAATGTTAAACGTACCTGCTATTTTGTACATTATAATTATTTATTTATTTTTTTTCAAGACAAATCGTGAAATTTCTCAAGACTTATTTGCGATCGCCGAAGTGAGATATGAAACGTTATTTCGTGCGAAACTACAGTTCATCGGGATGCAATAATTTATGCAACTTCCTCTGATAATTATCATCATCGCCACGCACCGATCCGATAATAACACATCATCGGCCGTCATTATTTTCCGGTATTATTATCGTCCTTGCCCTCTCCCGAACATTTCTTTCGTCCGAACCGACACTTGCGTTACATCCGATACACCTAAATGCACGAACGGAAGCAATAACAGGGACTGTTATTCACGCCGCTGCACTTCTTTCTTAATTGATATCCAATTCAGATTCAGACTTCTTTCACAAGCCCACGTAATATCGGTGTATCGAATCTATCATTTGGTTTTTTATCGAGAGACGTCATTTCCCGAATGATCGGTAAGTATCGCGCGCGAACGTTACATGATATATTAATCGTAACATCGAGAAGGAGCTTTCTTATCCTCACACGCATCAATTTTACAGACGATAACATTAAAATATATTAGAGTTTTTATGCATTTAATATATTAAAAATATTGTTGTGTAATTTCTGTGACTTTTTCTAGATATGATAAAAAATTATATTTATATAATAAAATAGTCACTGGAAGATCCAAATAAAATTTCGAAAAACAATGATTTTTTAAGCGCTAAAAATAAGAAAGAAAATCTTTATGGGAGAGAGGATGAGGGCGGCTCTCGTTCCGAGCGGAACGGCTTTGCGCGGACAATTCTGCGCGCTTCTCTCTCTCTCGTCGGAAGGTTCTGCCGCGCGATGATGGATGCGCGTTAGCGCGGGAGTGCGCGAAGACAAAGATCCTACGGGCACCCTCCCGGCGTGCGCAACGTGCATTAGTTCGCGTCGCTCCCGCTGTGCGCAAATTAGAGCCGAGAGTGTAGCAGCGCACACTGCCGCGCGCTTCTCGCGGCGCGGAACGAAGAGATTCCGGCGGAGAATGGCCGCGCGCGGGCACAGACAAGAAAGGGAGAAGAAGGAAAGGAAGAGAACGAAAGAGAAGTTTAAGGCGGGTGGAGGAAACGTTGGTGAGGACGGGAGTGAGTGAAGAAGGTGGTGCGGAGGCGAACCCGCGATGAACGACCGCAATCAACGCAACACCGCCCCGCGAAAATTGCCTGGAATACACCCGGAATATATTATCCACACGGGTGTTCCCCGGTGCGGCGGCGTCCTCCTCGTTGGGTCATGGGGTCGCGTACTCCGGAACGGACACGGCCCCGAGGGAAGAGAAGCGTGCCTGTGAAGAGCTGCACGATCGTGGCCGCGCCACGCCGCGGTGCATCACGAGGTTGGGATTCGCGCAAGTTGCGGTTGCATTCACCGGGACCACCCCGAGTTATTTCTGCTATGTTTCTTCACGTCGCTCGTCCAATTACGTCAAATGCGTGCACATTGTTTTACACTTTCCCGCTTTAAAACTGTGGAACTAACTATTTCATTTTATAACTATATAAATTATATAATTAGATAACAATCAAATACGTTATTTCTAACAAAGAATGCGCTCGAAGTGTGTGATAAAACGAAAAGAGAGCGAACAGATGTCTCCGGTCTCGAGGAACGCAGGACTTATCTCTTGAAGCACAGCGAGCTTGAATAAGATTGCAATATATCGAAGGCATCGAGGCGAATTAGATTCGTTTCGTGTGCGAGAGCGGCGCCGAACAAACGCAACGCCGTGTCGACGCGGTATAAATCCCCGTTGCGATGGAGCTTCCTTCGGGACGTGCGCGTGCTCTTTTTAAAATAATCCTCGATATTGGTTTTGACGGTGCCCGCGGGACAGGGGCGCGTAAATCATTACGCCACCGTGGCAGCAGACCTCGGCCGTACGTATTTGCCCGAGGTTAGATTACGGGAAGCACGTATGGGAGTCGGTTCTACTACCGAGATATGTTGGCTCATTATCGTGACGTATGGCTGCCGCCGGTAACGCGCGGTGCGCGCTCGATATAGCACGCAGTCGACTGCGCCTCGCACACAACGCGAAGGTCCTCGAGGCCGCGATTTCCGCGCGGTTTACTGAAGCGGCAAAAGGTCGTCTTCAACGGGGTTCCACCGATTCGCGCCGACCGATAATACCTTCCGTGTAATCCGCCGTAGAAATCGGAGCTCGAAACCGCGCCTCTCCCGCCCGCCTCTTCGTCGCTGGATAACTTTATTTAATGCGCGCATTCAATATATCCCCTTCCGCCATCGCGCGCGCTGCCGGCCCGCCAACGATGCTGCCTCATTGCGATTAAGTGGCTATTACGTTGCAACGCGTACCGTGAGTTTTTCCGACTTTGCTCTCGCGACGGGATGCGCGGATAGGGAATAAAGTCCGGCGCAGGCAGGGTGGATGGAGAAGAGTAACACGTCGCTTCCACGCGAATTTTTCGAACGCAGTTGTCGATAAGTCGAGATTTATAGGCTACGTATACGCATTATAATTTATTACGTTGCATAACAAGTTGCACGCGAAAATATATAATAGCGATAGAAATAATCGCGCCATTCCATCGTATTATTTATTGACCATTAACGTAGCTTGATTCTTCTTTTAACTATATTGACTACTATACATTATTCATTAGTCGACAAAGTTGCGTACGTAAATCGTCTCTACTTTTATACGAATTAGTATGCGCGTGTAATATATTCCATTGCGGACTTTCTTGAAAAGCTGCGGTGCAGTTTATAACGTGTACTCAGACACGGAGACAAAATGTCAAATAAGTTGCGAGATTGTCATTGTGAAATTAAAAAAACTTGGCCTGATAATTCATGTAAATGTGATAATCCATGTGACGCTCCATACTTCCAGCCAGTGTAAAATAATAATTAGATAAGCACGGCTGATGGTTGAACTGACAGCGCCTAATTCAACCGTGAGAAACCACCATTCTGACGAAATGTTACATCTTTAGGTACTTTAATCGACCTAGAACCGGCCCCGATGCGTAGGTGTTTCGGGACGTGCTCCTTCCGGAACCTTCTTTGGAAATATGCGCGTCCACCCGACGAGCCAGACATACCTCCACAGGTGTGGGATTATTTCGAGTGCTCGGCGGGGTTCACGGGGTACTCGAAAGGTGCCTGAAAAAAGGGCGGAAACCCGTCACTACAAAAGGATACTTTTTCATCGATTTTTTTTTCACCTGCGCCGCGTGTTATTATTCCACATTCGTTGTATCTTACAAGTGTGATTTGCAAATTTGATCTATACAATTTCTGTCACACAACGATGAAAACATACGAACAATTAATTGGGTAATTTCTTTAATAAATTTTTGTCGATCTTGTGACAAAATGTAAGCGTGTGCGCTTAATACATGATCATACAAAGATAAAAAACAATTCGAAGCCTGGAGATTTACATAGAACTGTTACAGTATAAGAGAAAATTACTGTCTTGTTGATTCCATCGCTTTTTTTCTTAATCGTCAGTCTACGGTCAGCGAAAGAGACGCGAAGGGAATTCATGAAGTTCCATCGAGAAATGTGATTAATTGATCTGGAGGTCATAGGTTCGATACGCTCTTGAGAATCCCGCGATCGGGTTTCGTCTCGCATTTATGCATACGAGCCCGTCCGGTGTAACAAGATTGAAAAAAAAAAGAGGACTTTATATGCTAATGCACGATCACGCCGCTCGAGTAACTACAAATGGTTGTATTAATAGCGTAAAACAGGCGGCCGAGAAACACCATCGCTTTTAAAACGCCAAGTGGACGCTAGAAACAAGCAAGCAAAAATGTTTACGCAACGCGAGCATGCTTTTTAACTCACGGCCGCGACTAATCGATTTAGTTTTTGTACTTGTTAATATCTGCGCGTTATAACGTTGAGATACATAGTTCGCGCAAGGGAAGGAGAATTTATTATCGCTTAGAACTTGCTGCTTGTCTTGCATGTCATTATCTGCGTGACATATTATTGTCACATATGTGTCACGTACGTGTCCGCTGCGTCATTTACGTGTCATATTATCAGTGACGTCGTAAATTCAATTATTATAACGCGAAAAAAGACTGATTAATTCAATAAGAAGGGAGAACAATTGTAAAATTTCGGATGTGTGCATCTTTTTAATGACATTCTTCAAATTTTAATTTAATTTAAAAAAATGAATTTCAATTTAAATAACTAAATACTCGATCGCTTCAGAGAAATTTATGTCGAGTGAAGTTTTGCTCGTGAAAATTGCACGATGAACAGAGCGATATGGGTGCGAAATATATGCAGCAGGATACTCGCGTAACTTCGAGGCGTATCTTGTGGCGTGCGGAGAGCACATGTAGAAGAGATTTCCTGTAACGAGGGAGAAGACAGACGGTGGAGGAAAAGAAGCACGCTCAAGTGGTGCCTTCTTAACTTTATGTATACGACCTAATGGTCGGCCGTTTATCAATCTCGGCGCACGAAATATAAGTATGTTTTCTATTAATTCGCTTCTGCCGCCTGACTCACTGACACCCCGACCGAAGCGTTAACGAGCAACGCCGCGATGCAACCGGGTCACGCGAGCTCGCGCGATGATAAACCGAACGGATGCCGTACCCGCGCCTATTTACTCGGGATCACTTCGCGATCGATCTTACGCGATCTTACTGCTCTCTTTTTCCCTCCCGCGACGGGTCGCTATATCGGAACTTAATGCACGAACGAGCTTGCGCTTGGCGTCGCGCGCTCCGATTTATATCTCTATCAGTGCGCAAGGGTTCCGCTCTTACGATTTTCTGTTTATCTTTGAAAGCAATTAATATACTCACGCGAATGAAATGTTAAAACTCCCGCAACACGTGTGTGTTAAACCGGATGAGAGTTGAAAAAATGAAGCTACATACGCGAACATGCTGGACATTTCTTCTTCTCAATAAATTCAGAAGGGAAAGATATGCTACGCATGTAGTAAAACATAAGAGAAATGACGAATTAACAATTACAAATAAATTCTTTGACACAGCCGAAGGGCAAAGATAGATTAAGTCAGTATGAACAGAAAAGTGTAAAAATTCATGTGTATATTTGCAAAATTTGCAACATATAGTTATTAAAATATTAATTGACATAAGAGAAAAGTTTACTTACACGGAGCAATATAAAGTGGGTGTATTTTGGCGAATTGCTTCATTAAAACCATACGCGCGGTAATCACGTATTGCAACATTATCGCGCGCGCTTATCCGCGCACTTTATCATCGCCGAGTACGGAGCGGGAGCGAAGCGGAGCAAAGTCCAATTAATTGACGGGCAGCGCGCGCGGCGGCGGTGGCGAAGGAGGCCAGTTCCTAAGTCATTAACGTCGGGGCCATCGATGGGGCTAATTAGCCCCGCGCCGCCGTACTTTGGAAACGCGCATGGAATGGTAGCAGCTGTTTCGTCGGGAGCAGGTGAATCTCGCTACCGTTTCACCGTAGCCGCGTAACTGCAACAACTCGACGAGCTCGGCGACGTCGACCTAATCGCCATCGCGCCCCTAATGACGTCCAACCCCTTCGCCGCGCGGTCACGTTCCTTTCGAAATTCGCTTAATTGGCTACGGTCGTCGGTTATTTATTGCTCTCCACCGTCACTGGAGCGCTGTCTTTTAACGCCGTAATAGCCTGTTGACGGGGGCTGCTTAGACCTCTTAAGTCGGTGGAGAATTTGCCGAAACGGGGCAACTGTGTTTAAAGACAAAGTGCTTGTGTGAACGAAGTATGTCGTTACAATAATGCGAAAACTTATGCATCGATAAAGGGAGAAAATAGACTTTTACAATTATTTTATGAAGAAACAATATTTCAGAAAATTGTAATATACATTTTTATATATCTACTTTTTTTATAAGTAAATTATTCTCTTTTGTGAAATTTATTCTGTTAGTTACTAAGTTATTTTTCTTACATAGCCGTTAGGTAAAAACAACGTTCAGCTCGTTATATCTCGAATTACCGCGTGTTCTGCTTCTTTCTTTCTGCTGATGTCGCGCAAACAAACGTACAAAAAGCGTGCATGCACATGGTGCCACGTAAACACGCATCGGTATCTCGTTATCAGCTCATTGGCAACCACGCTTGTACTCGATACCCAGCTTTCTGCGAAGAAACTCGAATCCGCCTTCTGCGAGAAGGCAAACATCGGTTAAGGGGACGCGGAAGGAAGAACGAAGAAAGAGGAGAGAGTAGTCGCGGGTTATGGTAGATCAAAGGATGCCGGCAATAATTATAGAAATATGCACGTTGAAGCGTGCCGGCCTTGTCGGCGTGATCCCCCGAAAGGACTCCTCGCGCTGTATCGCTACCGGATGTTATCTCGCTCTTCCTTCCCTTCGTCTTTCGCGTTGTCGTTAATACACTTATTTATTCGCCACCCGGTATCGTCGCGTAATCTATAAACATGCTGTACCTTTGCCGCTTGCTGCCTACTTACGGCTACCCTTTCTATCTTCTCTGTCACCCAGTTCTCTATCTTGCACTGCGACCAGTTCAACTGTGTACATAGTATGTGTCGCAATGTAAGAGAAACCGATTACGGCAAGATTTTAATTTCATTTTAACGTTCTGCACATTTTGCAACACTTATTACACCTCATTATTTTATCGAGAAGAATCATATTTCTTTGTAAGTTTCTATACTTAGAGATAGAGAGATAATATTTGCGTGTGTACGTCAGTACAAGAAACACCGCAGCATTTATGCGACAACCAAACAGCCGGCTGACGTACGAGCATATCGATAATGTCTTAGCGGAAACTCCATTATCTCGATCCCATTCCAGTAGGTACGGCACCCGCGCGAGCCGATTTGGTCCGATTCGCTTTTATGGTCTGAATTGAGATTCTTGAAATTATCGTCTTTATGCGACTCCGAATACCGAAGTGCGCGCGTACCGAGGTCGCCGCATTCTCGCGCCGCGGATCGCCGCAACATAAATTAACATTATCAATGGCAAATAGTCGGGGTATCTTCGCGTTTCCAACGCAAAGTTGGCGCGGTCAAGCTGGGGCGGAACTATTACAGATCTGTTAGATCACTCAACTGTGATAAGAAGAAATACCGCTTTAAGAAATACGCGCTCCTAATAAACGCTCTTCGTTTGCGAATTACGAATGCTTCGTTAACTCTTGCGCGCGCTCAATCGCGTCAAAGTATTCACTGGAATATTTAACAAGGAGCGGTTATCGCAACAGTTTTTGCTGAGCTATAAGAGAATTCATAATCGTAAAACGTTTCTGCTGTGAAAATTTGCCGCGATCAACGACCCTAGTTGCGCGTGTAACAACCGTGCGATAACACAATTAAAATAAACACAATTTGTGGTTTTCAGAGAAAACAAACATCTTTTTCATCGGCGTTGTGATATAGAAAATCGGATTCAACCGGCAACAATGTCTGGAAACTGAAGAACGATGGTCAAAGTGCTGACAAACGTGGATATTTAATTTATGAGATATAACTCGTAGATGTGTGCGTTTGTACCGGAAACCGCGCCCGATGTGCTACGGGCTATCGTCGAAAAACCGTCCGTGCGGCAAAGTAGGTACCGAAAGCTCGGAATGTGCTGCAATTGCGGACAATGCGAGACTTCTCCTGTCTGCGGTACCCGAGATCGTGACGTGCATTTTATTGTCTGGCCGCGAGGAATTTCGCCCGGAAGCGACAAGCGCGCGCACCAATCGTTTCGGCTGTATAACGGATATCGCGAGAGATCGTGGGCGGAGATTATTGTGATCGCGCTCGGACAGCAACTACGTTGGCAGAACCAGGAAGCGAGTCCCTAAAGCGACAATGTAATGAGGAACGATGCGAAAACAAGAAACCGGGCAAAAAGATCGAGCAATGAAATATGCTCCGGATGTAGCCGGAACGATTGGATTGGCACGCGCGATATATCTAAACCATATTCCATTTTAAACATACTTTTTTATGTGATTCCTATCGAGAAATGGGATCCACGGGCGATACCGGAGATCGACTTTGCGAGAGCGAACAGGCAATAAAGCGAATTACTTGAATAGATCGCCCGAAATACAAAGCCGTCGCCGACGTCGGTGCGTAATTTCCTTTAATGGCGTTTAAAAATGATAACGGACAAATGCTTCCGGGGGTGTGCAAGAATCATACTGTTGCACAGAAGTGGATCTATAATGGAACTAATGGAACTTTAGCTTCGGGAGAGGTTTCCATCTCGATATAATCTGATGTTCTTGGCTCTGTGTGAATTTTAGAAAAAATGTAATTTGCGTTAAAGGGAGAGAAAAATTTTATGTTTAATTATCTAATTATACTGCCCACTCGTTAACGTCGTTAACATTTCGTCGGCAAGATTACACTATTATCGTTTCTGCCAGGATATATTTTTCGATCTGTCGGAACTTCGCTTGGCAAAAGGGTGACCGCGTGAGTCACAAATCTTCTTGCACATGTTGCTATTCTCTTTCTCTCTCCTTCTCTTTCATTCTATCTATCTATCTCTATTTCTCTTTGGCGAGAAAACGCGAGAGTCCGTATCTCTTCGCTTTATTACAGGATACATCTGTTTCTGCCCCGATGGTGGTAGTAGCGTGTAATCACGCACGTAATTCGAAAGCGGAGAGAGGGAAATTGCCGATTAGCCGGGCGCGTTTCTTAATCGTACCGAGCATTATGCTTCAAGTGCAATCGACAGTCGTCGTTCTTACTGCCCAGAGGTAAACAAGAAAAATCAGGTCAACTAATCTTCGCGTGTGTAATGAGACCCCGTAAAAATTGCTCCTCGCATGTGAAAGTAACCAGGAACATTTGAGTAGTTCGCTAGAACAGTGAGACATATGTCGATTGAGTTGAAATTCTTGTCTAACGATTGCTGAGAGACCGGAAAAAGTATAACCACACATATTTTTTTATTTTCTTCTTTTTATTTCTCTTTTTGAGATACGGCGTGAAATTTTAATTGCTACAGATTTTATTATTATTACATGAGCGAAATTGCGTTGATACACACATGTATTCTATTTGTTGCGATATATGTGTATCCACGTTTAGTCCAGCTTAAGTGAGATATCATACGTTGAGAGAAAGCGTGTCGCGCGATTTTGCATCCGTTTCGCACAATATGCTTTGTGCGTCATAATAGTGAATTACGGGCGCGCGCGTTGTGACTCTCTCGCGACTTGATGATGAACGTCGCGGATCTTTGCGAAGACGCGAGCTTCCGAGTTTGTAAGCTCGCTCCGGGCGAAAATGTAACATAACTCGTCGCCGGGATGAAAACACCGCGTTTTCTACTACTCGCAATTGCGCCAAGACGTATAACGGGTGGCGTCTTAAGTAATGCAGCCTGCCGATTCGGTGAGCGACAGCCGTGCGTCTTCTCTCTCGTCTCGCAAGCACGACAGTCACGCGTGTTGCGTTGATACGTGAGGGGATTACGTTTCGTAAACCGCACTAAATCACCGTGACTGCGGCGCGCCGAGACGTGCGCGTTTGTCGTCGCTTGAATTTCTGCCGGATTCTGAGCATCGATGTGTCATTCTTCAAGAAGACCTGAATGAAAAAACGATATATAGATGTTTCATTCTTTTGTGCACATATCTATACTTATATATCAAAAACATGTAATTATTGGTTATTTGATACACACTCGATAATTACGAGTTTTACCATTTTTCGCGTAATTCTAAGTAACCGTAGAGATTTATATGACAGTTGGTTCGCGTAAATCGATAAACTCGATTCGTAAACAAGAAGAGAGGATTTTCCAACAGGATACCAGGCGTTCATAACTCACATTCAGCGACACATTGCGAATTCTAAGCTTATTATTATCCCCTGTTGCAATATCGTACGCACAGGTGCGGAGAATGTTTCGACCGGAAAGAAAAGTCTCGCGTACACGTCACGACTATTTATAAAAACTAATGGCAGTTAAACACTATAACTCATGAACTCATTATACCTAATAACCGGCGGCATATTTATCACGAACAAGCTCGCACTGCTTCTAGGATCTATGTAGCTTACAAACTACACAAACCAGAATTACCAGAATTATTCTACCTCGGGTGCATACGTGAAACTTGCTAAAATTATACGATAGATGCGCAATTCTGATCGATTAGCGAATTTCGGCAGACACCGCGAGTTCTGCGAATAGATACACGGCTGCTAAAATCAGATATTTCGTAGCGTAAACAGCAAGTTGTATTATTTAAAATGGGAAACTTATCATAAACGTGTAAAATGACGTTTGGCTTTAAATTAAAAAAATGAGAAAGCAGCAACAAGAGTTCGAACATTATGATATATGCACTGATAAGGACCGCATCCTCATATCGAAATATTTGCAATTCATGCAATTTCATAATAAAACTTGGTAAAACATACAACCAACCGTGTTTGGACTCCTATTAATTTTCCTATAATCATTTTTTATCATATGTATCAACATTTGATTAAATTCTACCAGAAAAAGCGTGTGTTTTCTTATACGCAAAATTCATGCGATTGAAAAGTGAGAAGATGACAAGTTGTGTTTACTAGCACGACACGTTAAAATAAAAACAATAACAGCGTGCGCGTAGCGCGTGCCTGTGTTGTGCTGGTATAGAAAATTGCATGTGCAATAAATATGTAAGACATATCTTTCGTTTGTGATGAGATTCGTTTCAACTGTGTATAATACGATGACACAAGATATATCTTGCGTACTTTAAATCCAGCAAGAGTTCTGATTTTCTGCTCGTGTTGCACGCCTCACCGGAAACGCGACTTTTAATCCGCTCACGTAGACGACGGATTCTTTGCTCAGGCGGATCCACTCGAGCGTGAACGACAAGCGAGGATCGGACCATCCCTCTCGGCATGCATTAGAAGTGTCCATTGAGTCGTCTAATTTTATACGTTGTATAAATCTCCTCCCACCCGATGACGCGTCGCGTGCACGAGAACCCGTGTTTATGTATATCAGGGTGCCTACACACGCACGTTGTGTGTGGCGAAACCTTGCGCCGTATCGTGCCACACCATGAAGGCATGGTGCATACCGCGTTATATTGCGCCAGCGGTATACCGTGGATCTCCGCGATAAATTATTTCGCGTCCGACAATTTCCTATCGGAGTTTGTTGCTCGACAACTGAGAGAAACGACAGCTGGTGCGCGAAATCACGCCGACGAGTATGTCACAAATCGATTGCGCTGGCCGGATTTGATCGAGGCGCTCGTTTGTCGTCGCGTCGGGGTCGTCAAACCTGCGCGGATTACGTAAAACCGTCTTAGTATCCTGGTACCCACACGACGGGGATGATGTATATAGTCGTCATGTCGATAGCGCGCGAAGAAACGGTGATCAATCATTGTCGCTCGAATATGGAACACAAGATAGAGCTAGGCTGCTGTCCGATCGTTGATCGTTACGAGTATCAGCGACGAACGAGGAGGTGTTAGATATCGCTCGTCGCGTGACAGCCAAGTTAATAAGAGTCTAAAATTTAATTCGTTCGCGCGCGAATCGAGACACGAATAGGATTACATTCATGACCATCTTTCATATTGTCCGATTGTTACGTCAGCCGTTGTATCGTATCAACCGTTGAAACATCGTTCGAGTTCATAGGGCAACGGCGTTGCGGGAAGGAAGAAGGAAATTCTAATAACATTCGAAGAGAGAGGAGGAGATAAGAGTTTAATTATTCACGCAAGCAGGATTTCTCCCTCTTCCTCCGATAGTCAGACCGGAGCGGAGGGTTTATTAGACCCTGTGTGCGCACTCGCTTCTATTGCTTGCGCAATGCCACAGTAGAATTTTACTTAGGTAAGAATATACCTTATATCTACCTATCGTGAGCGCGATAAATCTCACGGAGTCAGGTGGACGATGGTCATCAGCTAGTCGCCGCGTGTAAGAGGCCCGGGCATCCTCTCTTTCTCGAGGATGCCCGATACCGCGGGTTTAAGCCCGTGACGAGCCTCAGCGACGACCCACGACCCTGCTGGCTACAACTTACCGCGCGGTACACCCGCAATATGCTTTCCGCTACGATCCCCCGCGGCATTCCTGACCTGGCAGACCGGAATACGCAATTCCATGGCGTGGAATGGCGACGCGAAAAGACGTCGTGTTATGCAGGAAGTGCCGCATCGATCGCGACGCACTTGCCTCGCTAATCAGCTAATAAAGTCGGACGTTTGCTTGTCATTTCTGAGAAGTCAAGAAGTTTCCTAATTCACGCAACACGGCATGACATGTATACAACTTCCGTCGTGTGATATGATAGAACGCGATATCACATTAAATGTTTCGTAAAATACAGGTTTCATATTTTTTTATAAATATAAATATACTGAGAAGATTCATATTTTTTGTGAGAAAAGAAAAATGGAAATAATAGACTAATGGGAGCATGAACACATCTAGCATCACTAGATTAATAACATAGAAGTAACAAAACAATTTCTAATAAAGAACTTCGAATTCGCTTTTGATCAGAAAAAAATTCTTGAGAGCTACGAAGAGACAAATCCTATGTTGGAGTCAACTGCGTGCGTTTTTCGCTCTTTTGCCGCACTACCGACTTAACAGACTGAAATATAAGACACGCGCTGAGAGCGGAACGTCAAAGTGATTCAATTGCGTTCGCATGATGCGAACTCTCTACGAATCATGCGAGAAATCACGAAATAAGATGGGAAGTTCATATTGTAAGAATTCACCGTGGTGCAGTTAGAACAGTACGAGATCTCCGAAGAAGGCTTGGCTCTCATTAATCTCAGGATCTAGTCTCGTCAAAGGGGACACTGCGAGATACGCGCGAGGACAAAGGGCTTCCTCCGGCGCGGTATCGCCGCGCAATCTCGTCACATCGTACGATCTCGCGAGGCGGTGATCGCGAAACATCGAGGCAGCGGGCGGGGTACCCGCGGCGCGAGATAAGGATCTCGACGAGCGACCACACAATGCCAAACATATTAATTAATGTGCATCGCCTCGGGAGTCTCGCGCAATGACGTGGTGGTCCGTGGGTGGTACGTTGCAAAAACTAAGCGTATCGTCCTCTTACAATGCGCACTTTATATATAGTAGTCACAATAATGATGATAACATTTAACATAGTAACGATTAATAATTACGCGAATTTATTATACATCCGATCCGGAGAATTAAAAATAGTTCTGTATTGAGAACTTCGCGGAGCCTCGTAAATATCGCTTAAGTGACATTTACGATGCGCATGTTCGCATATCCATTAAAAACGTCCGTCCGCTAAAATACAGACATCATTCTTACGGAATTGAAAAACGATTCACGCGTACACGTAGAATCGTATGCAAACCGCGCAAGGTTAGAACGCAGCACGCTCTGGAAAGGATAGGTGCATCCGAACGGATGCGCGCGCGCGGATATAATTGCGGGCACGAATATTATCTGGCCGTTTCGTCGGGAGTAAACTGCGACTCGGAGTCAGATGGACCAGCTAACTTCAGGGTGCGAACGCTTACGTGCATCCTCATTACGGTTTTTACTGCGGCAGTTTCTCCGAACCATTACGTCGTTATGGAAGGATAAAAAGAGAGAAGGAGAGAGAGAGAGAGAGAGAGAGCTCGCGTGGTGCGGCGCCTGCCTTTTGCGAAAGGCGAGCGCGCGCGTTCGTAAACGCGGGACAAAAATATTGATAAACCGGACGCGCAAGCTCCTCGTCCGTTACACACTTTGTGCGCGTCCTGTTTTCGTGTAGAAGTTTACGAGCTTTTGGTTCGATTTGTTTGGAGGAAAAATGGCGTCTTATCAAATGATAATTTGTCGCTTAATCAACGAAATGATCACGATCTAGAAAGCGAGAGAGAAAAAGACAGCCTTGGTATTTATTATATTTAATTTCTTGCTTTCCGCGACGAAGCGCGCGCGCAACATGTCGCCAAATAAGACCAACAGAAAAGCTGAAGTCGTTTTATGAGCGCACTTAGATGCGGAGGCGATCTTGATTTTCCTCCTCATCTTTCTCCACCCTCCTCTTCCTCCTTGCATCCACGGGCTTTCTGTATCCTTTACGGATTTATTCTCTTAGATTCTTTAACGAAGATGACGGTGCGCTTTTATCACAAAACGAGAATTTGTGGACATTAAATTAAAGGGCCTTCACTCTCGTCTTTCCTTTTCTCTTCCCTTCTCTCTCTTCCTTTCTCTCTATCTCTCTCTTTCTCTCCTGCTCGCACTGTACGTCGCGACGTAATGCGCCGCGCGAGGATCGTTTTTTTTCCTGGCGTATAATATCCCGTCATTAGTCGCCGACGGAGAAGAAACAAAGCGTGCGCACAGCTCAGTATATTCGGCTTTATCGCGGCGTCGTTATCTATGGCTATGTTTCCGTTCTCTCTTCTTCTTCGCTTCTCTACCTGATTTCCCTTCTCGTTTTTCTTCGTATTTCGTGATAGCGCGACCAGGCGCGTTTTACGGCGCTTTAACGCTCCTCGCCAACCTGCGCGTGTACGTGCACTTGTCGCCGCGGAAATCTGGAAGTACCGATGCACGATTGTACGCGCCATGACGACATTTTGCAAAGACGATTTCACGCTTTAGCGTCTCCTTCTGGATTGGCGCCTTATAACGCACGGTGTTCGTGGCACATGCCAAACGCGGTACTGTTATTCGTTTACCCTTTAGACCTTAATATATGCCGCACTTTTCGAATACCGTCGTGAAATTCTTCGGATTAGTCTGAAATAAATCTCAAGCACGCTAAAGAATCTCGCTCGCAAATCGATTTGACCAACAAATTCCGCAAAATCCTCGCCGTCGTATCAGACGCGAGTCGTAAACTTTTCCTCGATGTAACACTCCCGACAATAACCTAACCCGACAATATAGTTTGCGCAAGTTGTAAAACTTTCACGACATTTCATTAAACGATCGCTGGCGCTATAATTAATTCGGGCCGATTGTGTTCGCGTCGAGAGACTGGTCGATTGATTTTTCGCGCGCCTTCCGGCCGCGAAACAGAGAAACTAATTATCGCAACTTGACGCTGCCGATAATATACATTGTCGTTTCGCGTCATTGTTCTCGGGATCTATTATCGCCGCGTGGCAATACGCATCGTCAAGCCGTGCCCCTCGCTCATTCAAATCGAGCGAGCGGGGTGCGTTTCGCGACGCGATTCCCATTTCGCACGTGCGCGCGAGAGAGGCGCGTGTAGGTGTTGCATGATTTAAGTGTCTCTCGGCGCGGGCGATTTTCTTGATCCGGCCGTTCGCAGATCGCCCCCGCTATTGTGCAACTGTTTATGAAGTACCAACGTCGTGTGCTTTATATATCGATTACCTAATGGCGGGTCACGTAGCCGCCAAGTGTGTTTACCCGACTTGTCGATTTATATCGATTTCGCGCGATCCGATCACCGCGCGCGGTGATCGAAAACCCGTGAACTCCGCTCACGGGGCACGTTCCCACACAGCAACAGAAAATCTGAATCGATCTCAGGGTATCTTGCCGGATATCTCTGTGATATTTCACGTAAAAGAACATACACATTGCGTGGACATTATTTAATAAAAATGTCCAACTATGTGCATCATGTCAATTATCGCTCCTTAAAAGATTTTTAGAACATGCACAATTTTCTTATAATTTTGTTTCTCTCTCTTTTTTATTTAAAGTTTTTTCTTTTATTTCTTTGTTATTTTAATCAATGTTCTTTGTTCTTATGTTGAGAGCATTTTCTCAGAGCGTCTAACAAATAAAGTCATATCTTATTTTATGTTATCTTTTCTCCCGACTTAATCTTTCATTAATTATAAAAATACACGATCTGTGATGGATTTATATAAAAATACTTTAAATAATTTACTTACTTGAGATACGTGATGATGATATATTTTAAGGAAATCACAAAAGTTTGGGAACAGGATGATTTCAATACATATCCCGCAGATCTCCATCGCGTTATGTGCGATTCTGGGTCAGAAGTTCACGAAGCGCCTGGATTCGAGTGATTCTATTTGCCGCGGAATTCCCGGCGAGCGCGCCAGATATTTTTGTCGGGGGTATATCGTGAAGCGGGCGCGTGTTTGCTACGTGTGCGGAGAGAATGGAGAAAGAAGGCTCATTTAATTGTGCAATACCTCGGATGCGGAAGAAAACGCGCGACGCCGGCGATTTCGCTGCGCGACGCGCGATGAAACGTTTCGAGAACGGACCTAAACGCTTCGGCGGCGCCACGGCGATGACTAAACGCGCGACTAAGCGTGCGTGAAATTATAAGTTATTGCAAATGCGCTCATAACTCGCTGAATGTATCGTTTAAGTCGCTCTTAATTATCGATTAATTATTATGGATTCCGGCTCGTGATTATTCGCCGATTTTGAGCGATTAATGGGCGTGAGGCTAAATCGCGATAACTTCTTGTTGTCGATAACCTCTACGTTTCGTTCATTCATTTGTCATCGCGATTAGATATTATCGTTCCTCAAGAACAGAGCAAAACTTTGTTCACAAGACCGTTGTACAAGATCTTGACTGTGTACTACTCGAAATATGCCGGACGACGCTCTAACAAATCGCTGTGCGCGCGAGTTTCGCGTACACAATCATTATTTAATCCGGGCGAATCTGATCAGCAGTTCCAAACAACGTTTATACGTTACGCGACAGTGAAATATCGCTAAATATTGGTATCACGCGAACCTTTCACGATTTCCGTGTACGGGATTGCGGATCCTCATCGCCGTGTCGTGGGCGAGGCGTGCAGTTCGATGAAGAAAGACAAACACATTAATCCGCGGCGCATTACGAACAATGCTGTGCCCACACGATCTGAAATCTTCCGTCCCGTCGGCCGCCCCGGAGGAATTCCTCGTAGTGCGCACCAACCCACCAAGTCGTGGCCCGCATTCCCGACGCCACCCGCGGTCTCTATATAAGCCCTCATAAATATTGTCGCACGCACTATTGTTACTGCACCGGTGATTTGACGCAATTAAGGCGCGAGACCCGTCCCACCATTACGACGACATTCAATGTCTCTTTCTCTCGATCGAGAGTTCATTCTCGGCAAATGCCTATTCGGCAGTCCGCCTTTCGTACACTCCTCGCTCTTCGAGAGAGCGCTAATTTATGCCCCCGATTCGACGCCGAGATCGGCTAATTGTTTTTTCCATAGTGCTCCCTACGCACACGAACGGTCGTACGTCTTGTTGCGTGCGGACTCGTTTCGACTCGTGATCGCCTGTATAGATCACTCGGCGGCTCACGCTCTCCGAAAGAGAGAGAAAGAGAGGAGAAAGAAAGAGACCTCGGTCTATCGGAACGCGTAAAAACCATTCCGGTCGGACAATTTGCGTGTCGCTCGTCCGCCGACGAGGACGGATCTCTCGCTGAATCTTCGCACCTGGCATTCCGGTTTCCGCCGCGTGCGAGCGAGCGTGCCTTCGATCGCGATGTCGAAGATGTCGCGCGCGACTCGCGCGTGGGCGGCGAGACCTTGAGCGAGGCTTCCTTTCCGCGCGGTGTCATTAAGATAGGGTTAATTTACGGCAGTCGTAATACGAATGTAGAACATTGTTGAGATTATCAGCGGCTAAATTGTCGTTCCCTCGGACTTCGGACGTCTCATTACGCCGCGCGTCGCGATAAATCAGGTCCGGGTAATCGGAAGCTTCACTCCGGGCTCCTCTTTCTTCGCTAACTCCCTTTCATTCCCCCGTCCGCTGTAATTGCTTGAGCGATGTAGACAGATGATACTATTACCTCTGTCTAACACACAAACTAGGAGTTTCTCTCGTTTGCAGCTCGCACGGGACGAAGTTGAGCGAGTCTGCGGCATCTCGTCGAGGCATTCTTCTTGTAAACGGCGTAAATCTGACTGGTAAAGAAGAAAATATTTCAAAACCGATTGCATGACGATCAAGGATTACTCAATTCTCTCCTCGTTCTCTACTTTCTTTTCGATCCCGACCGGCGTCCTGCGGAAGACCCGCGGTGAATTTCGTACGCGATAAAATATACCAGTCGAGCGTCGAGTTCAATTAATCATCGTTAGTTATGAGCGCGGGGGCAGGTCCGAAGTACGAGAACGATTAATGAGTAATTGATTTCGATCACGCCACTCGCCGATCGGGGAAACAGTCACGCCGCGGTCGCCAAGGATGGCCGATCGTAAATTATTTTGTCTCCACGAAAACGAAGAGTGTTTAGAGTCGCGACTATATAAAACTACGAATCAAGATAGATCGGATCGATTTGTGAAGTAGCATTTTTTGCGCTCGTTGACTTATGCTATAAAAATTTTCAACAAATTGGAAGAATATAAAACATATCCAGATTTATATAAAATATGTGTTTGTTATAATAAGATGTAATACATTATACAAAGTCATACGTGTTTACGAAATAATAATGTTGCAGTTTTTTAAGATTTCTGACTATAGTCTGAACTGACTGACTTGCGCACATTACAAAATTACGATCTCATACGATGAAAAAAAATTAAGATACTTGTTTAACTTGATCGTTGCTTGACTTGCGCTCTGACAAGCGTGTAATTAGCGAGTCTTAATTTCTTGATCAAATCGAGCTTCTCGCGCACGCTCGATATCGATGATGCCAGTCGCGATTAGACGTATCCGGTGCGTACTTTCTGTGCGTCGTGCCCTCGTGTCAGATAGACTAATCTGCGGTCAACCACCTCCGAAATGCTCACGCGCTCCTCCTACTACCTGCTCGATTAACGACCGCTCAGCTTACCTGACTCGTCGGTAATTCAAATTCGAAGGAGGTCGAGAAAGAAGGCTCGGCGTGTAAATGCGCTGCATTGCGTGCCTCCACAAGCTCTCGAACGTATAAATTCGTCGTTTTCTACCTCTTTCCTTTCGTCCCGGGCGGACCCTCCACCTGGGCTTGCTCGCCGCGAGGCGGAACGAACCACGCGAACGTGCACAGAGCGGCCTTGCAAAATCACCCCTAATTTCATCCCAAAATCGCGTGGCCTGAGAGCTCGCCGATTAATTCCCTCGCAATTACCTGCGCGGTATTCGATTATGACGGACGGACATTCGCAAAACGATAGCATTTCAAAGCAGACTTTTTACGAGCTTTAAATAGCACTTGCACTTGACATAATTGCGGAATTATCGTTTTGGGATCCAAGTTCACAAATTGCAGTGCGCTTCAGACTAATTGATTTGGAAAGGACATATATATGGAATGTTATATTTATCAAATAAAAAAAAAACAATTATTGTTAAAACCTCAAAATTAGTAATATCAAGTTTTTTAATTTAATAAAAAAACAAAGTGTTTGTGCAGACTGTTGCCAAACTCACAAATTTCTTGTCAACGTGTGGTAATCGCGATTCTTACGCTTGAGTTGAGGATCGCGATCTGTAAAGAAACGGCAGACAGGCCTTTAATTAATTAACGCCGGACTTCACCTTGAGACGTTGTGTTCGAACGAAGATCGTTGATCGACCGTCGATTTCGCCGATCGATAAGGGAGTGTCGTCGCGGACGTCGCGGAAAATGCTGAGTTGTGATTATATTGTTTGGAGCTGAATAGAGCCGTCCGTGCATGGGTACTCAACACCATTGTGGGCGCTCGGAGAACCCACCGGTTCCGTTGGCTCCTCTGTCTTTCTTTCCTTCCTCCCTCCCGGTCTCGCGTATGTGTTAGTTTATACTTTGTATAAATATAAGACCGGTAACCCGGTGGTTACCGGTTCCGACGTACCGGAAGGCGTGCTCTCTTCGACGTAGCTCTTCTCTCAGCTGCGTCTCGATTAAAAATTATGTCATTGAGTTACGACAATCGCGTGCCACCTATAGAAAATGGATTCTACACAATGATGTGTGATTATTTACAGTTAGCCGCGTTAGCGGTGGCGGTGGCTGCCTCAATCGCATGCGCGTATAAAAGAAACGGTCAAGAGCCGCAACCTCACGCATCTCTCTCTGTCATAATTACGATTTATTTTAAAATCAATTAAACGAGGCGCAAGCGTCGGCAAAAAAATTACCGGTTGTCACCGAGCGCGTTCACGTCACGTTTATCTTCTCGCTAAAACCGCGTACGGCATACCACTTGCAGAGGTCCGCCTCGTTACAATCGAAAATGAAGGATCAAGGAACCGGTCAAGAAGGAACGTAACGATCGATCGGACGTCTGTCGATTGAAGTGACGTTCTTGAAAACTCCCCGAAATTATATAGCACGTGCGCAAGAGCCCGGAAGATATCGAAAAGGTCTTTGTTTCGCATCGCGATGCCGTTTTAAATATCTGCGGAGCCGATCGCGTTAAGATTTAAGAGACAACAGTGTATCGCATAACATTTTCGAAGTACAATATTTTTTTGTAAAAAAAAATTACCTTTGTAAAAAAAAGATTACAACCAAATAACATTTACGTATTAAAATTTATACGTGAGAAATATTGTCTCATCTTTATTTATAACAGCTAAAAATGAATTTGAATTCGCTTGGCAAAGTGTTTGAAGATTCAAACCTTTTGCCATTTTGACATTTATACGGTTCTCCATAAGAAGCGTGCGTAACTTATGCGCAATGGATGAAGATAGTAATTAAAATTCATGGTTGCGAATCTGACGAAAAACAGACCGGTCAATGCTATCGACATCGACATCGGTCGTGCAGAGCTAATTAGCGATGCAAATAAAAACATTCTTGTCTGTTACAAAGTTTGCAACAGACGAGAGAACCGGTGGTGAATACAGGCAGCTTGCGCCTAAGAGGCTACAAAAACCACTGTATAGCGTGTCTATTATTAAACGCACATCGCAGGTGTAACGTTAAAGCTCTTCGGCCGACTCGTCGCCCGTATTTATCGCTCGTCACGGCACTTTTGCAAGCGGCTATTCTATCCGCGCTTATCTCGAAGCTCATTAAAGCAGAATTAATTAAAAGAGGTCTAGATAAGGTCGACTTCAGAGTCACAACCATCAAAGGGCAATTTCGGGTGCAGAAGTTGCAGTTGAAAAAAACCAAAAAATATACATAGAAATATTTGAAGTCACGCAAAGTGACTCGATGGAAATGCAACAGTGCCGCTTTCTAAGCCTGCAGCCAATTGCGTTTCAGACTCGCGTTTCCAGTTTCCAGTCGAAACATCAATCATCGGACACTTACACGACAACTTTAACTCAAAAATTGCAGCTTTGCGAAATTTTTTTCGACGGAGGTGTGCGACATGATGGACGAGGAATTTCACAATGGATAATTACGCGATGTAAAGGCAGGCGATATAACCTCATTTTCAACAGCGAACGTGTCAAACTGGAACAAGAGGTCTGTCGTGCGTTTCGTTCCCAACTCTCTCGCGCTCGGATTTTCAACGGATCGAAAAGCGGAGGACCGGTTTGCTTCGTTGCGCACCTACGACTTCCGGCCGGATTCGCGGTGTCAGTAAAAGGTGCTCGTAAATTACGTCGCTCTTACGATATATTTTCCTCGGCCACCGCGTACCACCGAGACCATTATCGGTAAACACACTATTAGCGCCGCCGCGGGGTGAGACAGTCCGTGTACCAATCTAGAATCGTAAAACTGGCCGAGTGTCCGGTAATAACGTGCGAACGCGCTATCCATCAGTTGAGACAAAACAGTTAAGCGGCGCTGTTCTAGAGCGATCGCGATAATGAGCGCCGGTCGAGCGAGGCGAAATGTCGGCGAAAAGAAGTCCGCCAGGACACACGCTAAATCTTTACATTGTAGAAAAAATAAACGATGATAACATTCGCAGTTACGTAGTTAATCCGATTGTCAGTATCATTCACATCTAATATGAACTTGTTACTATTACTCTTTTTGTGAAAAGTAAAAGAATATTAAAGAAGGTTTCAATAGAAACTTCTTGAGAGCTGAAACGGAGCGAAAGTGATTAGACGGCGCAGACGTCCGTTTCACATAAAAGAAGTACCGTCGCGTAGAATATAAGACAGTTGATTAACAGAGTGTGTGTTAGTAGATGATGCGGCATATCTACCATACCTGCTAGTTAAACGCAGGAGCCGTATTGCAATCGATCGTTAATAATCTTGGGAGGATAATCGGATGCTGAGATTGCCACCTGCTGTTTTCGTATCATCGACACAGCCTAATTCGTATACCCGGTAGTGCACGGTTATCAACCGGCCGTGCGGATCGTACGGATTAAAATCTCTTCTTGTGCGAGATCTTGGCTATATTAACCGTGAAGGTGCCGGCGCGATTAAATTTCTCGAGTGTGGACCGAGTGCGTTTCACACGAACTAGAGCGATGATTCATGGCGCATTTGTTTCTTTTCACTCGTTTTCTTACGTAGTACCGTTAATCCTTCTTTTTATTTATCTTCGCACGAATTTAAGCACAAACAAGCATGAAACGTCACGCGTTCTTATCTAAACGCGGTCGCTTTCTCTAAATTAAAATATTCAGAT
The DNA here is from genome assembly GCF_002006095.1 of Pseudomyrmex gracilis. Lineage (NCBI taxonomy): Eukaryota > Metazoa > Arthropoda > Insecta > Hymenoptera > Formicidae > Pseudomyrmex > Pseudomyrmex gracilis. Next base: position 617,764 of record NW_018020584.1, on the reverse strand, counting down.
AATAATATGCAAAGTAATAATATAACTCCTGTTTTTTTAATAGTTAAAATTAGTCAAAAAAATATAAAGAACACTTGTATATGGAAAAAAAAGATTTGATAGAATGGCAAGAAAGTAATTACTGTATGGCCAGCAAGAAAATTTACTATCAAGCTTCTTGAGATTTTTGTTGTGTCAACGTTTGTTGATGAAATAAAAAATTCCATAGATTCAACAATTTTTCTTGCTGACCATTAAATAACAAATCATTTTTTCTTGTAAAAGAAAAAAGATTGAATTGTCCTCGAACTTCCGGAATAAAATTACTTAGGTATGGGATTTGATATTTTTCTTTTTTGTTAACCGAGCGTTAAATGCTCTCAGAGCACGACATCGCGTGTACTTACGCTTGTTACACACATTAATGTAGTAAGTTACGGGTGTAAGTTAAGTTAGAAGCACGCGTCCGCGGGCGTAGCCTCTGGCTTGTTTCTCTAATCTAAACTTGCAGAGAGCCAACACCGATTGTAATATAAATCTACCTTAATGATATCACGCATAATGTCCGGTTGACGTTATCTTGGCCGGTTTCGTGCGTGAGAACACCACTGACACTTCGGTATCCGGACTTTCGCGTACCGGCAGGCAATCGCGCGCAGAGAGAAGATGATATCGCCGAGATTTTCTTCTTCCTGTCCGTTTCTCGCGTCATTTAGGTGGATCCGTGTGGCAACGCAAGCGGCAAGAAGCGCCGTTCAGGACAATGGTTATGTCTGTCAACGACCGCAAATAGCTTTGTTGATGCTTTCAACGAAGTGGAAAGATCGCAGAAAAGCCCATCTATATAAATTATTATTACCTAATTAAGCAGAAAAAACTTATATTTACACCACGGCAAGTTACTTCGTGCTTTTATTCGGCTTCATTATTATTCGTTACACCTTGTCGGAAACAAATCGACTCGAGATGACATCTTTGGATATAATAATACGCTGTTTTTGCGTCGAAGTTAAAAGTCCAGATGGACCACCAAAGAGAATTTCATTCTTGAACGGAAGAACAGCAAACGGTTCTCTCCTAGAGAACGGCTACAAAAGATTCTTGAGATAGAAAGAGTCACCGTTAGAGTCGCATTAATATCCCTTGGTAGATTCCCGGTAATGATGTCGTGTCGACCTCCGGGAGAAAGAGAGAGAGAGAGAGAGAGAGAAAGAGTCCTGTAGAATAGGGAGCAGTTAAATCGCAGCATTGTGACGGATCTGCAGGACGCCTGAGAACGGTACTGAGAATCGGCAGATATTCGTCCGTCTCGCTCTTTCTCTCGCCTTTTCTCCAGGGACCGGTAAATATCTACTAATCACTTCTCGATCCTTTCTAACCTGCCTTGACCTTGCTGCCGCAAGAGTTATGGCAGTTGGTTTTGTTCGAGCTACCTCCATCTCAGAAGACTCAGAGATATGTACTTGCATCAGAAAGTCGTGATTGCACCGAGAACTTTGTAGATAGAAATTTGAAGATTTCCAAAAAGCACATTAAAAAAAAAAAAGAAACATTTGTTCCTGTCCTTTGAATTCAGAAGAACAATGAACTAGAGAAGGAAGTTTTTAAAATATAAATAATAGCGAGTGAGGAAGAAAATAAAATCAACACATAGGGAATATTGTTATAATAGTGTATAATTTACCAATGTATAAACAGAAACATATATAAAATTTGCAAAAAATCAAAGACTATAAAACAAGGTCGCTTGGCGACATACATTCCGGACCGCCACTATAATTTATCGCGCATAAAGTAAGACAAAATAGATAAGAGTTATCCTTGCTTCATCCTGGTAACCATCGCGTCGAAAATTTAATTCTTTGCAGTCTTGATTCTAAAATAACGAAATTTTACTTTTGTTTTGAGCCAAAATCAAAGTTTTCATGAAAGAAACATTAAATTATACATGTGCTTTGCAAGCATCTGAGATATACATTTTTAAAAATTTGAATATAAATATTAGCTTTAGAGACAAAAAATATACGACTGCATAGAATCAAAACCTTTTTCTTTCTCAGATTCTTTCTCGCGCAGATGTTCACGACTGATCGTCACCCATCTTTTCGCTACTGGTTGATCGGCTACGTGTTTGACTTCGATTCCGACTACGATCTCGGCTCTGATGTCTGGATGGCGTTTGTAATTTGTGGTTTTTTGTATCCTTGTTGTACAAGTAAGTCATGTCCTCCCGGAGGGTCTCCATTGGTGTTTTCCTCAGGGTGTCTTCTGTGCGCTTCTTGGTTGAACAGGACTTGCATTTGGTTATCAAGGACCTCGTTGTTAATGGAGGACTTTCTCGGCTTCTTCCTCTGCTCCTCCTTCTCCTTCTTCGTCTTCTACCCCTTCCTCTTCCTCTTGCTCTTCCTCTGCTTCTTCCCCTTCCCCTTCCCCTCCTCCTCCTCCTCCTCCTGCCTCGTCGCGATACTCCACGTCGGCGTCTTCGTCTCCTTCGTCTTCCTCGTCCTCGTCCTCTACCTTGCTCCGAGGGTGGCGCAGTGGGTGCTTTGTACAGCAAGTCGGGATCGAGATTCAGGCTATAATAACCACGGTCCCTTTTTAGGATACCGTAGTCCAAGCCACGTTTCAAAGCAGTATATATCTATAAATAAAATTAAAAGTCATTTCTTGCACAATTTTATTGTGTAATTGTTTTTTAAAATTTCTCAAAATCTAAAATATTTCTCTAAAAGAACAATATGTGTATAGTGCAAAAAAAGAGAAAGAATTGTATTACAACTTCTCAAAAATATATGTAAATTTTGTTAAATAAATTATTCTACCTGCTTTTGTATAGAAGAATCCGAACTGCCGCTATATTGGGACTTAATGTAATTCATGATTTCCTTTGACGTGGAACCGCGGATCTCCCGTAGATTGCGAATGGCGGAGGCCACAAGAGCCGACATTTTTGGCTTTGTCATTGTTTCTCAGTCCCTCCTCTTTCGTTGGTTTTTTCCAAAAATGTTCCAAATTGATAGTATGACTACGTTTCATGAGCGATCGCAAGGACTTCGAAGATCAGCCAGCAACAAGACGCAAGAAATTCGAAGAGAAACTCGGAAAAGTCAAAGATCTCAAGAAGCTCGTTACCGACGAATCGTTAATCATCTGGCGCGATGATCTGGACAATGCAGAAATCTGGACGATGGCTCCTTTGCGACTTTCCGAAATGTACGACGGCGTTAAAATAATTTGGACTCAATGAACGCGTGGAAACGGCACATTTAAGTGTCGCGCTTTAATGGTCACTAAGAAGATTTCATAACCGATAAAAATCGGTCGTACCGAATGTGCCGAATAAAATTTTACGAGGAGAGAATAAAATGTGTTGCTCGTCGATGGCGTGTCCGGAGATAACTGAATCGTTGTTATTGATGTGCTATTTTGTTAGATACGCGTTGCTAGGAAAAAGTTACATCTAGATGCCGATAATTCGAAAAACTGAAAATCACCAGGCAATACAAGGTGACGATATCAAAATCATATATTGTAATGAATTTATTTTTCTGAGTACTCATGTCACATTTAGAGCAAAGCAAAGTGCAATGCCGAATATTCTATATCGGATCGAGTTTTTGATAAGGAATAATATTGGGATCGCGAGATTCAAAACGATTTTGACTCAACAATTATTAGGAGAAGACAAACACGTACTGTTGCATCGAGAGAGACAAATCCGTCCAGAATGTTCCAATAGATCTAACAAATACATGCGATAATTGACGATAAAAGTCAATTGCAATAATAAGATGTTGAATATATTTATACATAAAATTAGAGAGTTATTATATTAATTAACGCGATATTACATTAATTAACGTTTTGAGCTCTTACCGGAGTTTTTATCGGATGCAAAATAATTAATAATAATAACAAGTTAAAGAGGCTGTCGCAATAATAAAAAACAAACACGCAAAATATGTTTTTAACCTGTTGCTTAGAAAGTTTACGTGTGTTTACATGACTTGTTACTTACGCGATTGTCGACGTTGGCTATATTGAACATCCTTGTTTCTTGCTCTTCATTGCTCATTTCATATTTCTTAGGCGGTATTCTTGTTTATTACGTATATTCCTATATAATTTGCCTTGTCGCTGCATTGCGATGCATAAATGTACACACAAACCACCGGCCGAGTAAATATCACATGTCACGTAACCGAGATGCACCGCTCCCATTGAAATCGCCTTTAATTAATACGCTCATTTTAATACTCATAATAACCGGTATATGCATAATTAAGACGATGGAAAAAACAAAAATGCACGGCTCGGGAGATGTGCCGAGCGATCGTCCGCACGCGACTTCGATTAATGCCACTTATAATCCTCGTTCGTACATTCATCATCGTCGTGAATGTAATATAAGTAATATTAATGACAACAAAACATTTGTTGCGCGAGATAAAGAGCGCCGGTTCTGGTACCTCTTTGTAGCTGTTTTTCGCATCTTGTTGAATGCAAATGCGCCTCCGGGACGCAATCCCCGCGTATCTTGGAATCACCGCGGTGCGCAGCGTGCGCACAACATTGTAACTGCATAAATCTAATGGACGGTCGACTACGTCGCGGTGTCACGAGCTTTGTGTATGAAATTATGCTACCGCGCATTTACCGTTCGCGGTAATACGATAAAGCTCTCTCGCGCGCGGGTGATTTCTCCTCTGTTTCCTCGCCGCGCGTCTCATTATCCGTCCTTAACGGTGCCCGTCGTCGCGGAAGAAAAAAAAAGTCGCAATTCCAAGACGCGCGGAACGCGTGTATTCCTCGGACGAAACGACTTGCCACCTCGTCCGGTAATTGGACGACGACCGTGGGGATGCCGCGGTTTACAAGAATAACGTGGCAATTTAGCCGGCCGCTTAAGTCGCGCGCGCTCGCGCCGGCGATTCGTTCGTTAATCAGCACCAGGTGTCGCGAAGTTCCGCCTCTCACCGAATGCGCACCTGCTTGTAAAATGCCCGCGTCTATACTCCAATAATTATTTATCAACGTCACATTGAGTGCAGGGGCACGAGTCGATCCGACGCGCATTCGATCGGTCGTTTTTTATTATTCAACGATCGCGGCGCGGCGTTTAGATCTCCTTGTTTCTAAACGCAGTATTGCTTTATAGCGCAATTAAAATTTAGAGTTATTTCCGTAATAAAATTCAATCGATCGCTTGAATGTAATCGAGCGATCGAGTCTTCTATTTGTGTCAAAAATTTGTTCGTTAACTTTATTTTAAATTTAAATTTAAGTGATTTTTATAATTGTATTTATCTTGATTTCTCGGGATGGTACCGCGACTTAGCTCGATACCGCATTCCAATCGATAAAACCATTATCCGAGCCGATGTCGCGAGATATCGCTTCATCGACTCTTCGTGTTGAGAGAACATCGATAAAAAGCAGATCTCTGAGAGGTTCTAGGGACGTAACTTTGTGTGTGAGCGCGACGGAGCTGAGCGGACCTGGTGCTTTGTTTCCACCCCATCTTTATGTTCCGTCCCATCAAGCCGAGACTCCGACTGAGCGACACGATCTTAACAAATGTCGCGTGTCAAGATAATTGCGTGTGGAATTCGCCGATCCCACGACGAGCACGTTGTTTCCGACGCCGCGGGAGAACGATGAGAGCCGCACGCTCCTGACAGAACCGCAGAGATTCCACGCTCCTGCGTTTGTACGAGAGTTTATGTATGCGTGTGTGTGTGTACCATCACCTCCTTCGCCACGGGATGTCCGGCCGGACAGAATGTAGTAAACCGAGCGTGACGATTGTTCACCGAGGCATTTTTACACCTACGCCCTTCACCTCGCTCTTTCCAGGAATCCATCGATCCCGATCCTCCACACCTCGCGGCGTCTAATCGCCGTGACTTCGCATCGGAGCTTTCTTCTAAAACAATGTCGGGGCTTCCCGGAGCGCGTGCACAGGTTCGCGCTTTTGCTTGGAGTGGTCCGCTCTTTTTGCTGCACGGACTTGTTGCTCGAAAAGTCGTTACAGACCGGAGGAGAACGCGAGATCGGGAGCAAGAAAACGAAGTCCCGACAATAGTCACAGATCTTACGCCTTTTACGATTGCAACGCGCCATTATGGAAGATAGTTAGGGAAAACCTTTTTTCTTTACTAAGAGTGCAGAGAATATATACGCAGCTTCCGTCATTTGTATGTCTCTCTCTCAGTTTATTTTATCGCACACTTTATTCGCATCGTACACATACATTCTGTATTATGCAAATACATTATAAGTAAACAAGCGCGAGAGGAGCTAATTTATATAAATTGTCTAACTCGTAAATAATCGTTATTTTCTCCGTCTCGTTTTGCGTAACTTAAAAAAATATCGACGTTCTAATATTTTAGTTAAAAAACATCGAGGCCAGCTCAATCATGTGATATTATAAAAGTGAGAGTGCGAGGTAATTCTACAATACATCCTGTGTAGAAATTCAATGATTTTTTTTTAATAACTACGGAAGGGTTAATTGCTACTTGCAGAGATTCAAAGAGGCCTGAGGCTGCGACAACGATCTTAGAAATGTCACGGTTCGAGGACGTGACTCTTTTCTGCGTTTTAGAGTATACCCGGAGGATATGCTTGTTAAACAACACAGTGTAGTATTTGCAGAAAGACACGGCCCTCGCGACACGGCGTCGCACGATCGACCAATCGACGTATCGGTCGATGCATTGTGCTTGTGTTGAGCGATGATTGCGATTGGCCGATCGAGCACCTTCCGCAACCGACAGTCGCGCATAAGTCGTACGTGTTACTTGCTTTGCATACTTGACCGGCGGCGCCCGACGTGGTTCATTATCCATCGTAAACGCGTTTTTTGCCATGGATCGCCATTTTGGAATTAATTATCGACCGACTTGACGCGCGTCACATTAGCGTTTCCCCCGTGGCGCAATATACAAATTATTCGATCGACCAATCATCAAGCGCGCTCGCTTGCAGCGTAATGTGCATTGCGATCGCGCGCATATGAATATTGCGCGCGCGCAATAAATAATTGATATTCTCGGAATGGAAAGATTGAAACGGCGTTGACAATTTTATTATCACAATTTGTCGCGCTCGCACATCTATCAGCGTGACAATGTGGCAACCAAGATTTTAATTATCGTCAGGCGAAGATATAATCTTTATGTCGCGCCACTTATGTCTTTTAGAAAGTCAGTCATATTATCCGTAGTTGCTCTCTCATTAGGCGGCGTAATTTTTCGTACTTGCCGGATATGGTAATTACTGCAATAATACAATTTAATGGGAACGCGTCGTGTTTTCAAAGAGCAAATTTTTAACTTAATTAAAAGTGAAACGTGAATTAACTAATTCACGTTTTTTATTACGTTACAGTTTCTTTGTACATACTTGTAGTACTTACGTCCATTTTTATCTCAATATATTTCTCTGTTTCTTCATTTGTATAATATTTTCAGATTCTACAATTAACACAATTTTGTTAAAAAAATTTAGATTGCAAACTATTCTAAAAATTGAGACGCGACAAACGTGTATATAATATCTATTATTGTAAAAGTTTTTTTTCTATATAAGGACAATTTTGATGTCATGAATCTTTTCGTTTTTAAATTGTACTCAGTCTTTGGTCATCAAATTTTTTATGTCTCAGTGACGCGTTATGGATTTAAGTGCATTATGATGTAGAAAACGATGCTTTTTTTATTTTTTATTTTTTTTTTATTTCTTCTTTGCAAGTTGGATTTTTAACTCGCAAGAAATTTCGCAGCGAAAGGTGAATTAATGCCAATAAGAACAGGCGCAGTTAATAAAACGAACTTTATTAAACGATTATATTAAACGTCGCCGCAGATTAATGCACTACCGGATCTCGAATGTCTCACTTCTCTTCGCGATACGCGCACCGAATGCGCGTACACGCGAGAAAAGGCAGGAGCTGACAAGAAATATGATCTACACTGCGGGCTCTACACGCGGTAGCTTTAAGATAATTACGACCGCGACCGATCATTCTTTTTGCGTGTCGAAGGGCTAAAGTTCGTGCGCGGCAAAAGTTTGAGGATGACGCGTAATAAAGTGTGCTTTTTTAATGTCGCTTTAATTGGAGCGACATCGCGGGGACAGTTGTGATAAATGTCGCACGGAGTTATCATTCGCGATGCGTCACTAATATTTCTTTCTCTGACCATAATTTTTAAATCCAGATGCTATCTCTTATTTATTTCTAATTTTCCGCGCGAATGCAAATCAGCGTCGCGCTCACGGAAGAGGGTCAAAAGCGATCGGAGAATCTTCGTGTTCGAGACGAATTTAATGCGACCGAGAATGTGCACGAGGCAGACGGTGCGGACGTGATGGGAGAAGTGAATCGGGAGAACGGGATAAAGAGAGCTGGAGGAGAAAGGGAGAAATGAAGGGGGAAAGAGCGAAACGCTTGGCTACACGAGAGCAGGTGGAAGAGAAGAGGCGAGAACACGAAACTACTTGACTTGCGGTAGCGACGTGGGTTTTCTTGGCCCACCCGCACCTACCACTCGTCTCGATGTCACGTGTTTATAAATAGTGCATCAACGTAATGCCCGGCGGCTGTAAGCCACGGCGAAAGATTTACGTACAACCGTGGCGACCGAGCGAAGTGGCAACGCGCAAGTTACCGAGAGAGACGTGTTCCCTGAACGCGGAAAGGAATCCGCCGTGAGACGTAATAACGAGGTTGAGCGAGGCTCGCGCCTGCTTAGGCGTTACCGATGATTCTTAGAACGTTCCGTCTGGCGATCGTCGGGTAATATTATTCGAGGCTGTCAGATTCACACATTGCCGCGCATAGAGAAACATGGCAGAGGATTTCGTTGCATATTAACATCGAATTCTGTCGTCACGTCAGACCACACAGCATTTAAAATTATTTTCAGCGAAACAAAATTGCGCAGAAGTTTCGTGATTAATAACACTGCGTTAATATATTTTAACAAAATACAAACTTATTGCAAAATCTGATTGAAAAAAACAGCATCAGTGTAGGTTTCTCTGAGAGAATGATATAAAAATTGTAACGCAATGAAATAGATTTGCTTAAGTTGGTCAGATTTAATTGCCGTCACAATGTAAGTGGACGCGAGGCGCGAGCAAACTCAAAATCCAAAACTCGTAAAGATATCTTCGACAACGTAACGACACATATTTCACGGACCATGGCTTTCTCGGATGCGTGCTAGCTATTTCGGCTATTTGCGACACTTGCTCGTGTCAGACGTGCTCTCGCGTAGCTAACGTCTCGCTATTCCGATAATACGAGCAAAGCGTACGTTATTTCGCTCGAAATCCACGTCCGCGGTCTGGTCGGAATCTGCAGCTCTCGACGGCGCCGATCGCCTCCAATTAGCCGCGCGCTTACAAATCGCGCGGCCCGAAGATAATTAATAATACGAAAAAAGATCGTGGTCGTGTTGTCGACAATGCAGAACGGATCGCGTACCGACGATAGCGGTTTAAATTTAGCGAGTTTGCAAATGCTCTCGGTGACGTAGGAAAGATCGCGCAGAGTATCGACCGAAGTCGAGAATACCTCGTCGAGTATCTAAAGCGCAGCTAATTTTGTTAGGGAGACTGAAAATGTGTGTTCACTTCGAGATGCGATTATCGTCAAATCGCAAAGTGAGACGCGTGCTTAAGAGATTGCTTTATTTTATCTCATGCAAGAGAGATGCGTGTTTAAATTAACTTACTTAAACAAATATATAAAAAACTACGTTATTTAAGACACGTTTAAGATATTTTCTAAACGCAATTGATCTTTCGTTCCCATTACATTTATGAACGTTTACACACATTCGTAAAAATATATATTTTATCGCGCTATAAGTAGCCTACACATTGCGTTTGTAATAGTTGTATCGGTGCGTATCATGCGACAAGGCTATTGTCACATTTGTATCCCGCGGCGTCATTAGTCGAAGTTGATTCGAGCGAAAACGCATATATTTCCTCTCCAGCGGCGCGATTAATCGTTTGCTTTAATGACACCGAGATATTATACTCGGCGCGACGCAAACGAGCACTTAAATTTGACATACGGCGAACACAAAAGGATGTGTATCGCGTAAAATTGCACAGACGAAACAATCGGCTCGCACCGAGCGTGGAAGAGACTGTGTATCAACTGAGAAATGTGGCACGAAATGCATGTTAACGCACGCGATTCCCTCTTGGCGGATTATATACGTGGACATTTGTTAGGTTAATGGAATCCGCGCGACTGGTGGCACAATGCGCTGGGAAATAATGGAACTCGTAAGTTGGGAACGCGCGTCAACGGGATCCAATTCTGGATGAACGAGACGCGCGCGACATCGAATTATCTCTAATTGCTGTAATCGGTTATTGCCGAGATTTATGCGCAATCTTGCACGTTCTCTATCTTGTTAGTCATAAATCTTATGATCTTCTGAGGATCCACTTTTGAAACAAGATTTTTCTCGGTTAAATTTTTGAGGACTCTTTCTTTCTCTCATCATTGTCACTTTTTAAATTTTTAATATTAAATATCTTCCAATAACTTTCTCTGCATATTATATTTCATTTCTGTTAAGAATATTTTCATTTTTCATCGAGAGATAGTTCTGAAAGCTCTGTAATAAGTTTTCAACATTACGGACAAGGTTAAAAGAGTTTGATCGATATCGCTCGTTCGATAATCTCACAATCCATTTTGTTTATGATCGATGGGACGTTACTCGTTTTAACTCGGCGAAACGCCATTTCTCGCGAACGAGGGCGGCTGAAGAGCCGTTTAAAGCGGACGCGACGATCTTCTTCCGTAGCCACTAAATCACGCGATTCTAAGCTCACAGATGCGAGTTTATAAATGTATCTCCCACGCCCTCCACTGTCTGGCCAGATTTCTCTTTTTACACCCTTTCCAACACCCGCGCTCACAAGCGGAATCCGCGGATCCTCTCGCTCTTTTGTTTCTTCGCATTACGTGTGTACGAATGCTATGTAAAATTAACTTATCTCTTTTTTTATAGATTTCATGTCATTAAAGACAGAAAACTAATGTCTATGTTAAACAAATAAAATGGTTCAAGAAATGCATAAAAATTCTTATATTGCAGGAAACTTATTTAAAGCTCATAATAAATTAATGTAATAAGCCAATTTTAATATTACTGACTTTAATTGCGCACACAGAAACCAAAGAATCTTGAATTTCTTGGTTTTTGCATGATCTTTTTGTGTGCGAAAAGGAAACTTTCTAGTATGGGTAATGGGAAACAAAATCATTTTCAGGTTTTTATCAAGTTTCATATAGATAAATTCATTTCCAACTCGTGTTTTTTTATTTTTTGTGCGTTTAATCATTCGGTATTTTTTTTATAAGTTGTTATCTCATAAGAGATTTATATACTTTTTCTCAGAGAATTAAAATTGTGTATATGTGTGAGAAAGTGTTCCCTCAGATGACGCAGGATGAGATGCTCATCTTTTTGTTTTTCAACCTCGTGCTAACGGTTGACTTCGTTCCAAGTATGCCGGCGTTCCAGCTCCGAGCTCTTTCCGGCTCGTCGACTTTAATTGACCAGACAAGTACGAGGGGGTGGTGGTTGGTCTGGACATTCACTTGGAATCATACAACAACGTGCGAAGACTCCTCGCGACGCGCGTGTGAAAATAGACGCTCAATGCCTCCGCGAGACGGCGGAGCTGCCAACGCGGCTGCCGCGGTGCGATGCTTGACTGTTATGAGCAGCTATAATAACAGTGACCAGTTGCCGCATGGTAGAACTTCTCATTAATGGTACATCCGCGAGACTATGAATCGTGCTTCATGGTGAAGTGCACCGTGTTGCTCTCTGAACGGAAAGACCGGGAGTCTGTGAACGCGGATGAATGTAGTCGGGAGAAGTTCGTCGTCGCTCTCGTATTGTGTGACTCCCCAATGACAATAATAGCCGGTGCGAATGGTCGACTTGCGAATTGCGCTCGTCCACGAGTCACGATCCTCGCAAATTGTCTTGAAAATTGCGATAAATCAACACGAGGTCTTCTCTCTATCTGGTAATACCATTAATAATAATGTCATATGTGATTACATGTATGAAGTAGCGAGATGTGTGCGTTCCGTGTGAGAGATGAGAAGTTCTGTTGAAAACAGGCAATTCCGGGGAGACGTTAAGCGCTGTCACAACATGCAATACGCGCAAAAGTAATATATTTTGTAAATGTAGGATATACATATATATTATGTAAATTATTGTTGAAGTGTCACACTAAAGTTTACATAAACAAAACAAAACTATCAAATAAAAAATAATTCAATAGTTGTGTAGAAGAGGGAGAATGTATGTACTTTGCTATTTTCTTTAGTCAGCATCGTGTCGAGATGACAATGATTGAGAGCACAGAAGACGAATGATTCGCAGCGAGTTTGGAGATTCCGTCAGAGTTATGAACAACGTAGAGGATCACTAATGGTGCGGAATGGCAGTCGCAACAGCTTCTTTATCGATGTAAACAACAGCTAAACTCACTGGTAGCTGTACACCGTGCCAAAGTGCCGTCGTATTTTTGGAACGCACTCAGCGTCATGGCGTCTCACGTCAGCACGCCCTCGCTCGAGTCACCAGCGTCTTAGGTGCTAAAAAGTGCCAACAAACATTGTCTGTCTTCGCTCTTTATCACGAATGATGACATTTAAAAAATTGTTCTTTCCAACCGAATATAATAATTTGCATAAAATACAACAAATAAATTAAATAGTGCTACGTGTGAATAAAATAAATTTACTTTTTTTTTTATTTTTTGCACATTAAATACAAAACGTCGTTCGAGTCGTTTATACTTTTTTTTGGAGAAGGGCACACTTGATACGGTGTTAATTGGTTCTTGAAGTCGCAAATGCGGTGCTACCACAGAAAACCAATATAACGTTTACGAGTGCACATAAGAGACGGTCATAAATCAAATGCCTGAAAACGAATGAAAGGATAGGGATCGGGCCGGTTTGTTACATCAAGGCAACGACTTGCTGCATGTAATATATGTATATCGCGTTTATATCGTGTCAAAAAATCACTGTTTGCGAAAAGTATTTTAAACGTCGCTTTAACGGCACTATCACGCACGTGAGATTTAGATAATAATTAATTAGCGGAAATATAAAAAATAAGAAAAATATATGTTTGTTGTCTAATACATTGTATTATATGATAGTATTAAATTTACGATTATTGCGTCTAAAAATAGCCTTGTGCTTAAGTAACGCGTACACTGTGCACATAATGGAGATAAAAACACAATAGTTTTTGTCAATCTCATGTTATTGCTTCTGTGATGTTTTTTCTGGTTAGACCAAATAATGATTAACCTGTTTTATGATAATGATCGTCCGATCAATTATCGTAAAACCGCATGCGTTGAAAACTGAGAAAAACATAGGGATTGAGATGTTTAAAAAACGTCTCTTATTGGAAGAAGATAACGCGCCGTGTGAGATAATGGCACGGTCGTTCGCTTCGCTCGCGCGTCGCACGTCGATCAGGGTAATAACATAAACGTATCCAACGTGACAACTATTTCTTCTCTAATAGGTAGCGTCTAAACGATGTTCGCGCTAATGTGTATTATCGAGCTTAGCGGAACCTGTGTTTAACTCATCAATAGTAGGGTCGAAAATCTATGCCAGGCGATTATAATCCTATTACGGACCGTCGTTTCATGAGTTTTCTTTATATCTCCTAATTACAACGTATACGATCACAGTTTTAACGCGCATTTGTCAACTTATGGCGACCGTTCTGCCGTGTTTTCTAGCGAGTCGCGGAGGTATTTTTTCCCGATCGAACTTTAGTGACCTCGTTCAAGAAACTGGTTCGATTTTTACACGACTCCGTACTTCGTACACTTCGAGTTGTTGTTAACTCATATTGATAATTTTATTTAAAGCATACATTTATATTCTATATTTTATAACGTTGTTCTATTTCAATGTAAAGAGAATTAACCTAAATCGATGTGAAAAACAGAATAGTTTGAAAAGTCGGACGAAAACCTACTTTTCAATCAAAAAATAATGTAAAAAAATTGTTTACCACTTTTTTACTACATTACTTGCACCAATAAAGTATGTATATAACATATCAGATTCTGGTTTCTCACATAAAATTCTTATTACAATAGATGTTAATAGATATTATACGATGAAATGTTCAGTTTGCCACAAGAGAAGGAACGTCTTCGTCGAAATTTATTTATTCACTTGACGAATGTTCTAAATTTCAACGACAGAGGCTATAAATGTGACGCGCGACTTTTCACGTTAATATTTCAACTTATTATGTTGCGCTCGGCAAATCGGATTTTAAATGCTTGCGATGTATTTGTTGATCTAATAAAATGACACCACTAAACACAACGATTAAAAACATGTATTATTTGCAGACATGTTTGTCTACTATATATTTTCACGAATTAATCTAAATTTAGTTGCGGCGTTGCATAACGAAAACTTCTAATTTAAAAAATATATTTTCCATTGATTTATACTGAATATTTATGTTTTCTGGATTTTCTTTTTAACGTATCACGTCATAACGGAACGCTTTTATATCAGATAGTGTTAACGGCACGTTGACATTATTTTGTTGAGTTCGCTGAAGTATATTTACGCTAAACGTTTCGTCGTTATTGCAAACCTAACTTTCGACATTATTTTCGACGTGTCTTTTAACTCATCTCTCGGATGTTTTCTTATATATAAGTAGAAAAAAACATTACTGGGGATTTTTCCATTACATATGTTTTTGCAGGAATCCGTGAAATTTGTTATCACCAAATCGGTATCACTCACACGGAATATACAATCTAACTTACAACGATCTATAATAATTAAATGTGAAAAGTTTTCCAACAAATCGCTTCTGACCGTTTTACGTCAATCTACGTTTCCCAGTTGAGCCAGTGCGATTTGTTTAAAAGTTTCCAGCGATTTAGTTAATTGACTTCGCGTTCTCATTGTCCGAGCGGCCACAATCCATTTACCGCGCTCTATTTTGGGACAACGCGGCGCGCTTCGCGCGGCTAAGCGCGTCTGCCATGTGGGTGTTGAATTCACTTCTGTTTACTAATTTTGACGATTCCTCGCGATGTGTTACCGCGCGCACGTCATGTAACGCCACGTTAATTGCCTCTTGGTTTTCATTGTGTCCGTGATGGCCGAATATACGACGCATCGCGACACTTTCATCAGCGCGATGGACAACGTGTCTCTTGTGCGGTTTAACTCGTGGCGCAATTACGTGCTCAAGTATGTATTGAGATAAAGGGTGACTATATTGAACAATAATTTATATTGTACTGTTTACAAATATATTTTTAATGTATATTTGTAAATAACATTTATAAATATACATTTGACAATACATTTCAAAAAAATGATAAGTCCTTGTCGTAAATTCATCTCGCAACTACTGTGATAAAAGAGCAACTTTATGGTCAACATATAAAATCGAGACATTTTATTAATTTAAATTTTGAATAAATATATTTAATAAGAAAACTTTTGATCTTATAGAATACAACAGACGATCATTCTTTTGATAATTGAAAACTTTTTTACTATTTTCTGCTCAATCTCATCTCGCACAGATTTTATGAAGACGCAGTCGCGTGAGCAGCAAATGTGAGTTGCGATCATCTCCGACAATATCGTGCGGCCTATCTGCTGTGTGGGTGTCGTCGGTAAATCTCACGCACGTAATATGTCACACGCCTGTGTCACGCGTGCGTCCCGTTGACAATGGAAGTGACGCGCACGTCTCGAGCTCCGCGTTGTACGTGTGGGTATATAACGTTGCAAGAGCCACTCTCATCGGCGACATCATCGGGCACACCCTAAGATCGAGAGCCACCTTTGCGTTCTCTCAACGGAGTACGCTTCTTTGAGCTCGTCGGCGCGTGACACTCGGCGAGTAAAATCTTCGTTCAAAATATACGCGCGGAAGTTGTCACGCGAGACGTCCCGTCGCTGCTTGCTATGATGCGTGATACACCTCGCGGTGCGATATTGAATTATGGTAATGTGCGAGAGTCTGCCGGCCACATAAAGTTTTCCGTGACACGTTCCTAGACGTAATGTAGACTTCACGCGTGCACCGAAATTAGACATTGAGGTGTAATTTAAACCTTACAACAGACATTCATCATCTGAAATTTATTCTTGAACAAGTCACGTTTTTTCATATATTTCTTATCATCTTTGCACGATGATTGATGGTACTTCTACTTGGATAACAATGACGCCCTAGCCTCTTACTCCTTTCTTTTGCCGTTTCTTTCATTTCTTTTTTTATTTTCGTTTTAATTCCGTAAAGCGAATCCATCGCTTCGTCAGACTAAACATCTTATCCCGATCGTCGCAGAAAAAGAACGAGAGTACCGTCTCGTGCGAACAATATTGGATGGCGGAAGAAGGAAAAAGTACAGAAACTGGAGAGAAAGGATGCGTGTCGAGAGAAGAGAGTGCGTGTCTGAAGCGCACGAAATGTTTTCAGAGCAACAGATGCTCGACTCTTTTTCGCCAGTCTGGAAGTGTGAAAAAAGTTCTTCTTCTTTCCGGACCTGTGTGTCAAAATCGCTTGGGACAAGAGGACTTATTTATTGCTGTCTCGCGCAAATTCCCCGTCTGTCGACTATAATTTTCATGCGTCAAGTTAAAATAAAATGTTTCATCTCCGTGTATAATTTAACGAATTAAATAAATAAGATTTCCGAATCATTTTCACTTATTTTGCGATATGTAGTTTTTGTGCACACACATCTGTAGATATTAATTTAACTTGAAAGATATTAATTTTTAACTTACAAAATGAGAAAAACATCAATCGCTAAAATCAATAAATCATTAGGTTGCTACTCTTTATCGAAGAAACAGCAACGTGTGAACACGCGACATAGTTTCCGAGCGATCACTGTCGAACTGTTGAGATTCTCTTGAATCGGACGTCCGTCGTGCGTCGAGCGTCTACTCGAAAAAGAGAGAAAGTGGTAGAGAGAGAGTGAGCTTGGCTCGAGACGCGCGGTCTAAGTTTGCTACAAACGCCGGACAACTCTGATATATTAGTTTCATGCGTGGTTACATAACCGCGAGAGCTCTTCGGCTCTTCGCATACCCGACGTCAGGCGCTGTCGCCGCGGACGAGGCGTCGACGTGGTCTTCGTTGTCGTCGTTGTCGTCGTCGTCGTCGTCGTGGTCGTCGTCGTCGGCGTCGTCGTCGTCGTCGTCGTCGTCGTCTACCGCCTCGTCGTCGTCGTCGTTGTGGTCGTCTTCGTCGTTGCCGTTGTCATATAGAGTCTGCTGCATCTTGCATTCTACTGGCGTCGTCGTGTCTCATAGGAAAATACCATGCGGTGACCTTAACGATACTCCCTGCTTTTTGCAGGGACTTTGATAGATGCCACCCGCGTGAATTCCACTTTGTAGCTGATGATGGAAGTTTCGATTACAGCTCGTTCGTTAGCGCCGAAACGCAACATTGTTAATCGATGACCTCGAAGGTCCGTTTGATTGAATCGCGTCGATGGTCGACGTAAAAACGCTCACAACGAGGTTTATCGCATTCATCAATACGTCTTCGACTGCGTTGCAACAAATTGACGGTTGAAAACGTGAACAGAGATTTCCGGAATTATTGAAAAGAATAGAAAAATGCGCAACAGACGAGGAACGTTGAAGTTAAATTAAAAACTATATAATACCGACAACACACGCAATAATAATAATAACACAAAATATGCACTCGGCTTTATCTTGAAACAATCTAGCTAGACAAGCGTCTAGGTAGAGTCTAGAGAATAAATACGAATCATGAAGAAACATGCGTGCGAAGCAGACAAGTTCCGTTGTTCTCTCGAATGCGACACGACGATTTGGCTTGTCTGGCATTTGTAGAGCATTGTTACGTGCGCTTGCACACAATTTCACGATAAACGAAGATATGAGAGAAACATGTGAGACGGACATTTCCAAATAATATGTCTTTTGCAACGGTAATATAAATCTTTCAAGAAGTAGAAGAAGAAACGGTATTTTCTCACAAATGACTTGACGTTTGTGTATAGACAAGACGTAAATTCAATAATTCGCGAGGTATCCTTTGATTAGATTAATCGGAAATAACAATCATCAGCTACAACGAATAGGAGGTAGAACGGGAGGCGTCGAGCCGCATTTCGTTGTTTCATCTGAGGCAAAACACGACAGTTTGGCACGACGGCTACACGTGTACTATTGTTCGTTCAAGTCGAGGCCACCCACCTCAGTCGTGTTGCACGCACAAGAGCGGGCTGAAAGACGAACGGAGGGAGAGAGAGAGACAGAAGGAGAGAACTTGAGGAAGAAGCGGAACGTTCGTCATGAGATGAAGAAGAACGACGGAACGATCCGCTTGTCGTTTGGCGATTCCGCGTGTCCAGAATCCTCAGACTCAAGCCGTGTATTATCGTCGCTATTATTACTCTTTCGCCACCCCCGCCATCCCTCTTGACGGACAGTGTGACAGACAGCTTTTGCTTCGTCTCTCTTCCTCGTTCTGCTTTGTCTCCTTATTCCTAATACTTTCAAGTCTTCTCAGCGAAGTCACGCAATTATTAATAAGACTTGATGATTCTCGATCTGCGTTAGATTAAATTGAGTGATTAAAAGAAATTGTCAAACACCTTCAAATGCATTCTGAAGATCATTGTTTTATTACGAAAAATCGTGCTCACACAAAAAAAAAACTTAGATTTTCCGCTCTATAAAACAATGAATTACTTGCGCGATATGTCACGTGTTGTTCTATTAGTACGAGCATCGCGCTAAATTGACGCGAGAAACTATTACGCTCGAACTTGCTCGGGCGTATTTGTGCACGTGTGTACTGACGTACGTGCACGCCGAGCTAGTAAATATTTCTGAATATTTTATCGCGTCATCGCGGCGGACAATTATACCGCGTTGGCGTCGTCGACGATTCTACGGTCGTCAGCGGCGGCGGCGGCGTCTATCGCTCGCAAAACTCCTGGGAAATCTCGGTGGGATTTGCGATACGTTTCTCGCATGAGTTGTTGCACGCATTTCGCATTCACGCAGCGGAATTACGCGCTACTTGACACTTTGTCGTCGGACAACGTATCCCCCACGCGCGTGACTCACTCATCATCCGAGTTGTTACGCGCAGCGACGATTTCGGTGATCCCCGCCGAGCGCTTATTAGCCACTCTTGCTAACGCGAGACTTGTCGCGTTACAATGTCACGACACGAAACTCGTTTCATTTGACTACTTTATTTAGGCGAACAAGCACGCGAGAGAGATGAGTAACGCGCTCTTCACCACAGAAACATCATAACTCTCATACATTATATTCCACGTGGAACAATGCGAGTGTTGTGAGGATTACGTTTTAAGACGTTAGTACGCATTTGCTGATCTGTTTGCTAAGTACTTACGTAACTAAAATGTGTATAATATTTTTAATATTGTTTTTTAATATATATTTTTTTAATATATTTTTTTTTTAAATTTGTAAGAATTTATATATTTTTTGAGAATTTTTTTTTTATTTATTTTCCGATTTTAATTAGTTACATGCACTTTCTCTCTCTCTCTCTCTCTCTCTCTCTCTTACAGTCTCGGAATTCGTGAGCTCTAAGATTTTCTTAGCATTCCGAGGCGCACCGATATAGTTTCGCTCATGTAATGCATCTCCCGTGCATTCCTCTGGCAAGACACCTCGTGTAATATCACGATCTCCGTCTTTAAATGCGACTAAACCGCAATCCGAGTTACCTTCGCTGATGACGGCGATATCGCCGTTCTGCGAGTGGCGCCCGGAGTTAACGCGATCGCTGACTGAAACGACCCACTGTCATCTGAGAATAGGCGATACTCAACCGTAATGTTGAAAGCAAAGTTGTCGCGCCACTAATTTGGAAACTTTGCGATTCTGATTTCACAATTATAAAACATCGTCTAAACTAGACGATTTATTTATACTCGACGAGAAAACTGCAATTTTATCCTGTTTTTCTTTTTTACATGATTTCTCAATCTATTTTCTCAATATTTATATAGCTGTTCGATTGGAATCGACGACTATCAACGTTATCCGCTAATACGCAAAACGATTCGAAGGTCAGGAAGAGGGGACCGACAAAAAGAGTACTCAAGTACCGGACACGTGCAGGCAAAAAAAAGTCCCGATGCACTTTGTGCATCTCGATCTTGTGACTTACGTAAGCGCGCTCGCGCGAGAGGAGCAATATTTCCGCGCTTGTCACGCGACGAGACGGCCGCTCAGACGAGCAAACGCAACCCGACGCGACGCGACGGACTTACCACCCACGCGAGTCGGCCAGCGAAGCGGCGTTCTCCATTTGTCTATCCGCCCTGTCGTCCGTCTTGCCAATCGCGGAACAACGTGACCGACGCGTTCTCTCCGTTCCCCTCGTCTAACCGACGACGTATATGTCGCTTCGCGGGAGCGGCGCGGACGTTACCGCGCGAAACGTTACAATCATCGTTCATTCCGCGGCGAGCCGCCCTACGGTCGCATTTGTCCCTCTTCGTCCTCTTCGGTCGTTGTCGTCATCGTTGCCGTCTACTACTCGCGTTAGCACACACACGCGCCACGTACGCGGCTGACGATTCTTCGCTACTATTTCAAGCGAGCCGCGGAAGAGTGAGTCCGCGGGCGAGTCTCTACACGCGCGTCGCGTTTGGACGTTGTCCAGGGCGATCGTCCAATCGCCCGCGGTGATTATTAGCGCGCATGTGGCTTATCCGATTGTCGCTGGACATCGATTCCGCAACGCCTGGTAACGTAACTAACTAACGAGAACGCGAAAAGGTTTAAGTAAAATCAAGCAGCTCGGTAGGAAGAAGTGAAAGTCTGTTATTACAAGAATGTCGAGTTTAGATATCTCAATCGCTGACATAAATTATCAGCTTGTCGTTCGATATTGACTCCGCGATATCTCACCCCGAGGAAATTTAACATTATAACACAGATTTCACGATTATCGCATTAAGAGAAAAAAATACTCCGCCGTATACGTCGAGATTATATATTGTATATATAAATCGACGAATTTTAATATCGTAATTAGTATGATATTTAGAATTGCTTGGATGTTTTAATATCATTGTTAAAGTTTGACATTTTTAGTGTTGTTTGAAGAAACAAAAACTAAATTTGATTATACATTTTTTATGATATTTCAAAACACTCACGTTGATGTTTTATTACATCAAGACGAATGTCATGCGTATCTTAAAAAGTGAATAGCATTTGTACTCGATCATTTGCCGATAAAAAAACCGAAGCTTTTATCCGCCAGATACATTGTCACTTCTACGCAGAATAGATCTTCTATAAAGGTGTTTTACTTCGCCAAAAGGTCAAGCGTTCTCGCGCAGGTTTCAACGAGATTGTCGCGAAACGATGTGGAACGTGCTGAATCCGCGAACGCGCGCGCGCGCGCGCACCTCGATGCACCGTCGCGCACAAAAGCGCGGAGAGAGTCGCACGAACAGAGGAGGTACGACGTGGCTCGGAAAGAGCCAGACGTCGCCGGCAATAACTTGTTGCACCCAACCACTTGTTGCACGCCTCTCAAAATTCTTCACGCCTCGCCGAGCAATTTTACCGTAAATTGCCTCTTCGGGAAAAAATCTCTCTTTCTCTCTCGTGGCGTATCTCATTGGGTGCGAGGCCAAGACCGAGAGGCAGGAAGATGATCGGTCTGCGTTGCTCGTAGTATCGCGAACAGGAAGAACCGAGTAGTGGAAGTTAATAGACGAACGTAAAATAATAAATTGAGAGATTTTGCCGCGGAACGATCGACTCGCGCACGAAAACGGCGCTTGTTACATCATCGCAAAATTTTTCGCTCGCGATATTCGTTGTTTGATCGATTTGCATAAACAAGATCATCTTTTTAATCAAAAAAATTTACATAAAAAAAACAGTTCTTTAACTTTTTTTTCCTCGAGAAAAATATCTTCTTATCGATTTATCCGCAGTGCCGTTCGTCGTTCGTCTGTACGATTACAAAATCACGCCCGCATACCAAGATCTTAAAGGCAATTAAGGAGCCGGCGATCAAATTATTCAGACATGCCAGTCCTTTGACGTTGTACCGCCTCCGTAGTTACATGATTTCGTCTTGCGATAGTGTGCGTGATCTTATTACTATCACATCGGCAGAGTTGAATATAAACGCGTTGAGTGTTCGGCACTTGAACATTCTTTTTAAATTAATTTTTTTTTACTTTGTTGCAGAACAGTACTTTTCCAACAGTACTTTTGCATTTATCATTCTAATGATCAAATCCTATATTAAAAAAGGCATTTGGACCGAGAAGTGCGCGTTTGGAATCGAATATATGGAGTCGCACTTATTGTTGCCTCTTTTCTGCGTTGCCAATTGGTTGATCGAGTCAAATCGAATCGGTAAAATCGAGAGAGTAAATAATGAAAAGCGATTTTGAGACAGTCCGTCGTATATGTAGAGAAAATTAAAAACGTAACTAAAGTCACGTGACAGGAAAGAATAGAAAAACAACACGCGAAAATAACGTGACTGTAATTTATATTATATATAACATTAAATAATACATATTATACATATATAATTTATTATATATTTATAATATTATACTTTATATTGTATTATATGTATTATATACATACTACAGTAATGTCACTGACCTCCGCCACGCGACTTCGGCGGGGTCACTGACCTCGGCCGCGCGACCGCGTATATGCGTATGTGTGTATTATATATAGATATAGAATATTACATATAATATATATAATATTCTTTTTTTTACTCTTTTTCTTGTCACGTAACTTTAGTCACGTGTTGTTTTTCCACTTCTCTCTCTCACTATTTTTTAAGTTTGATTTTCATGCGTTATTTCTGACATTTCTCATATGTGTATTATATGGTTTATAAGACGTATATATTATCTGTCATCGCGGTGACAGGTTGTGTTCACTGACAATACGTTAAATAAAAATAACAATAGCGTGCGCGTAGCGCGCGCCTGTGTTGTGCTAGTTGAAAAAAAAAACGATAAAATATTCACATAGTGTAAGATTTCACCTCGTACTTTTTTCAATCACACAATTTTCAAATTTTTGAAGCCTGGACCGACAAATGTCGACAGAATCGCGCAACCAAGTCGCGGACTCAGCTTCAGATCAGTCGCTTTGAAAGTGGAGCTGCTGTACGCGTGAATTTATTAAGTGCTGAACGATGCGCAGTACATCAAAGTAAATATTATTAGACGGTGATACGTTGCAACGAAAATAGAAACACCCCCGCTGCTTTCAAATATTGTCGGAACCTCGACCTTGCGTTTCAGCAATCATATATCATCGTTCACTTCCAATTTCTGTTTTCATCTTTCTGTTACCGAACAATTTTTGTGTCGGTGTCATTTTATTAACACAAAGCAAAAGTAACAAGTACATATTTTACCGTGTCGTATATTTACTCGTGTGTATTTGCTAATGTAATATTAATGTCACTTTTAATTATATACTCTATTTTCGTGTATTATAGAAAATTATTAAATCTCTCTCGATGAAAAAAAAATAAATAAATGATGAAACGTCAAATAATCGATTTTACAAGCCGCATACGGTTACCGTCGTGAGAGCGAATTTCAATTCTCGTTCTGGCCATTAGACGCCTAAGTGCTTGTAAGTCGTTGCGCGAACCACGACATCTGACGTCTTTAACGAAGATTAATTAAATGCGCCGCGATGACAGTGATAAATCGCGTGCCGATATAATGTCGCAGTGATACTGCATGTTTTGAGATTCGCGCGCGTCACCGATTAACTTCTACCAATTAAATTCTTCTCGGTAGACCGACCATTCCCATCGCTGTGCGATCGCTCAATGACGACGATCAGGAAGAGGCGCCGAAATCTAAGCGATCGAGCGCGAGCTCGCGTCGGATCGAACGAAGTATCGCCGCGTTCAGTCACCTAACGCGTTCACGGTCCGACAAATTCACATCTTGATCGTGAGCAATCAGTCTATCTCTCGATCCTGATTGACATTTGTACGATGATGGCGAGATGTGTGACGGTTCGCCACGCAGTCGCAAATCCTCTCTCTCGCCGTGTGTCTTCCACGACCGATTAATATACTCGTAGCGCCCGCAATTAATATCGGCGCGATATAAGCGTGCGCGCGGCACAAAAATCGTTTCCATGCATGCAAATGAGCAACTCGGCATTAATTAGCGTCAACGTCGTCGAAGTGGGGCCGCGTTGCGAGCGTGTAAGAGCCCGCGCAGCGCAAAAACGATCCTTACGCTTGCGCTCTACACGCGTGCATGTCTCCGGCGATAAACGTTCGCGGCTGATCTTAGCAATTCGCATTTCTTTTTTCGCCAAGTAGAAAAACGCTTAAAGTATAGACCAAAGCATTTACGCTAATAAACAACCTTGCGATGCTTTCAATCAATAGCCGTGCGATAGATTTTGAATTGTGACTTCAAAATTGCAGCTTTTTTATTTCTTATTAGCGCTACAATATTTTAGCTCGTTAATTATATATAATTAGAAAGATAGGTTTAAACGAGATTTTACCTTGTTTGCACAATGACAATTACGTGACCAGTGTCAAAAAGAATTGCATTAATAAAAATGACATCAAAAGTTTGTTGTCTTTGAATTGAGACATCTCGTGTTTATGCCACGTCGCCACATAATAATCTCGCCTGTAATTAGAAACCTATATGTACCTATTTTCCTGTGCATTTAATGCGGCAAAATCTCGCGAACAAATCAACGCGTCTAACAACATCTGACAACATATTCCGCGTGTGTCGCACCATATATAATTACGATATTTCAAACCCTGAAACCACATCGTTTCAACTGAGCAAGCCTCTTTAACACTGTCTCGCTGCTTCGAAAGAAGGTCGCTATCACTTCTAATATAGTTATTATATTCCGCGAACACCATTAAACATTGCATCCTCGTTCACGTCGAGCGGGAAGCGAGAAGAGTCGCTACACTTCTTTATTTGCTTTACAACGTTCATGTTAATAAAGACGAAAAAAAGAGAAGAGCCTCTCAATTAACAATTTGCTCTCGCGGCTTTCTCGCGTCGTTCCTTCGAGCAAAAGAATAGAATCGCTTCGGCGACGAATCATTCGCGGGGATAAATACGAGGATGTTCGCTCGATGCGAGAGGAGGGAAATAAAAGAAGAAATTCTCGATTCACAGCTCGCAACTTATTAATGGCCGTTGCTCGAGCCGTCGTTCGAGCGTGCTAAAGGAGGTGTCTTGTTTGCCTTTCCACCTAATTCAAAACCGACGCGTACGCGCGCAGAGCTTCTCGAATAATGTGGAGTTACGGACACGCACGCACGCACGCACGCATGCACGCACGCACGTACACACATACGTACGCGCGTACTTGCATCGCGCCTCTGTCACGGGAATCGCACCTGTCCGAGACTCGTTCGTGCCGCGAGCCTTAAGCCTGTCAGCGAGATTCATACAGACTTGGATTGATATATCTCCGGAGAGCGCGAATTCGCTCGGCTTCTCTCCACATCGGAGAACCTCTTTCACCTTCTTTCGCGCCTCGCCGATCTGACTGTGCCGAGGAGGAGTCGCGCGGTCACTCGCGCGTTATATTGTACACGTTTAGCATTCGGACGTGCGTACGTACGTGCGAAGAAGACCGACCGATAAAGACGCGGAAGAACGAAGCTCAGTTTACCTTGCATGCCGCAATTATTTTATGTGGCAGCTGTAATAGAGGATATCAAGCTTGTGGATATCTCTCGCGTCTTGTTGCAATATATAAAGCAAGATGAAGCTATCAAGGTTTGAAAATAACCCGTTATATAAAAGCGTTAAAAATATCTTGAGAGATAATTCTGATAAATTTCAGGTTATACAGGCTTTTGTTTTTCATTCGTACTTTTGTCCAATTGAATACGTCAAGTAATAGACGTGTCTTGCGCACGTGCATTGCAATTTGTAATCAACTGATCAAGTCAACTCTCTCTTTCTCTCTTTCCTCTGACGTGTCCTGTAATGATTCACAAATTTAAATTTACCGACAATTCACATTGTAATGCAAAATAATTACAGGTATCGATAATTATATCCGACTCGGAATACGCTCCGCGATTAAAGAGCCATGTACAAAAGAAGACAGCGATCGACATGTGAGGAGAGGGTGGGCGCTCGCGAGCGCATTTGCGATGACGTACGATAAAAAATCTCATTTTCGTTGCACCTTGCGCGTGGTGGTTGCCACGCCCACTAAATTATGTTTTTCCCAAATTGCTTTGCGTCACGCCCGCTCGTACGTTTTAGACATCGAGAAAGAGTTGACGGTCGTTATGAGTCGGTCGATTTTTCGTGCGCCATATTCTTCCGCTCGTGTTTGAAAACGTTTAAACTCTCATCAACAGTAGAAACTAAAAGAACAAAAGTAACGTAACGAAGATAACACTTAGAAGTGCAACACTCTGTAAGAGTTCTTTAAGCGCTCTGTAAGATTTTATTTACAACAGATGTTTTTGTGTAATAACAAGAATATATATAAAAATTGAAAGTTTTTTTAGTGTCCGACTAGAAGATAGTTCAGAGAAGGTAATTGTAAGCTCAATGCAATTAATACACAATAAAACTTCAGCACTGAATGTGGAAAGTCTGGATTCGACTTCTGGCCAAGGTGTTTTTTATATTGGATTTTTAAATTTTATAGAGGGTTAAAATGTAATTTATATATTTGAGCAGATAAATCTTAAATAAATATTCGAATTGAAATCAATTCAAATTTCTATGTGTATTAATTTACACGTAACAAATATACTTGCATGTACACAGCATATTGGCTTGCATTGATCTTATCTTTTGGTTGGACGTTTTCACAAGCTTAAAATTTGTTTTAGTATATTGTAAAATCTCATGAATTTATTGCAGAACTACCGAGAGCTTGTACATTTGCGGATTGACGATCACGGCACGCACCAGCCTCTCGTGATTTCCGGTGCACCGACAGATCTCTCGCCGGATGAATGGAAATCGCGTGAATGACCGAGGATCGCCCTCGGGTGATCGAGAGAGGCAGAATGAGCGGCGGCGATCCGTCGTGCGTGATCGCGAATGATCGAGCGAGTCTCATGAACTGAGCTCTTCGCGATTCCCGCAGGTCGCTCGCTTCGGGGGAATCGGCGGTATGAGGAATAATCCTCTCTTCGTGTGGTGCATGCGTTCAAGAGAAAAGGAAGCGAAGAAGAACCACCGCGAGGGAGACAGAGAAGAGGAAGAAATAGCCAAGTGGAAAGTGGCAGGCCACCGTTACTGGTGCGGCCGAAAACGCGCCGCCTCGAGGCGCAATATGCAAACGACGCTTTAAAACGGGATATCTGCGCTTCGTGCAGATCGTCGTCGATCCGCTGGTATTACCTCGGTTTTACTGTTTTCACGACGTGCCGCCGACCGGGCGGACATTAGGCCCACACATCTGGATATTGCGATTCTTCGGTCGCCAATAAAAGAATTTTGACAAACTTGTGTGTCGAAGTATCGGCGAGATAAAAAATCGAGAAACTTACTGTCAATAAATGTAAAATTTACATGTGCGATAATTATCATAAATATTTGTGATTATTATATACAAAAAAATAAATGCAATTATGTATGAATCTCGCAAAATGCAAAATGTAAATTGACTTCAGATTTGAAAATAAAATATAGATGTAAATTGTTAATGGATGTCAAAACAGCAACGTCGATAAATCATGAAATAGGTGGATATCTTCACAATTCGGCGATCCTATCGCAGCGCGTTTTGTCTATATTTCGGAAGAAGATTCCGTTACGAGCACAGGCTCGTGCAAACGTCGACAAAGAAGAAGCGCGGTGGAGGAGCCTCGGGGGAGGACCGGGTCGAAGAAAGAAGAACGACTTGTGAAGGACGAGACGAACGGAGGGAGGAAGAGACGCGAGAGGAGAGGGTTGCTCTAGATATAAGAGAGCCGTAGCCCGAGGCGCGACTCGGCTACCGACGTTCTCTCCGCTCTCCGCGCATGAGAAGAGGGCTCGGGAGAAGAGCGAGGTGCGCACAAGATGAAAAGAGATGAAAAGAAGAGATGAAGGAAGAACGGGAGGCGGTGGAGAAGAGGGGAACGTCCATCTCATCCATCCTTCTACCGTCCCCTCGTTCTTGCTCCTCCTAATGATAGCGTGCACGTTGCCCCCTTCGATGCGCTGCATCGGGCAACAACAACAACAGCGGTGGCGGCAGCAGTGGCGGCAACCAACGGCAGCGGCACAGCATTCAGCTCTTCGACGCCGGAACATATACAGCGGAGGAACACGACGGCCGGTGAAGGCGAACCTAACTACCAGAGCACGCCTCCGCCTCCGTGCACTAAAACATTACCACGCCGGCAGCGTCGACTGCCGCCGCTACCTTGTAGGGTATCATCCAAGGCACGTATACAGGGCCCCTAAGTGCTATTCCGGGGCTCCGAACCGCCAATGCCACCCTTCAGTCGTTCCTCCGCTTTCTTTTCTCCTCCCTCCTCTCTTGCGCCACTATCGCGAGGGAGAGATGGGTAATCGAGCGAGGCCCGTGATTACCCATTGAGGGTGGAATTCATTACGACGAAATCTACTTTGATACGCTTGCTTTTTTTCTCTATCTCTCCTTTTGTTGGCCACCTATCGACCGCCCCCTTGCGAGGCGAAGGTATATAAGGAAACTTCAATTATGAGATAATTGCACGCGGCGGTGTTTTCTAAGTTCGCGCGAGCATGAATTATGCACGATAATAAACACTTGTATTATTTTTTGTATTTATAAATGTTGCGAGTTTTACTTGTTATAATTTTATACAGTTACTTATGACTTTTTTTTAAGTAAAGATTTTGTTATGTTTTTTTGCTTTGATTTCGAGTTACATGCCAGATGGACGACGATAAGCTGCTGTCTCGTTTTTAAATCACAGTTTTTTCCCGGATATGAATTTATCCCGTCACATCTCGTTAGCCGAACCTCCGGCCAGCCGAGTCAAAGCCGCGAGACGTGACCTCGCGCGGCTGAAACCCGGCAATCTGTCTTCCTTTCTACAAAGTTGAATTTCAATTCTAGCGTGTGTCGACTTATCTGGCGGTAATTGGCGCATTTACCGCCAGACGCTGTCTACGCTGAACACACGCGCCCGATCAACGGACACGTACCGGAACAAGAAAATGCCCGTACGAAACGATATAATCGTACAATTTACACGCCGCAACTTCAAATAATTCGCCGTTGAATGCAGTTTAATGTCTAATCTGCAGGCTACCTGGATAATTTCGCATGCATTTATGATTTAATTCTACTCGCTCTTGCTGCAAGTAGATCTAAAAATATGGCGTGTAACGTAACGTTTGTGCAACGTTTGATTTAATTCCTTTGCGAAATCAATGAAGCATTATTTATGTACAACGTAGTGGCATAATTTAGATATAAAAGATATTTCATTGATCTTTTTTCATTGATTTTTTTGCAACAAACCGAGCAAACGATAATAAACGAAAATAATATAATAATGAAAAAGCCTTTGAGTAATAATTTTTAGTTTTTTTTCTAAATAAAAAACACTTTGATAACAATTATTATAAAGTAGATTATTGTATCGTTATAGACTTCACAAAAACCCGAGTACTTAACATCTTAATAACTTTTTATTTACTGGAAATGATTATATCTCAAAGTAAGTATAGCATGAAATGCCTTCGATGTTGTCGAAAACGTTTTTTCACAGGAAACGCACCGACTTCGAGAGTACATGGGATCGTCAATGTGTCGAGCGCGAAATTGAATTTCAATTGCACACACAAGAGAGCGAACCTTTGATCATCCTCGATCGCGAACTTCTCTCCCCCACCTTCCACTGTTTCGTTTTTTTCGCATCCCTTCTCTCTTCGGGCGGGGTTTTTGCGCTGCGCTCGAGAGAGCAAGCGCGCGGCCTGACGTTCTACGAGCACTCGCTGCGTAACACGACGATCGTACGTGACAACGATAATCAGCGAGTTAAGTGAGGTTTAATTTCCTTTGGGTGTGCGAGCGGGTGGAAAGAGACGCGAACGAGTGCGAGCGGCGGTGCAACGAAACGGTGAAGAGAAGAAGGAAGGAAAATACGCGTGTATACACCTGCCAAGAAACACGCAGGCTTGTACACAACATAGGCGGATCTTGTGAGCTCTCGTGGACAGAAAAGGGAACAGGGGGAGGGAAAAAGGAGAGCGAAAAGAGAGGAGAGGATGGATGAACGTGAGTCGCGCCTGGATGAGGACAAGAACGTTCCGAGCACGCCCGCGCCACCTGTAATTGGGTCCAATCATCGTGGTTCTCATACAAGCTCTTTCCAAGATCACACAAATTGAGGTGCGCACAACGACGAGCCGAATAAAATAAACATAGAATTGGTGGAAAGGATAAATTGGTAAAAAAAAAAACTAACTTTGGAACATTAGTATAACAATAAAGTCATGTCAAGAGAAGTACATGTATGATGACCGTGTTTTTAAATTCTAGCTGAATGAGCGTCGTGTCTTTGGCATTCTAAACATTGCACGACCAAACATAATTGGATCCAATCATCGTGATTTTCACGGCACACCTGCCAAGATCCTGTAAATCAACGTGACAGGTTGCGTGAACGAGAGAAATTCTTGTAACTCGCGAAATTACAACAAATTAAAGAAGTCCCTTATGAACTCGTTCGTGCAAAAACCGGGTCTTGAAAGAAATAAATCTCACTGTAATAACGTGAAAGATGCATAAATATAGTTTTTCTTCCAAAAAACTGCTTTGGGGGAAAACTTTCTCACAAAAATTGCAATTCTTTTGTGCATCAACAATTACGCAAATGCACTTTTTTATTGTTGTTGTTTAATGAGTAAAATACAGGCTCTTAATTATTTATTGCCACTTTGAAAATTCCATTAAAGATTACTAATGAAGATTAGATACGCTCTCGGGGGAATTTACGAAGATAGTTTTTTTTTTTACTTCCGCAATCACACATGCGCACGTTTACTCGTTCTACCTTATATGCCACGCGTGCCGTCGACTTTAATCGCCGGTGTAGCTGCGGTTTCCTGGGAACTTCTTGTTTCTCGAGATACGAATGAGAGTTGCTGGTTGACTGCATCTATAGGAGCCACAATGCATCTCCGAAGGCAGCTGCCTCGTCTCTTTTACCTATATAGAACGCACGTAGTCTACAAGTCGATGAAGCGACAGAAATATAAGAACACATTGACTGAATTCGAACAAAGATAAGATACCGTCTGTCTTACAGTTATCATTTTTTTTTCTCTCTTTCTCTCTCTCTTTACTGTGTCTATAATTATTACTAATGAAACAGAGTTTAAATTTGAGTAATCTTGAAAAGAAAAAGTATGACACGTTTTTAAAAATATTGCGCCAGAATTTATAGCTTTTTACCAAGGAAATAAACAGTCCGAGAACTCGTTAAGATTTATTTCTTATTGTTAGCCTGAGCAGTTTACGATCTATTCCAAAAATTTGATGACCTCTTGTCGCCGTGTAATTCGTCACAGCGGGACGACTACGCTTGCTTTAAACTACCGAAGATATTTATGATACTACTGTTTCCTCGTGGTTGCACAATGTGGCGTAGATGAAGAGCGAGTGGGTAGCAAAAAGGGTGGGTGTTTCTTATGTACTTTAAGCTGCGAAGTTGGTAATGACGCCTACGATGTCTCTTCGACGAAAGCGGCCTCGAACCATTACGACTATACTTGCATCAATACGAGAATGAGACAAGATTATCTCGATATATACTTAGAAAATAACTTTATATTTTTTGTTGAAATGGACTTTTAACGTGACATTACATCAGACTTATGTGCAACACATGCGACAAGAAATTCAAAAAATTATGACTATTGTCAGTTTTTTCTCTGTTATTAATGTTAAACCTTTTATATTTCGATAAACAAAGATTTTATCCAAGTACCGACTCATTTTTAAAACTTATCACGATTTTCTCTCCAACAATTTGTCGAGATCTCAATCGAGGAAGAGGATCAAGACAAAAAATTGTTGTTGTACTGCTTAGAAGTATGTCACTGAAGAAATTCTTCGAAGCAATCATTCAACTCAGCTTGATCACTATTTACCTGATAAAAAGTCTTTAGAAAAATCTTCAGATAAACGATCATGAGCAATGGATTCGTAAGAATATTTATGACGTTCCTATACTCTTTTTCGGAATTGTGCGCAATAGATAAGTTAATACATTTGTGAAAAGAAGTGACACTATACATAACGCACGTTGTCCGATAATTTTTAACAAGATGTCATTGTTATATATTTACAGTTAGATACACATGTACATTGAAGAGAGATAATTGTCTTGTTTTCTTTCTTCTTTTCTTTTTTTATTTTCTCCTACGTCTATTTTTTCTTCGTTCTTTCTTTAGACTTTCTTACTTTTCCTTTTCTCAAGTTCTTCCACTTCTCTCTTCTGTTCGCTTCTTCTTTTATTTTCATCTTTTCTTCCTCTTCTTCGTCCTCTCTTACTTCTTCTGTACTACACTTTAAACTTGTTGCATACGCGCGAACTTAGTATACGCCTCCACCTGCTACTCGAAGATGAATCAACGGTAAAAAGCAAGGAAGGAATCTTAACTCGCACCTTCATAGCCATTGAACAAGAAATTCTCTTTTTAGCCGTGTCTAGAAATTGCCTACTTCGTGCAATTCATGAAAATATGAGACTCGCTGCTTTTATAATAATTGTCTTTTATAATTATTTAAAATTAAATTTTTTAATTGTTTGCATAGCTTCTCAATAGACAGAAAATATTTGTATAAAAAAATTAAATATTTGTAAATTTTAGGTAATCTTCTAAATTTTATATTTGCGCCCTTTGGTGATTTGTTTATAATGTTTATTTCCACTTCTGTTGTGATTTTTCACAACTTCAAACACTTGAGCAATTCTCAATAATTTCAGACTTCTCAGGCGAGGAAATTACACTACTGGTCAAGCGATAAAACGTGCGAATCGCTGATCTCGAGGTGCAAAAAACTCACGTTGTAACGGTTAAGGGCCGTTAAGATTCTGATCCTGTGGTTTGTTCGAGGTGGCAAACTTCGCCGCGATTATTTTTCACCTGGACCCCGCGGTACGACAAATACTTTCAGGATCGGAGAGTTCTACAGCGCCGCGCTACCGAGTCCCTGATATCAGGACGCATAATCGGCTGGCATTCTTCGGGAACAGCGGGAAAGGAACTTATGGCGGCGCCTTGTAATGACATCAGTAAGGTGGGACGAGTCCGTACCTCATTGGTACGTACCGGAGATTCCATAGATGAGCCGTTGATACGCTTTTATTAATGCAGCGCCGCTTATCTTTGCACAGCGTGGGGTTTGTTTTCGTCGGTGAATTCAAGATGTTATATACGTGCTGGAGTTTTTAATTCTCTTTATTTAATATTTGAATGTGCTCAAGAATTAATGTGTTTGTTTATTTTACACAATTACTAAATAAACTTTTTATTGCGACATTAATGTGCCGCACATCTTTTGAGCGTTTACATTTTTATTAAAACGAAACAATGTTTTTCGTTATTTTGCTGCACCATAGCAATTTTTATTCCGACAGATAATTTGAAAGAGCTTATCTTGGTTAGCACATCTCGCGTTAACTTACTAGTCCGTAAAAGAGAATGATATCGCGTGCGAGTTGTTCTCTTTCAGTGACAACTTTGTTGGGAACTGAACCTCGCAACGCCTATAAGATTTCTTTCTCGCGCATAATCACCAGCAAGAATCGGCAGGACATCGGCGTATTGCTGTCGGTTAACTTCTTATTCCAACGTGGCAGCGCTCTTATCTCGAGATAGGTTTCTTCGATGCTGTCTCGCGGTCTTTCTTTTTTTCTTTTCTCAGATTATCACGCTACTCATGCTTCAAGCTTGGTGGATGCCAGCTGATGTGTTGTCAACGGTGGCGATAGGAGTATCTCTAAACGGGCATCATTAAACTGTTGCAATATCCTTATAAGCGCAGATAATATCTACATATACGAATTAGCATAAATACACATCGCGTATCGAAGAAGACAAGGAACTTATATTCTTCGTGAATTTAAATTGCCTAAGTTTTACATCAAATTTTCTTTATTTTTTTTTAGGTGTTATTTGATAATATATTGTGTATCACATACACAAACATTCTCATATACGGAGCAAGAAATTATTGGATACTCAAAAAGAATATATTTTTCGAATATTTTGAAATTTATTTGCATACGTGCCGTCCCATGACATCCACAGCAACAATGTTTGTCCTCCTTAACCAAAGCTATCCACGTTCGTCTTCGGGAAGGGGAAGTCAAAGGCATGCGCGAGCTGTAAAGCGGGCTCGCCACCCGCGTGCAAGGAATAATAATAATTAAACGCGCTTAATTACCGGCGACTTGCCGCGAAGGATTCGGACGGGCGATAACTCAGCGCCGGGCGCACCGACGGCAGTGAGAATGGCCGACGAAGCATTTGGTAGGATATTGCGCGTAGTGTTGTGCGAGCGTGCGCAGTTCATTAGGGTGGATCCTTTTCGGCTGGGTAGCACCGGCGGGCGGTGGATCGAGGGGAGAGTGCGTGTGCGCGCGAAAGGCAAAGATAGCTGCAGAAGCACGAAGCAGTTAATATTGTCTCCTGGGGGCATATTTTACGGCAGATACAATCTTCAGGATGCCTCGCTAAAAGCTACACGTGTTTATCAGCGTAAGCTTCCCCCTTTCCACCCCCGTTTTGCTTCTTCGCGCCCCCTCGCCGTCTGTTCCTGACACCGGTAGGTTCTTTCTCTTTAACAGCTCCCGAGTCCCTCGACGCTGTAATTTCTTTCGGCGTAATTTCTATCGCCGTTTTCGTGTTCTCACCTGATGTATAATTTCCGAGATTTACTTATCCCAAAAATTTCACACGTGCTCTTTTTGTTACTTGTCGATTTTTTATACTAAAATAATATCGTGAAGAGATACATGTGACAAGCTGATATAAAAAAACTTTGTTTTTTGACAAAATCGTTTTTTAAATAAATATTACAAAAATATTCCATATCTGCGATTGCAAAGCAAAGTGTGATGAATTAGGCTAATTTTACCGTGCATCTTGCTTATTTTCCTCGTGTGAGCGTGGGATGAGTTGCACCTGGTACATTACGAAGGTCGTACTAGCTTGTCTACAGGCTGATGATACCTCGTCTGATGACGCGCACTTACCTCTCGTACCGAACCGCTCCCGATATCCCCGAGGCGTCATAACCGAGAGATCGGGCCCCGGTAGCCGCGCGCACTCCTGATATATTATTTTCTCTCTCTCTCTCTCTCTCTGTCAAGATGATCGTCCCGCTGGTCGATGGTACTTATCGAATTTTGCAACATTAATTATTTGCAATTTTCTCGTTTAATTTTTCCAAGTTACGCTCGCAAAGTATAACAAGCGATTAATTTTTACACTGGTTAATTTTACATTAAGTTTGGCCGTAATTTGCACAATTTCATTGACTACTTTAAATTCGAGCCGCTTTCTTATCTTGTCATTAAATGTAATCCGTAAAAGTGTCGTTATTCGCGAGTATCTCGTTTAATTATTCGAAGTGGCGTGGCGCGGCAAAATAAATTGATGTGTAGAGATTTTGCCGAACGTGACAGACATGTATAAAAATCTCATTGTTCCGATTGCGAAAGTTTAAAAGATCGATATTGCCCGCGGTTTCCATAATTCTCGGATAATAGATTCATAACAGCTCCTTGTTACATAGTCCACCTTTCCTTCCGTTCAACCCGTTCTCGGCGGATTATTTATGATCTCGATTAATCGAGAACTATCGAATAGCGCGTAAATAGCCTATTTTCATTGCGCATATAATTCATCCGGGAGAAACCGCCACCTGCTCCACTCCGCGGAAATGCTATTGCGGTTAATGGCTTTTACGTAGCGTTTTCTGATATCGTCGTTGAATACGATCGTAAACCGGCACCGATAATAGTAATATTAATCGATTATTGCGCCAAATGATAGTTTGCGCGCGCGTGCGACGACGTTAAAAAAAAAATAAAGATAATAATCACGCGCGCAAAGAAAAATGAGTATTGTGCGGGTAACAATCTTTTACAACATCGTTGTGGCGCCAAGTTCTCAGGCCCCGCTTCGCTCGAGCAGCGAATCGATCATGTTGTTATTGTGTTGTCGATCTGCGCGGCGATTGGCGTATATAATCATATGATCGCACACGAGATGCCGAATGGTGATATTTAGGTGGAGCGACGTGAGAGCGAAACTGAGATTTGATCTAAAAAGTGCAACTTGGAAAAACTTAAAATTGAACGAGGCAATTTAGA
This sequence comes from Pseudomyrmex gracilis, assembly GCF_002006095.1. Taxonomy (NCBI): domain Eukaryota; kingdom Metazoa; phylum Arthropoda; class Insecta; order Hymenoptera; family Formicidae; genus Pseudomyrmex; species Pseudomyrmex gracilis. The sequence goes on along the minus strand of NW_018020584.1, from coordinate 581,297 downwards.
TTTCGTGACGCGAAGACAGATTTCTATACTGATAGAATAGTCAATTATTTTATTGGGCGATTGTTCTATTTACAATATAAAATGCAAACTTAAAACTTAGTATCTTTTATCACTAATTGTTAGTTTTTTCTGTTTTTATAGATGTTTGCAGTCGCGGCAGAGAGAAACGTCACAACACGGCGCCGAAATAAAATTGAAGATCGCGCGCGACCAGATAAAAACGAAGAAGCGGGAGATCTCTTATTTGCATATTCAACACCCAGCCCGTGTTACAACAATAAAATGCTGCTAAACACGTGTTCCGCGGCACGATACAGCCTGTTCCGAGACACTCGGTATAACCATCCGCGCGTTCTTTCCGTACGATGCCTTTTCGCGAACAGGTAACAAGCCATCAGCTATAATCGCAAATTACCCGGGACTCCGAGCGAGAGCTCGTTCGTACGTTCTCGCAATTACACAGTCGTCGTTTACCATTTCCTCGCCACGGAAGTGTCGCGCGAGAGGTCTCGCGTGAAAGTTCTAGATTGGCACCGAAGTGACACGAGAACGCGCGCGAAAGTTCCTAGTCATTTACATACACGTCAAATGATAATCTTTTACTGTTACAAGTTTATTCCCGACAGTCTCTCTTTTCCCGATCCTTCCGCAACTAACACTTTCTACTCGAATGTGAAATATGATACGCTGAAAATGTTGTTGCTGAAAGAGTGATTGATGACTGGTAGTTCATCATCGTCACTCGCTCGATAATACGCACAAAAGACGGCGAACTCGCGCCGTCGATTCGATGGCGCGGCTCGGAACGATTCGCAATTCGCGTTCAAGCTTCGGCTCGCAACTCGAACACGTGCGTGGGCGCGAGCGATTGTCTGGCGTGTCTCTTTTTTGCGCCTAGATTGCTCGCGGCAAAAATGAAAATAGCTCGGCTCGCTCGCGGCAAATGCTCAGTTTGTGGGCCCGGCTAACGTAAAAGGGCGGACAGCCGCGGCGTGTGCGGAGGTTTGCGTGCGCGTAAAACGCGCGTGGCTTAATTCCTACCACTGATTTACGTACTGCCGCGTGTTTGCTGCGTCACTGTGCGCGCATTATAGGTACGCACGACGGCTTTATGCGTCGCCGGTGTTTTGTTCGGCGCGCCAAATGTCAGGCAAACGTACACAGTCGCCGCTCTTGGGAGTGTCGCAATTTTAATTAAAAACCGAGATTGAAGCGTGAAAAACTTCGCCACGCGACCGTCGCGAGAGATTGATAAACGCGCTCGGGCGTTATCAGCTGTCAATCTGAACAGGTGGTTATGGTAGAGTTCACGTTAAACAGTATTTATTTTTTACAACTTACCGCCGCCACTTTTGCGCTTTCTTATCGCCTTGATCTCGTAAGAAAATATGACTTTATAGAATGTTTATGAGAAATTATAATTGTTTTACGGACCGAGGCGATAAGAAGATACACACCTGCTCGCTTCGAAATTCGTTTCTCGAAAGGGGTTAATTTATCGACGCGGATATTCAGGTTTCTTCGTGCGATTGAGGTGTATTGCTGCAAACTCGACGTGGCGAATAATGTGATAGATTTTGCCGCACCCTGCTGTACATATCGAGATTACGTGTATTGTCACGCCGATCGGCGTTGCGTAGTTATGCCGAGTTTATACGTCTCACGTGTAATAGGCACGACGTCGTCGAAACGGAGTCGATAGTCGCTCCCCTCGCAGCAGAATGCTGCCGGCACACGCGCGGCACGGATTCAACGGGAAAACCGGGCCTCGGGGAACCAACATTTCGAAACCGGTCCCAGCGAGAGAAGTCCGGAATGACACCTACGCTTTACGCACGGCTGGCAAAATCGATCGGAGCACGGCACGAATTCCCTTGACGTGCCGATTTCATGCTCAATACGCCTCGGCTTTTTTAATGCTTTTATAAGTACGACGGATTTGCTTTATACAAAAATTTAACGAGATATTTGTTCGCGATAGAAAAAGATTACGAGACAAATCATATGCTTTGTATAAAAGCAAGTGTTTTTTGTTCACACATCGTTCTTTAGGGCTTGAAGCGTTGTGAAAATTATATACTAAAGAAAATTAAATTTTTTGCGCTAGATTTTTTAAATATCATATGTAAAATAGATAATTTATATGTTCGAAATGCAAAATAAAAACATCTTAAATGAATTTTTGAATTGACCTTAGTTCGAACTTCTATGTGTATTAATTTAAACGTTTAAAAATATATTTCGCACATGTATGCAGCGTTTGGCTTCTGAGATTCTTAATTCTTGTTTATTTCATACTTAATCTTTTATGATCATTTGTTTTACGTGGAAAAATTAGAAGGATAAATTAAATAGATAAATTTTGATGTTGCACGGACATTAGGCTTTTAGTAAAGTCATCGATTTATTGCAGGTATTAAGATAAGCGCTGATGTAACCGCGGAACGATCCGATTAATTTTGCTGACATTGTATTAATATATTCCGAAAAGGATCCGAGACGCGCGCGGTTGACAAGGCGCGAACTTTTCTTCAATGTATGTAATTTTCGTTCGAAAGCTTAATTACTTTGTCACATTATCCGATAGGTGTATAAGTCTTATCTCGCGATCGCGAGAGCGAGACGAAAGAATGAAGATCTGGTGCCCGCGCGTCTCGTGGGAATCGATTCGACGCGATACGATCGCTCTCGGTCGTCGTTAATTCCCGTCAAGCTTCGTGAGCATGATGCTAATCCGGCAGTCGACTCGATCGCCCGATGAGGAGAACGGCGGTATCCGCGCGCCGTCGTTCCTGTTGCGCAGTTTTTCTTTTTTCGAATGAAACGCAAAAACATCTTAATCTGACGCTAGAGTAGGCACCGTGACAGCACTTTCGTTTTTGGTTGCAGCACCCACGAGAATCGTAACCGATACTGGTTCGCTTACACCGTCGGCAAATCTTCAACGCGACGTCAACTTCTCGCCAGTTCTCGATATAACCGATCTCTCGCTGTCGTCACTGATACTATCGTGTCCATCCCAAAAAAAGTATTTCATAACCTTTTTTTGAAGAAATGAAGACGAGACGACAAAGTATTATTTAAATACAAAGTAATTTCTAATTTTTTTAAGTAAAAGAATGACATTTGTCGCACTACATTGTTGGCTCTAAAAATTAATTGCAATGTATTCAAAGTGGCGTTTGACGCTTCTATTTTATGTTTATGAATCGTGAAACGCTAGACGATTACTTAGAAACACAAAGACCGTAATCCTTTAGACGCTTCTAATTCGTACCGTAAGAATTAAGCGCTTGGGCGTCCTCGCGCATTATCATGAGAATCGCGCGCACCTATGAGTTCTCGCGCTTTATCGCAGAAGATACGCGTGGGAAGGAATAAAGAATACAACGATAAGTCCGGCTTTGCGCGATTCAATTGAAACGCAATGGCTGCTGCAATACGACGGCTATTGTGTTCCTCTCATAATCTGCGATTCAATGAAATCGCGCGAATATATAGTAAGTTAGGAGAAGCAAATAACGCTGATTTTTTTTTATATTGAAGCTCTCTCTATATAGCTTCTTCTTCTCGTTTCTTATGCTCTTTTCAAGTTTATGACAGATCGAAGTGTATCGTGCATTTACAAAATAATACAAGCGTACGATCTTTCTGTTTTTTATTTATTTTTTTATTATAAGCGCTCACAAAAAAGTGCAGAGACTTTAATTGCTTTAAATCCACACGAATTGAATATTTGCAATTTTTGACCCGATACTTAATCATATACTTCTCTCACGATAAAGGTCGCGCCGGGTAAGGCAATCACAAAACTTTTCACCTCCGCCTTAAACGGGATAATTAACCGTCTCTGCCCACTTAACGGTAAAGCACGATATATTTCAGACGGCGACCCGAAGTCGGTACGGCACCGTCGTACATTGTATATCCGCAGGCGGTGCAACCTCTTTCGCTCGCGCGCGTCGCTCCTGCGCTGCCCGCGCATTACGCACCTTGTAATTTTGTCCAATTAAAAGGAGCCGATTGCGCCGTGAGATGCGCCACGCCATCACCGGTACTTGCCCTAGACCACGAGCGCATTCCTATTAGCACCGATAATAATTGCTCCAGCCGATGGTGGAAAAGTGCTGTGTTCGCGCCGGTGCAATCTGAACAACTGAGCGTTGAAGCTTTGAACTCGATAAATCGCGTGATCGCCGTATCTGTAATCATCGAATTTTTCCTTGTCACTTTCGGTCAATCTGTGTTATTATTCGAATGTTACGTGTTCAAATTGAAATCACTTCGAATTTTTATGTTTAAAGTAATACACATAGAAATTTGAAGTGATTTCAATTCGTAAATTTATAGATATAAATTTACATCTAAAATAAACAAATTACCCATATAAATAATTTATCCATTTAATTTACGATAAAAAAATTTATGTTTTCGATGAGCATAGAGAAATTATTGTATAACACACAATCCGACGATGAGATGCTAAAATCAGATGCGAAGAAAGGCGTTTTTGAAAATCGAAGTTAGCAGGTTTCGCTTTCCTTATCTGTATGCACATGGGAGTCGCGCCGCATATAGTTGATAAATGATAAAATAATGATAGGTATTAAATGCGCATCAAGATCACGACGCGCACATGAAGTTCGAACGATCTTGTAAATTATTATAAATAGGGACGCGAGTGATTCCTAGTCTGACAACAAAGTTGCAACGGAAAATTATCTACACATTTATGTTATGTGTGTAAAGTCCATGCACGATGCTCCGACGCACCTGCTCGCCTTGCACGCACCGGCGCTGTGCGCGCGCGCGATAAGGGAATCCAATTTAAACGACAGTCTCTCGTAATTTTATGTGGAGCGAACAAGCAATAAAATTCATTTTTGCTGAAGCACAACCGAACGGGCGCGCGCGCCCTATATTTAGCCAGATGAAATCATCAAATTTGAAAGTTATATGATAATTTTAATCGCAGACAGGTTCATTAGCGTCTTTGGCAATAATAACCGTAATAATAATAATAGCGTGTCTTGTAACGAGATAATGACGTACAACGTCGTTGCCCTATCGCGTATAATACTTACGTGCGTTGCCAGAGCTTTCTCCATCGACAGTCCTCATTGAACAAAGATCTGCGCAGCAGTCAGCTTGTTTCCATGTTATTATTTTTATTTGTAAGATAATTGCACGTTGTAACATACTTATCGAATTAGAGCAGATAATACAAAGGAAAAGTTCTATGGAAAAATCGTCAAACTCGCAGTAAAATCGAGACAAATATTCGTTCAAATTTAAATAATAAATTCTTTAATCGTCAATTTTTAGACAAACGTATTGTTTTAATATTCTTGAATTGCATATATTTCTGCTTCGAAAATCTCACGTCAATACGTGCAAAGGTCAAAGCAAGTTCGCTCATTAATAACGCGATTATTAGGCGCGGCGCCAGAGAGAAGATCGGAGCTTTATACGCTATTCAAATCTTAACCCAATTGGCATCGGACAATCGGCTGCGCCGCGGGACGTTTTACCTTCCGATAAATTTATCTTCTTTCTCGATGCATCGCGCTGCAATGCCGCCCATAATTCTTCCGCTCTGTTTTCGTAGATCGCGCTCGTCGAATAAATTTTTACTTGTCGCCGATAGCCTCGGCACGCTGCGCCCACGCGCGCGCGTCGAAATACGAGCGAGTGTCACACCCGGCGAATAATAATTGTGTTCGAGAATATAGAAAACGTTTGCGTCGAAAACATCTTGTTTTATAAGTAATTCGTACGTCACATCCAATTGTCGTTGAAAAAAATTACGACCGTCAAATTGCTACAGTAAGACATCGTAAGTTATCAATTAGTATCGATTTTTAAGATATTTTGCTTGATTTGCAAAATATATAGTTATTTATATATTATTTTAAATCACTAAAAATTATTTGTTTTTATTGAATATATTTTCTCTTTTTCTTTTTATATTCTTTCGAGATAAGACTGATAGTAATGTAAACGCGCGAAAGGCAGCTCGCTCGCTCGCACGTTTACGTGGGTGGAAGGTCGGAGCAGGATTCACGGATCAACATTTTTGTCGTAGAGGCGAAAGGCAAGACACATGCAACAACGAATGACATAAATCGTTTCTTGGAAACTTTCATTGGATATAATTGGATCGTGGCCAATCGCTCTGACCGCTCGTCATCGACGGGCGAAAGTATTCTCCTCGTCAAAATTGAACAGTCGCCAGAAAACGAGAGGCGGTGCAATGCGATTGAAAGTGTACGGGAGGACGTATCGGAAAGAGGAGAAAATCAGAAGCGTGCAATTTACGCGGTAGAACGTATCGATCGGACAGAAAGGATCGGTCGTGCAGGTAACGGGCAGCATCCGATATCGAGATCGATATCGATTCCAAACGCGCTTCTGTCCGCACCGGTGACGACGAGACTCGATCGCAGAGTTGTGACTGCTGGCAGCTTTAGCTGTTCGTATGCAGCACACAATTTTTTATGATTTCTAATAAGATTAAAGAGCCGGTTAGGCCGGCAAGTCAGCAGCGTAACAAACAGATTGTAGCGTTTCCAATAATAACGATCGCAAGTAGGCCGCGACCTAAGCATGTAATGCTAAGCCGCGTTTTGAAATATATTGAACCGGATAATTGCAAAGACAGGTGGTGTTGAAGCGAAATCGGAGCTCTCATGGGTGAAATTTGCAACGGATTTTACACTTTGGCAGCTTGCATTAATGCACTTAGTGTTTAAGTATAAGAGATAAGAATCATTCTGATTTTACAATCATTTTTTTTTTTTTTTTATCAAGAAGCGCGAGTAAAATTTACGCTCTTTATATTTGTATTAAATTATTGCATTTGTATTTTCTATATTTGTCTATTTGATAACTTTCTCTTAGTCAGTGTTATTCTGTCGATATCTTTCGCATTCATATGAGGTTATAAAAAGAACGCCATCAATTACTAATTATCAACTTGATTGAAGAAGTATGAAGACTGACGTAAAACTGACGCTTTATCTTTGAAGTACGTCATAATTTCATTTCCGGTTTGTTACGTGATATTAAAAATTTATCAGGATTTCTTTATATGTGTGTGGATTCTTGACAGCGTTTCTTCTCACGTATCGTTCGTCTAATAATCGACTGATCAAGTTGCGCTTTGGAGCACCGTGAACGCAACGACGACGATTTGCATACAATCGCGCGCGTCTCACGACTTGACGTAGAGTTTCGCGCGTTTTCGACGCTCTCCTTTTAGCCGTTGCGTTAGGTATCACAGATCAACTTCCTGAAGCCGGTGACATTTATTGCGCTAACTCGCACACAACCTAATGATTAACTCTTTTAATCTCTGAGAGTTTATAGTTAGGAGAAAATATTTGAATTTTCTATACGACTCACACGGAGAGAAATTTTCTGCACATATTTATTCAAAGTTCGAGTATTTGATTGAAAAATTTATAAAACTTTGAAATTAATATAATTAATATATAATAAATGCGCGTCTAGAAGTTAATAATATGTGAGTAAAAATGTAAGTAAAACGTTTTATATATAATTAACTAAGGTGAGTTTCGATCGATCATGTCTCGATGGTTGGATAGTATCGAAATTATAGCGCTCTATATAGATTGGGGCGTTACACTTGCATCATAATAGGACGAGATTTTTTTTTATGGTATCAAGCCGACGTTCTCGCATTGGCGATGCTTCTTGACGAACGTTTCGCATTCGGGAACCGTTACGCGAAGAAACGGCTATAAATCTGCTTCGACACTGATTGCGTCCATAAATCGATCGACTTATTAAATCAATTAAATCGATTTATTAATTTTGACACAGAAATCGCGTTGTATCGGTTGCCATCTTTCTCTTCCCTCGGTGATTGATTTATTAGCTTTAATCAATTTCCACGCCGAAAGTTTCGCATGAATAAGTAATATCTCTCCCTGCGTGGTCCTCGGCTATTAGCACTCATCCGAATACGGATATTATCCGATCGACTTTTGGCGTCGTGACGCAGCTTCATTTTTCAAAACGGGGAGAATTTCTCAAGGAAGAGAAAGAATCACGTTATGTATTAATCTCTCCGACGTGTGTGATTTTGCGATGAAAAAATGACAAAAAAAAGTAAATATACAGTAAACAAGCGATTTTTATAAATAAAAAAGTGCAATTGTTGAAAAGGCAAACAAAAATCAGCGTACAAAAGTGCTACAAAACAATTGCAGACATTGTGTTTATTTGGCATGTTGTGTGTCAGAAGAACAATCTCATTATAATTATTTAATTCCAGTTTGGTTACAAAATATATATGTTTTTTATATAGTTTTTTTCTATCTAGTTTAATTTTATATTTGAGTTTTAACTCATGGTCCGCGGATTGTTTACATATACATTACATGTTACGCCATATCGATCTCAGTCATGATGATCTTTTATCAACGTGAGATAACACCGATGTGGAGTGCTCAGTGGCACCAATCGCTTCATTCTCACCGTCACTGCAAGACTGGCAATACGTGTCGATGACTATCTGAATGGCACTCGACTGTCTTCGAGTGCTCCAATTTGTTTGCTGACGCGCGCGAGTATCACCTTGATAGACCTCCTGTCGAGATCAGTCGTTTAAGTGGCATTCAAAACTTTTAAATTGCATTCAAATTACGAACTAAACGGAAATTCGTGGTTGTTATATTCTCTTCTGAGAGTCTTATATGTTGAATGCGGTTTAAATGAAATCTAGAGATAAATATTGAGAATCGTTAATTTTTTTTATTTCTTTCTCTGATCTTTTGTGTGTGAAAATGAATATTATTGTTCTGTTTCAGACTAAAAACGTAGGCAGATGTTTGCTTTGTAATATATTAATACACAAAATTGCCACAGTCATTAAAAGAATAAAGCAATTATACATTTTTTACCAAGTAGATTAGATTATTAAAGAAATTTATATTGTAACAAATTTACAAGTTCTGGATGTACGTTGTGTTTAGAATTAACGATTGCTGTGGACGCACCTTTAATCGTCGGGCCCTGCCAACTCTGCGGGATGCCATGCCTCGAGTCAAGCATTCCTGACACCCTGAAGTGACTGTCGGAACCAGAAATGGAAGGAGAAAGAAGGAGGAACAGATAGAAGCTGAGAGTTAAACTAAGAAACCAAGAAAATATCCCGAGTTTCATGGTAATAAAGGGACACACTCCTTTTCTCACACAAATATTTTCATTCGACGATTATCCAAAATCAACATCGCGTAATAATATCTTCGCCGAATGTAACACAAGGTTTGGATGCGCCACTTGGTGTCTTCACTTGATGCTAAAATAAGATTCACAGCAGTTCAGCAGCAAGCTACTGTTAGCTACGATGCTTCATAGTTCTATTCATGTCGGTTATCATAGTGCAAATATAATTTTTGCATGTTTAAAATATAACGCTAGAATAAATCTCACGAAAGTGCAATGCGGAAATTTTAGAAAACACAGAGTTGACTCACAGAAAGTCAACCCCGTAATATATACCGCGCATTGCGACGCCGAAATGGTGTATTAAGAAATAACGGCGTCTTGGTCTCCTCGTAAATATCACATGCGACCGTTAAAGAGAGTGTGCCTAGTGCCTTCCTGAAATACTTTGTCTTCGACGTCATGACGCGAAACTTCAACTTGCCGCGTGCGATCTTTCATCAGATGTTTAGATAAAACTTCTAACAGTTCAGAAACCAATAACGTATTTTTTGCATTAAAAAAAAAAATTTATTCCCAAATCTTATGTCAATTAAAATTAGGGTTTACGCATTTTGAGATTACGACGGAGAAATTCAAATTTTCCTATGTAAGAAAAACAAAATACGTACTAAATTTAAAATCAGCCTATTACGGCAATTATCGCATTTAGATACTGTAATCTCGCACGCTGCCGTAAATGCGTATAGCAAAGCGTGAAAGCTAATCCATGCAGTTTTCCAACGGCGGTCATTTAGTCGTTAGTCACGGAAGAATAACGGGGAGAGACGAAGGAATTGCGCGAACAGGATCAACGACAAGCGCGAGTACGTGCGAAAAGTCGTCTACGACGGCGTCTCGGCCGCTGCTGGTCTAGGAAATAAGAGTGCATCTGCCGCAATCTCGACGGAAATAGTAGCCAGACTACAGACGGAGTCTCGTTGCGCGATATTTTAAGTGATATCAAGTTATTAATATCGCGCGGTAGGTATCCCGCGCCTAAATATACACCTTTGGCGCGAGCCCAAGTCATCCTTGACTGGTTTTATCGCGGGGGGATAATGTTTTACCTGATAATTGGAAACTGTAGATTTCTCTCGTGTAACCTCTCGTACAACGGACTTCAAAATTTTTAATTTTTAATTTACCACTTTCGTGCGCACAATCGTGCTGTAATATCGCCTGTTTCCTTCATACGTTTGGGAACAAAAGAACAGTTTTGAATAACAAAAAAAAACAAACATGGAAAAAGTAAAGTTAATTATATTAAACAAAATTGAATTCAAATCAGACGCTTGTGCTATTTACCGAGCTATTTAGCGTGCAATTTAGTATGTAGGAAAAAATCTACTAAATGGAAATTATTAAGTAAACGTGAATCTCGATGCAAGCGGTGTATTCATTTCTTTACACAATTACTTAAGCGGTCGATCAGGTATTTATCGGAATGATGATCAATCCCAGGCGATTAAATGAAAGACGAAGGTTATATCCTCGCGGGAAGGAGGAGGTCAACGGTCTATCAAAAGACGGTCGAAGAACCTTCTCGCGACAGCCGTAGTGGTGGGAGGGTTGGTAGTTAGTAGCCGAAGAAGCATCTGTTAGCGCCAGGCATTCACATGTAAATCAAGCACCACTAAGAGAAATAAACAATTGGAAACAAGCGTGCGAGACGAGTCTGACGTACGGGAAGATGCGCAAGCAAGTTTCTGCTTGAAAAAAAAAAAAAAAGAAAGGACGAGTGGAAGGGAGATCCGATGTTACGAGTGGTACGATTTCAAAAGGGTGCGTATTTAAAATCTTTGCCCACGGATCGATTGTCACTCGATCTATTTGATCTCCTCGACGCTGTTTTCACTGACAATCTATAAAACTTTTCTAAAATACGCTTCATTTTTTATTGCGAGATAGACATCTTTTATTGTCTTCGGCACTTCAAAATGTTTTTGAGTAACATTATTTATTATTATGCACGCGCCAATGTCGGTTAAGTTGAATGGCTTCCAATTCGGCTTGGATCTTTTTCAACAATAAAACATTATACGAAATTTATTATTATGAAGCTGTTCGGAAGAATCGTTTTTGCAGAATTTAACAAACTGAACTGACCAGATTAAACTGGTTCTCTCATAAATTTGAAATATTTAAAACACATTATTTTCTCTCTCTCATATGCTTCAAATTTCAGTTATAGCCAAAAGATTTATATTTTGTTATATTAAATGAGATTTATATTTTATCATGCAATCTGAGTCTTAATAACCAAATTATATAAGAAATAGTAGTCAAGAGGAAAAAAACTTAAACGCTCGCCGAAATTGGACTGTAATTACCTGAAGAGTAAGGTCACCGCGTTAAATCGCCTCTCCGCACCGGGCATATATCGAGGTTCGGTGAACCCACACGCTATCAATCTTGAGACGTAATCGTCGACGTTTCATTAGAGCAGCACAATGTAACCGCGCGAACAATTTCCGTTCGCGCGCTCCTCTCGTACGCGCAAATATTAACGTTATAACGGAGCGGCACTTAATTCGCAACGTAATTCGCATCTCCCTAATTTTGAGTTCTCATTATTTATTCTCCCCCCGCGCGTTTCCAAATAAAGCACAGCATGCAGTCTCCGGCACGTTTGGCCACGCAGTTCGGCGGCACATAATTTCGTATATTTTCTCTCATTAAATCGACGTCATTATTGGTAGCTCGCGCGCGAAAGCGAGCGCGTCCTCGAAGGGCGAGATAGCCGGTAATTGCAGGTGTAATACGTCCCTCGTTATGGACGATTTATTCGTCTCTGTTGGTCGCGCGAGAAAGCCCCGATCGCGATCTGCGCGAATATTTCAACTCTCTTGGCTCTCAGCTTGCGTTTCCGCCTTTTTCTTGTTTAGCGCTTCGATATTGCGTCCAATCGTATCGTATGGATCGATATATAGTAAGCCACAAACAGCAGCTGGTTTTAACACCTTTGTCCTTCTTGCATTACAATAATACTAAATCTTTGTCACTTACACATAATTTTAGAGACGTCTGTCTGTGTACAAAATGAGAGCAATATCTCACCTTAATATCTTTCGTCCATCTTCCGAGTAAAATTTTCGATAAAAAGTTTCTGCTAGGAAAACACTTTGTGTATATTTAATTTTATTTTATATACATCTCACAAAGTACACGTAAAGAAATATAAATAATGCTTCTCGCGCGTGTATTCTTACATATTATTAATTACATCCTTGCTTGAGCCAATTGCTAAACGCACAGGGCTTGATAAATTACGATACGGATAGTAGCGCTGACCGCGCGAGCGAAGGTACTAATTTTATCGAGTCCGCGACTTAATAAAATATCAAGGAAGTCTCTTCTTGACGGATCCTTTTCATCTAAACGACCGGGTACGGGATTAAAGCGAGTTCATTGAGAATTCTTGAATCACGTTTACCCCATTCCCGTGGGGCACTCGTGCCCACCAATTACGAGAGAAAAAGTTGCTTCAGAGTTCTTTCCGTGTGCTTCTTCCTTTCTTCCTTACTCCCGCGAAGGTCACGATCGGGAAACAACGAGAATCAAAAGAGCTGACAGTGGAAGTCATCTGGGCGTTTGAACTTTAATCCGAACTTCTTTACCTTTTGAAATATTTTAATTATTCTGTGAAGACAACGCGATCATCGCGACATACATGTTGAGGCTTTGTTCATTTATAAGTGAAAATCTTGTCTTGAATAAATATTGTGCTGAGAAGCGTTTAATAAATCACTTCTGAAAAGCAACTGTAATTCGTATAAAATTTCCAAGAAACTGCTGTAAAACTTGGCATAAATATCGCTATGAATATAAATATCAATTATATATACAGATACGATGAAGAGAGTGGAATAGCGGTGGAGAATGACGTTAACCTAATTTCAGATTAGTAAGTGTCGCGCGAAGATAGAGCACGTGTTTCACCTGATTTGTGTCATAGCACCACGGAGACAAGTTTTTCGAACAGTCATCATTACGTGTCTTAATTAGACAAACGTAAACACAATTAAATTAGATCAATATAAATTTTATGAAATTACAAAATACTATTTTTTTTCATCAAATTACTTGTGTAAATTAATGATATACGAATACTTTTTGTTAAAAAATTACATCTAGCTTTCGTAATTAATGTTTTTAATTGTACTATGTTACAATTGCATGTAATAAACGTTATTTTTCTGAGCAATTTTCTCACGCGAACAACGATTACGAAAAAAAAAGAAAGAAATCAGTCTTGCGTTAGAGAAAGTAGTCGTACACTCTTTTCCACGGTCGAGGGAAACCGTGGGTGAGCGGAAGAAACAAGCAGGTGGAGGCGAGTATGCGCGCCCTTGCCCGCTACGAGAGAACGTGCGCCGGCTTTCGTGCCTCGCCGAGATAAGTAGTGTATGATTTGGCGATGATTGATGGGGTCGTAGGTCAAAGTGATCAGCGGCGCTCCGGGCGCCTCGTCTCACCTGACTCGGCCTGAAAGTCTGGAATACCGGGGGCCAATCCTGGCTATGGTTCCGCGTGTAAGGCTAGATACACACCGAGCGAACGGACAGCGAACATTTGATTGACCGAATAGATCAATACGACTGGTCATTCTCGCGTTTGTTCATTACTCGTTTGCTCGGTGTATACTCAGCTTAATACTTCTTCGTTTCGATCATCTTGTTCCCTTTGCTCGTTTCTTTTTCTTCTTCTTTCTCTCTTGGTTCCACATAAGCGCTTGATATCGCATCTCGTCGACACCTTCAAATGCCTCGAGCGACGTAACGATTTAAGACTTCGACGCACATTTAGTTGAATGTTTCATTCGCCGCATCTAATGTGCCGCCGGCTCTGAGTAAAAGGAAATTATCATCGCGCTACGTGAAAGTGCGCATCTTATAAACACAGGAAATGAGCGTTGTCACAATAGCATTTCAATTGACAAATAATGATACAATCAGTATAATTTAAAAGTAAAGATTGCCTTATGTTGTGTTTCGTCTCCGATGCGTGTTGATTTCGCGTATTAACGAGAAAAATGGCCGACCGATAAGAGAAAACAGGCAAAACCTGAGACCTGTTTCTTACAAACCTTCGGTGCATTACAAAGCGCGCTCGAGCAAAGTCGACCGCATTAATTCGAGCTAATCAATTTGGGCCTAATTGGGGATTACGACAAAGCGCTCACGAGTCCTTGGGTCCCGCCTTCTCGTCCCTTTTTCGTCCGTCGGAACGCGGGCGACCGCGGCGCTAATAGATTAATTTATTACACCACAGCTTTCAAAGACACCGCTCAACATCGTAGCACGACGACATATTAGTAACGTGTCACGGCTATCGTTAAACAGAGTCGACGGAGTATTGCGAACCTTCTACCGGCGGAATGTTAATTCCATCGCGATGCGCGCACCGGATGTGCTCAGGAATGCCCGCCCGATGTGGGTGAGATAGGATAGGATACTTGTTTCTGATTGTACTTTTTCCACACAAGACTTAAAATGTAAATTATACAAATCGTCGTTATTCTAAAATGCAAATACGAAAGCGTAGTTATTTTTCAATATGGTCGGCTATTTTTTTCAGATTTTTTGAGAAAATAAGTGGAAATCGCACGAGACCGTATCTGACAAAGCCCAACTTGTAAATTTTGGTCAGTTGGTGCTGATAAAATTGTATCGCAGACGCGAAACTATTTGTTGAAGGCTCGTGAAGAAATCTTCCGCGAAAGCTCGATTTATACGTGGCGCACTCTCTCTGTCACTCCGGTATGTTCCCGGGGAAGAAGCTCGCGTGAAATCGCAAGAGACCCTTAACTCTCAACACCATAAATTCAGGCCGCGCAGCGTCATTAGCGCCGAATAACGAGGCCGATGTTATGGTTGCTCCAGCTGGAGTCCCTATCACGGTTCCATGTTCGAAATAACGACGCCCGTCAGCGATGCAACCACGAAGTCGAGATGTGCGTCACATATTCCCAGACATCCTAAAATAATTCCTTAACTTTGCGATTTATTTACACAAAAAGTTCTGTTTTCATTTTTATTTACCGTTGGTTTTTTTGCGATCGCAACCATTCAGTGCAATTTGTAAGATATGGGATAAAAGTATTCTAAAATAATAATTGGAGAATTTCTGCAATCAGAAACAACGAGATTGGGGTTTTAGTGAGATAATGATTTGAAATATCCTTCAACGATTTTCTCAATTTTTCACTTTAGTGTAACAATTGGTTTTCTTAGAAATATTTTCAGAAATTGCTCTGCTTGAATATTGTAATAAAACGAGTGAGTCATCTACGAGGAACCGGCGCTTATGATTTCAAGAAATCCATCTTCGCCGTGTTTGGTTTTCGAGAGTACATCACTATTTTATGCGCGCCACATGATTTAAAGTGCAAAATTACAGCACGTGCTCGTAGCTCATTTGTTTTCTCTTCTTTGCAACTTCCATTCTTTTTGGGGTGCGATTGCAAGTTGAAAGATATAACAGAAATGAAAAATTATCGATACCTATAAACTGCAAGAAAAAAACAGAAAATATTTTTCTATGAAAAATAAACCATTAGAAAGTATAATAATCGAGACAAAACAACAAAGTCTTTTACTTTGTTTGTATAAAAAGCTTTTGAGATTGTTTGTCACACGTCTAGATAAACAGGAATAATTTAACGTAGAGATTGCGCGTGGCAAAACCGAGCGACGATGATGCAGCAAGAAGAACAACTCAGTCCCGTCTCGTCATCTATTCATATCGATCCACGACGTCGGCGAAAGAGTTCCATGGAAATTTATTTATCTTTCAATCGCCCGTCAAATGACAACACCCACGTACTCGCGTCTTTCATTCGTGACCGTCTGGCCGCGCGTTTGTGACGCATAACGTACATTCTTATCGCATCGAACTCACTCAAGCTTCGCCAACATCAGCGATTTCGCGCTGGTTACAACTTTCTTCTCTACACACAATGTATGAAAATGACATGTTTAAAAAATAGTCGCGGTACGCCATCTTCTCGTCATCGTTTAGCGATTCTTTTTACGGTTAAAGGAAATTGTGATTACGAACAACACGGCGTGCGGGCGCGTAATTTGAGTTTAATATTCCCACCAATTTGAAAGAAATTTCTCCGGATCGGTTTAATGGCGACGTCAGCCACGTGAGCAATCAAGATGGCTCGCGCGCTCCCATTATACCGGTGCTCCATATTTTCCCGGTTGTTCTCCGCCACCCCCGACGCCGGTGAGTACTACACACACCAACACCGAAATCGTCGTGCAATTACTCGCTCATAAACGAGCGACGCTAAAGGAAGTTATGCGCCCGGCCAATAAAAGCACCGTCAATGACACACGCACGGCCGCCAGCAAAAAGCGTTAATGGCCGCCGTGCAAGACCCACGGGCACAATGTTACATTATACAGGGTGTTCCTTCGATATACGTTGTCAGAAGCGGGCATGCGTGAAGCTCGGGAGATCTCAAGCTGATCAATCAAGTCGCCACGTCGAAAATTAACGCGGTCAATCACCACTTAACGATCTCACTGTCGGATAAGAAACAACATTTTTAATGTCTTCATTGTATTATTATTACGTCGTTCACTTGGGCTCTTCCGAACAACATCAACTTGTTTATACATTTCTTTTTTCTTTGTAACTTAGATAAAATCTACAAAACTATCAAGTAATTATGTTTTTTTCTATAAAGAAACAAAAGACGTTTTTTTTATCTTATAGCAATTATGTTCAAATCAATGTATCAAATCAGATCGAAGTGTTCGATTTTTAAACTTATCATTAATTTTATTTAAAGACACGCTACAATCATGAACACTTTAATTTCAATATGTTGCTTTTCTAGCTTCGCTTCTCAGCGCTTTAATTGCGCTTCATGTAATTTATAAAAATAAGCATTGATACAACGATCACACTTATTGCTGACCAATCATTCGCAAGCACACTGCGCGCGCATGAAACGTACGTGTCACGCGATCTTCGATATCAAGCACTTGCGAACGCATCATTGCGATGTTATCTCTAATTGAACTATTTCGAAAGTGACACCCTGTGTGCATCCACGCACGCGATTAAATCACTCGCGACGTCGAAGACGCCGCAAGTCAGCAGCGCACGCAGTGGCGGCGATCGCGTATTCTCCTTGTTCGCGGCCCATAAACGCCTGTCTTTGCCGTATGCACTATGCGAATAACGCGCTTGTTAATAATTTACAACGTACTCGTTAACGTTGTAGTTTTTTTCTGCTTTTGCTCGGATATAAGATTTTACCGACGCTCGCAAAGACACGCGCTCGCGAACGACATCTGTTCCTTTATCGGGTCTCGATAATCGTTTATGGTTTCCGTTCGATTTCCAGCGTCGTTAAAATCTCTCGCTCGCTCGCATCTCCAATTAATTGCAAGCGAAATGCCTCGGCGATCGGCATGAGCGATGGCATACCGTGACCGAACAGTTGCGGCTTGTTTTCCATTGAAAGCTATTACGTGCGTACGACTTGCGTATACCGATCGCGCCGAAGATTAAGCCTGGATTCTTGCCATCTCGAGTTGTTGCTCGCGGTTTTGTACCTTAGAGATAGACGATAATTTTGTACAGGGTCGCTTTATAATTAAGCAAATAAAACATTATGGTGAAAATGTTTAAAAAATATATTATGAAATTCTGTCAGTGTACAAAACTGTCGGAAATTTAGTTTCTTCTATCGCGTGTATATGTGGGACCTGAAGAGAACAAGCAGTACGCTGGCGGGTCAACAAAGGCATATTTTGCATTCGCTAGGCATAAGCAGCATTAACTCCAAGAATAGCACCAGCGTGGGCAGTTCTCCCACATATCTTCTCATTACACGTCATATGCGCGTCACATCGGCGAGTTCTTAAAAGACGCACAGATATTCCTTCAAACTAAAACAGATATTGATATTGTCAATCTCTGACAGAAGATTTCTGGAAATTATACAACTTGTACATGTTGATGTCTTCAACTTAGAGTACATCTATATGCTATCATAAATGTTACTCAAGAGTCATCATGAATAGTTAACATACATTTATTTCTGAAAAAGAAAGTCTTGTAGATGTGTCTTTACTTCTCGACACATCATTCTTTTTACTTATATTTAAACAATTACACGAATTTTGAATATTAATATTCTCTGAGAAAATCAACAAAAAAGATTATAATCAAAGAAATGTAAAACTTTTCAAGGCATTTTGTAATTATGATTGATAATATGTATCTGCATTATGTTGTTATTACCGTCGAGATTTCAGTATCAACGAGACGATCGAAATATTAAAACCGCTTATAACGTTAATGTTCTCCAATCACGCAACTAAAATTAATCGATGCTTAATAAACGTTCGCTTAAATAACGGCGATAAACAACCTTATATTTTCGTATCGAGAAGTAACTCTCTCGCAGTAAGGTGTCGCATTATCTCGTCGAGGAAAGCGGTTCCACGCGAGAGAGTCGTCGTTTCTTGTCAGTCTGTCACGTCGGAGTGGTCGGCCTCGATTAGGCCCACAGAATAAATTTCTGCAGAGTGTGGGAGCGAGGCGGCCGAGGTCCTCGTGTCCAATTGACCCCACTTTGCTGCGAAACTCAAGTAACTACGCGGGCAGATTTCAGTGCGTATATGCGGGCGCATGCCTAGATTTTCGCTGATTACGCACGCGTCTCTCTCGCAGGTGAACCTGCCGCGCCGGCCAGATTGCGTCGCGTCACCGGTGAATTCCTCACACGCCAGAAAGCGAAATTTTAACGAAGAAACGTTGATGACAGCAAAGTTATATATATCCGAGGAAATTTTATTTATATATTAAAAAATTAAAATAATAAAACATTGTAATGTGTATGTGTGTTTAATAAGATAAAAATGAGAATTTATAAAAGAGATACGCGAAACATATCTTTTTTATTTTTATGCTTTTTATGATATTTTTATGATATTTTTATTTCAGTGTTTCCAAGAATATGTACTTAGGATGTTTATATAAGGTTATATAAAAAAAAAAAACAATAAACAGCGTCGGCTGTTTTACTTAGTTTGCGAATAAATTCGAGAAATTATAAGCATCAAATATTTTACCAGAATTTTCGAAAAATCAGATTATTCGTATTATAATTTTTATGATACTAAGTATCACACCAAGTATTTCTTAAGTACCTTCATATTTATTTATATTATAGTAAATATTCGGTCTCGAAGACACGCTAATTATCTTATGACATGCTAACAGAAAGTCCGATAACGAGAGGACTTTCTCAGCGGCAGCATCGCGCGTAAATTCTCGACATTAAACTCATCTTCACTGACGTCACGCAAAAATTAAGATCGTTATCACGGAGCTCCTTATAAGATAACGAGCCGGTCTCGTTGCGCGCAAATACAGTACATAAATGGCGTAGTGGGTGGTGGTGGTTTCGTGTGGACGAGTCTTTAAGCGTTAATTGAGACAAGAGCCGCGCGTTGGTGGTCTAAATTCTTCGCTATTCCGGGAAGGTTATTTTAAGAGATATATCTACGACAATTCGCCAAGTCCAAGGAAACGAGGGGTGGACGATGACGTGCATCGATATGTAGGTTTCCACTATTTGTGATATTTTGCAGCCACGTCTCATTGGCGAAGTTTCATCGCGTGTGATCTGCATTTATTTCTTTGCTACTTCACACGTAATATAAATACATATAAACAAATTGAAATAATATATAAATATATAAAATGTATATATATATATAAGTTTAAATATTATAATTATATATTAACATAACATAAATATTTTAGATAGTTTTTTTATACGCTCGCCACTTAAAACATTGCGGCTTGCATATATCATTTTCCGATAATAGATACTTTCTTGTTGATAAAGTCACTATAATCAATGTTTATTAAAATTTCCAGAAATATCTCTGTTAAACCTATTTGTTATTTATTTACAGATTTGTCTCGATCGTTAATTTAATAAATCGTAGTTGTCTCTGTTGAGAGTTATTAATGTCAGACGTGTCTCCAATATCATTTAGATCAGCTCGAAGTCGTGCGGCTCGGTCACCACACTCTCGATCGAGGGGATGAAGAGGGAACGACGCCCACACGCGCAACGCCGCGTCGCGTCTTAAGTGGTTCCAATGAAAAAAGCGCACACTCGAGTCCGGGACCGGAGTTCCCGACAGTTGCATTATAATTACTACAAATTGAATCGTTTAGCCGCTTTTAAGGTCGTGAGATAGCGTCCGACGGGAATGGAACGCAAAGAATAAATCCGTTGTCGTTCTTAATATGTGTGCGTGTGTGTACATAGATTAGTGTTGCTAATATTGAATTGCTGTATTTCCGAATCTTTGTAATGCAAACGATTTGAAAAGGAACGAATGATATTTTTGAACGGTGTTAAGCTGATTTCAATATCTCTATTAATGGCTTATGTAAAATGCATGCAAATACATCGTGTCAAATATAATTCAAATTATATTTGAATCGGCTCGTCCTTTTTTATTAGTAGCGCGCCTTGTCTATCGTGTTATTTGTCTCTATGTTTCGTGTATTCGTCCTCGCTGCTGCGACAGCAGGAAAGCAGAAGACAAGCTTTTTCTTTCGCGAAGTGAATTAATGAAGAATGTCTCTGTACAAGCGCTTGAGTTTTACTTCATATCAATGTGAGGCTATCTTTAATGAGCATCATTTACACAAAAAACCGACCGATTCGTGAGCAATGACGTTAAATCACCTTTCGTTCGCCCGTAATCTTGAAAAAATATCCGTGATAAAAGCAATATTTTGTGCGTGTCTTCAATTCGGAACTCGTTATTGGAATAATTCAACGATTACGCTTGCAAATGTGCGCTGTCCGAAACTAATGGAAAGCGTCGATAGTCGCTTACATATGTGTCACGCGTTTCATTATATATGCTTCAAGCATTCGACATGTTGTGATCTGTTTCACAAAAGAACGGTAAAGTATCAGAAGGTACAGGAAATTTATCAAATAAAGTCTAAAACAGGTGAAGTCACTAGTTAGTCAAAGTAGTCATAAGTGCCATTATACTTTACATGTAAATTACAATACCATTGTATTCACGACATTGAATGTTTACAAATGTTTACTTTGTTTTCGGAATATCATGAAAGAAATCAGAGTAATTGGATTTTTTAAGATAAACTTAACTTTAGTTAATTACGGATCTCAGTTTGAATTTGCATTAATAGAAGAAAGAGAAAATCAATTAATTTCAATATTTTTTTATGAAAAGTATCGTAAGTATAGTAATCACCTGACCGAAGTCAGTAACACCGCCGCGGTTGCGCGGCCGAGGTCAGTGACTCTACCGCAGTCGCGCGACCGAGGTCATTGACCCCGCCGCGGTCGCGCGGCCGAGGTCAGTGACCCCCCCCACCAAGGCCGCGCGGCCGAGGTCAATGCCCCGCCAAGGCCGCGCGGCCGAGGTCAGTGACCTCGTCAAGGCCGCGCGGCCGAGGTCAGTGACATTACTGTAGTATGTATATAATACATATAATACAATATAAAATATAATATTATAAATATATAATAAATTATATGTATAATATGTATTATTTAATGTTATATATAATATAAATTACAGTCACGTTATTTTCACGTGTTGTTTTTCTACTCTTTCCTGTCACAGGCTTTAGTTACGTTTTTAATTTTCTCTACATATACGACGACCTGTCTCAAAATCGCTTTTCATTATTTACTCTCTCGAACTTACCGATTCGATTCGACTCGATCAACCAACCAACCAATCGGCAACGCGGAAAAGAGGCAACAATAGAGGCGATACATTCGGCTCCAAAACGCGCACTTCTCGGTTCAAATGCCCTTTTTTATATAGGAATACAAACATATGACATACGCTAGAAAATAAAAAAAGATAAACACCGACTTGAAAGTTTAATCATATCTATCGGATTAATTAATATAAACCTATTTTTAGTATGCTATGGAATAAATTCTCGAGTTTCTTTTATATTTCTGCATTGCTTCAGAAATACCTATATTTCGATACCTTTGAGTACATTATATAGAGGTATATAACTTTTATCTTTAGTAGAAAATTGAAAAATTGTTGAACGTGCTTTAAATGCAACTTTAATTGCAAGGCGCGCGCGCGTATATCGTCTTCGGCAATCGCGATATCGCCTTTGAATATTTTACTTGATGAGGGTCATATATGCCTATAAACGTCTTGCCTCAGATCGGAAATTTACAACCGCCGTCGTGAAAAACGAGAGGCCGGCGGTTATCGCTTTAATTGTAATTAACGTCTCGTCGCGGCAGCGTACTCTCATAAAGTTTTTTTTATACACGTATGTTTACGACGTTTTATAAGTCACGCGTATTTTGATGATAGTGACGCATGTCGCGCGAACGCGTGTTTTTTATATATGAGATTACACAATATCCTGATAACATCACCTTTCGTAGATATTTCCTCAACAAAAGGTGATAAAGAAATAATTAAAGTGCTACACAAATCGTGCCATCATAAATTATTTTCTCATTACGCTTTCTCGTTGTCGCACGCTACTAAATTTCATAAAACCACGTATCGAAAAATACGCTTTATTATGACAATTAAACTAAGATCTCATGACGGAATGTAACTCCGTCGATGATCTAAACAGAGTCTAAGCGAAAAAGCGCTAAAATAATTATTTTTTTATTATACACATTAATAAATTTCTTTTCGCATTCCTCTCCATACTGGCATTTACGCATCCAATTGCGATACTTCGGTGCGATAGTCGCGAAAAGAAATCTAGACTGACGCTCGCGATCGATTTAATCTGGCGTAGCTCGAGGAGAATCCACAATGTAAATATCGCTTTCCCCCGCGGTTATCTCTCTCGCCGAGCGGATCGACCATGAATATTCATGCCGGTAATGACGCGGATAATTGTAGTGTGTGTGTGTGCGCGCGCGCGCGCGCGGATCCTAAAGAACTCTAAAGGACTACGCCTTCTCTCTACGCTCGCGCCTTCTTCGAGGCGCCCCCGAGGCGGAGGCGCGCGTAACTCGGTGGTTAATTCAACAACCATCGGCGGATTGGAAAACACGATTGCAATCACTCCGCGAAGGCACGGAGATGGAAGAAACGAATGGGATGCGACGAGCGCGCGCGACTCGCCTCGGCGGATAGGAATATTTACGCGGAAGGAATATTAAATGCGGGCGCCGGAGCAATAAAGATGCCACCGCCCGCGATTTGTTTTAATATTAACAAACTTCGCAGCTTAATTGACTTGGTTCCGCGCGACTGTAAATTACAGAGAACGATGGCAGATGGGGACGGTTGGGCACGCGGGAACGGCTTTCATTGCGTTTTCATCTCTAGTGGTCGTTTGAATATTCATTCAACTGTGTGAGTCTCGGATGAAGAGATAAAACGGAAACTGACGGAAACTAATAAATTATAATATATTAGAAATTAGAAAATAAAATATCACGCGGTCTTGATGTGTATTGGCGCAAGTTTGTGTCTATTGCAATTCCGAAAAACAAGCGAGCGGGGAGAGAAAGTGTGCGGAAAGAGAAATGAAAAGGAAAGAGTGGGAATAAAGAGCAGCAAAGTGAAACGTTCGAGGCACCCACGCGACCGCCAGTCCAGATGAACTGTTTGTGCGTTTCAGTGAATTTACGATCGGGCCGCGGCCCCGTGCTACGAAGCCACCGTATATTAGCGGCTGAAAGCCAGTAAATGAGATCCGGGAAACATTACAATTACGATCGCAAACAATATTCTGCGGCGCATGAGCCCGAGAAAATGTTATTTACAGCCTATTATAGTCAAGGGACAACCGACGAGGGAGGAAGAACACGCGTCGTAGACTAGTCGTCAAGAGACAGGACATTTTGAAGGATCTGACGTGTATAGAAAAGAACTTTACTATAGATACAAGATAAGAATAGAAAATGAATTATTACGCTGCGTCTGTTAACAATCACTTATAAAATCCATTGTATACGATAAATTGTGGTTTTGTTTTTTATTTCAAAGCATAAAAAAGTTACACTAGTATTTTTCATTTAATTTGTGTAAAATACTAGCGCTTTCTCTTGTGTTTACTTAATTGCCCATAAAATCTAGATCGTAAATATTGCATTGTTTATCTGAAATATAATTGCAAATTTTTCAGACGTTGTGATATTTTTAACGTGAGTTAATACAACGTGGGAGAAAGTAAAGCGCGAAAAATAATGAAATGTCATTAGTTCGTGGGAGACGCGATGATTTACTAAGCTAAGCTCTGCTCTATAATTTCGGTGCCGCAAAATTATCAACTTTTCATATCAGAAACTGTTTAGTTCGGTGAAAAAATAAAACAATTCCGCGTGAAATGTCGTAAACAAAAAGTTGACAACGTTGCGGAGTCTTGCTATTGTATATGACCGCTCGCAGTTTAAGCGCGTGAAACTAGCAGTTAAAAGAGTATTTTTTTTGGAGTCGACTCACGTTCCGCAGGAAGTACACGTGTAATTCGCTGAAAAATACAGGTACGTACGTACAATCCATCAGATTCACCATCCTGCAGATCGCTACGTGACGTACGCTGTAATGCATCATGCTTAGTCGTCAATTCGGAAATAAGACGCGCATCAATGCAACTTGCTATTACAACGGCAAGCAACGCAATCCTCTGTAATATCTGAATTCGCGTATCGAGAAACTTGCGACTATTACGCGGTGCAAATGTAAATACGTACGTGACGGGTGGTTCGTTCATTTGCGCATTCGATTATAATCTCCACCTTGTGCGTGACGCAAGTCAAATGATGCAACGGAACGATGAAGCGAAAATTCGAGTAAAAAGACACTACGCTTTATCGTTCAAGCTATATTTTACAGTAGGCAATAACCTGTTTGTGATGCTGAATAGAAATCGTGTACGTTGTGTAAGATAAATAAAATTTTTGAAGAGAGAAAGAGAGATCATTATTTTTTCAAAATAAATAAATAAAAATATATAAAACATATTAAATTATTGAGCAGAAGAATGTCTCGACACTCAATTTTCATATTATGTCCCACGCGGTTTTCTATAGTTCAGAAGAAACTCCGCCTAGACATTAGGCGCATTCAAAGCATTCCCTAATGTTTCACGGCAGAATTTATAACATATTTAGTGACCGGTGCGCACGATACAACGGCGAGATAACGTCGCGCGGTTCGCGACTCGCGTCACGCGTGGTGCACGGTCCCGCGGCAACCCTCGTCTGGAGATTTATGCGCGGCGCATAGTACGCGTCGTTGTCGCCATTGTGCGAGCATTAGGTAACTCGGTTGGTGCTTCATCATCGCCGATATAAAGGGAATAAAAAAGACGATCGCGAGAGCCGGATCGCCGGGCGGTCTCGGTTTCGTTGTAACAAGAATGAACGCACACGAGCTACGCAAAACGCAGCCCGAAGACTTAGAACCGGGCGCAGCGCGATTGTGAATAGAAGTCGTTACGGAAAACTATCTGATTGGTTCGCTAATGCAACCGATAGAACTTTCGTCGGAATGAAGTCATCTTCCCTCGCGAGAGACTAGATTACGTCTTCGTTATCTAGAAACTCAGTCTCATATTCTTCGATTCGCGTCGCAGAATGACTCCATAGATTTCCGATTTTATAGATTCTCGGTCTCTCGTATCGATGAGATATCCGGAGAATGTCTCGATTTTTTATTCAAGTTTCCTAGATTATTCGAGCGATATGTTTGTCTATGACACGTAGAGTGGAATAATAATTTATATTATGCGGTGTGTAAATAAAAATTTCTAAAGATGTAGAAAAAAGAAGCGAAAACAGGAATGTGTCAAACATAGAGAAGCTCTTATTATACCTTACACTATTTTAACATTATACAAATAACAACTAAAATTATTTTGGCAAAACTAAAATTAAATTTTATTAAATTATTATTGTGTGCATTTATTTATCAATATTGCTTTTGATTGTCACCATCAGAAATATATTATTTTACATCTAACTGTAAATTAAACAGTAATTTCTAACCAAATGATCTCGTAAATTACATTGCGGTTCAATTACGCAAGACAATCACTTTTGGTAAACGATCGTAATCGATCTGAGTGTTCATCGTGGAGCCGGTAAAGCGTAGTAACACAAGTATCCGATAAATGAGGTCACTTCCGATAATTTTCCAGCGGTCCGATCTAGTCGGCCGTCTAAGAGAATGCGGCCGGCATCTAAATAAGACACAATCGTGCCGAACAATCGCATACCGTCGCCGTTGCAATGGGACTTTCTAGCATAACGCGTCGACCGGCCTTGCTAGGACTACCGGAGTCGAATCGACCGGCCAGCCAACGCGCTCCCGTTCAACAACCTGTTGCTTTCCGGCGTGTTCGCCGCTATACGCGAATATATCGCCTCGCTGGAATGTCAGTCGCGAACACAGTGTTGCTACAAGGGTAACTTTCTCCACAATAGAAATATCTCCGCTTTACAAGGTTCGAAGATGAGAACACAAAGAGAGCTTTAATTTATTATACTTAAAAATACAAGAATTTTGAACTTTTGCTTTGTAAACAAATATCAAGAAGTTTAAGACTCGAGCTAATCAATCAATCTTGGGTTTGTTTTTAAATTTACTCTATTTCAGTATGTTGTTTTAATGTAAAAATTTGTCTCTTTTCGAACGTTTAAAAGATGCACGCGCCACGACCACGCGTGGCTAATTAATTTAATTTCAAGTTTCTCTTCAAAGTCAGCTGGGATGAAGCAACCAGTCTTGAGCGGAGACGCCGGCGGGGCAATTTGTCGCATTATCCACTCGTCACTCCTTGCTCATCGCAATTGCGGTTCGCGCGAGCACGGTGGAATCTGCGATTTCGCGGTGCTCGCTTCCGCGGCTCCAGCGGATAATCCTATTTCATCGGCGCGACTCCCAGTCGCTCTCGCGGAATGACGATGACATACGAGGACGATCGTTCCACGTCGTGGCCGCGCAGACTCCCTGTCATCGTCGTCGAATTAGTCGCACGAACGAAACGGCCGCCTCCTTATCATAGGCACCTTGTATCAGGCACCTGACATGAGTCTATAAATACGCGAGTAGTTTGCATAGCGATCGACCGGCGAGATTATGATCCGCACGCTTAAGAAGCCAAGCGTCTCGAGGACGACCTCGGAAAAGACGTCGATAACGATCGAGCTTTGATTTTTTCTTCCAGAGCTAAATGCCACGGCGCTAACTTTTTTTATATAAATATTTTGCATTCGAAAACTGCGTAGTTTATAATCAATATGTGTGTATTCTCATTATATAATTAGAAATTATTAATATTATACTTTCTTGATAAAAGATCAATTATTATTTGAGAATTTAATGTAATATTTATGACACTTATCGTACGTGTTTTATCTGCTTTTAAAACAGTCACAACGGTTTTCTTTTAAAGAGCGACAGCGTTGTATAACTGTCAGTTTGGCTAATCTCGAGTTAGAAGGTCGATAGAAGAGACCGGTCTTCGAAATGTATTATAAAGGGAGCCTGCGAGTGAGAGAGAGATACTTGTGATAGTTGAGGAGACAAGAAGCTCTCTGTTATGAACTCCCTTTTCCCTCTGTTATACTTTTTACCATTCTGTATCGCTATATCACGGTCTTCTTCTTCTCTCGTGGTAGTCCCGTGGGTCCTTAGCTGCAAAGTTTACGCGGCAGCTACAGAATGCGTGGCGGATCTGTCGGCAGGTTCGTTCGCGAATCGCAGGCGACAAATACGCTTCTAGTAAAGAAATGACTTTACGTGATCTTCACCCGTTACAAGGAATTTTGCTGTTTTTCGTGAGTCTTCTTTCTCACCTTCCTCTCTTCTCTACATTCTTCGATTTCTTATCGGGCTTGGCTGGTCGAGCCGCCTTGTCGGAAATTTAATAGACGATTTACGATACGTCCGACGTTCGCTCCGCGCTGCGAGACATTATCGTCACGTCCGTGCATAATACAATATAATAAGTAGGACCGTTTTCGCACGGCGGGGAATGGCAGTAACACAGTTCGCATTTGTTCGTAACCCGCTTTATTGCTTTTCTTCCGTGGAACTTCTATGGTCTCGCAATTAGAGTAGCCTGACGGGGATGAGCAAAAATGCGCGTACACATTGAGTCGGCGTATAATATGAAAAAACAGAATGCGCCAGGAACGCGCGTAGCACTGGCACGTGTAAGTTCCAGTCTTTATTAATAGTGCTTAAATTTCTTTTAGATCCGAAGGCAGGCGTTTCTATCCTCTTCGCAAAGAATACTGTTCCTGTTCCGATACGATGACGCGCTAATAAATTCGCAACCGTCGTTTTCAAGTAGCGAAGAAACTCGATGAACAAGATGTTAACAGATGCCAGTAGTTTGGTAACAGGTTTTATTATTAGTGTCTTGCGCAACGGATCAGCATTAACTGACGAGATTCGCTAATTAAATTGCATCCGACCGACCGTCACGCGTATTTTGCTCGATTCTATCACCGATTTATCATATTACATTTTATTACCAAAACAGATATTTATTGAATTCCGTCAACAAGATACGGAACTTGTTTTTAATCGATTTTGTCTCTTTTCTTGCCGACAAAACAATTATGACGAACAAGTTGCAAATCTGCTCTTGACACATATAAAGAGCAGATTTTTATATGTGATAAACGACAATGTTTGTACGCCGCATGCATGTGCACAAACAATGTTCTATTGATTACTTCGATGATCGTACAATATACGGAAAAAACGCAATTATTTATGCGACACAGCGCGCATCATGGTGGCTCCTTGTATCGACATTTACGGGGGTTTGTCTCGGAACAAAACAGGTACCTCCCGTGTTTGTCTGTTGTTTCATTTAGTAAATTCTGCATTGTCATGCAACTCTTAAATGATATTTTACTCTCCGCGAAAAAAATATCTCAAATATGCTCAAACGCAAAAAATTAATGAGCCATTTGCGGAATGTGAAATTGAATTTTATCAAATCCGCTACATATATGTGTACATAAAGATTTCATTTATATATATATAAAAATACGTTGCATTCCTAAGTCTAAACAAAGTGTCTGAAATTTTGAGTGACATGGAATGAACATGGCTTTGATGTCAAAATAAAAAACAAGAGAAACAGACAAGAGTAATCGTCCATTCACTCTTGGAGTGCCACTCGTCCTCCCGCTTTGGCCGTCGGCCTCTTTCGACCAGGTTCTTCGTCCTCGTCTGGCACGAAGACACCTGTTGTGCCGAGATTCGAGTCACTGCCGCTACGTGGCGGCAGTGATCGGCGTCGAATTTCGATGACATTCATTCTTTTCGTCTTTTCTGACAAAACATAGATCACACTATTTGCAAAATAACGCGATAAAAAAAATTGCAAAATAAAATATGAATTAAATTCTCATAGTACGCAGATTTGTTTCTACAAATATTAGATCACGAAACATCGAGAGACGTTATTAATCGCTTGCTCAATAGCGTCCACACAAACTTTCTCGCATCGGCCTATCCATCACAAACGTCATCTCGCACTCCAAAAATTATCCTCGATGTCGAGAGCGACATTATCCATCTCCGAACCGAGGATGCCATTGCACTCGAGTCGTTCTACCGACCGTCCTTTCGCCGGTCTTAATTGACAGTAGCACACTCGTGACAGGGTTAAGCGGAGTCGCGCACTACCGGACTCGCGTTCTTATTATCGTTAATTTTAATTAGAGAACGGCGGGTGTCATCTATATAGTGTCTCACGAGGACACGCGGGTATATCCGCGGAAGCAGCGGGACGTCCGTTCTCGCTGGAAAGGGGAGCTCCTGCCGCGGGAGGTGACGCAAAAAGGGCCCGGGAGAGACCGGCTCGATCCTGATTATAAACGACCGCGTATCCGGCGAATAAGGAGTCCCGTGGCGAGAACGCGTCGTTCTCTCGGGACGAGACGAGAAATCTCGCGAGATGTTCCGCATAGGGTGCGGAATCTTCGACGATATCTGATCCCGTCGTCGTCGCAGCGCGCAGAGAAGACTCCTCGTATTCCGGTACGTGCGTCCTGTGGCGAGTCTCTAATTCCTCTAATTTGGTCGGGAACGATAAAAGCGCGCGCGCTTGCATGCGCGGGAGTTAAAGTCGATGAAATTATTGATGCTGTTAAAATATCTGACTTTCGGCCGGCGCGATGGGCATTCGGTACTTGTGAAATGAAAGTGGCAGGCGGGATGTGGAAGTATCGGTCTCCCGATCTAAGATAGGTATCGAATTTCGGATACGCAATGGAACGTATTTCCACTTGAAGAATAAAAAGTCCAAGAGATCGTTTATTTGTGAACTTGTTAAACTATAAGTCTCTCTTTGGATGGTATCTACGCGATTATGTAAATCTAATCAAAATATCATTAAGATTGTTATTACAATTAATTACATTTTTGTCTCGCGTGTTATGTCGTTCCGATCGTTTTCTTCATATTTCTTTAACACATAAATTTCTTGATCTACAAATACGCATTTTATGCTTGTGTAATGCTCGCCGCTAAGCGAGTTTATCGTTAGTTCTCGTCGTTAAGCTTAATACTTGTGCAGTAATTGCTACCGCGGATGTAACTCCTGCGTCTGTAAGTGCCGTTTTACATATCCCTTAGAGCCATTCTTCGTCGCTGATCATTCGCTATCACGGGCTTATTATTATTGTATGATTTTTTTGCTTTTTTCCCATATGTAAAATTATCGCAAAAGTTACCGCCGTATCTTCCAGCAGAACGCCACTTCTTCACGTTCCTGGTTTTTATATTAATTCATACGCAGTAACGCGAGCGAATCTCTGACGAGTCATAATGACGATGAAAAATCTCAGCGGGCTTTATCTTCGCTACACGGAGGGAGGGGACTCACTCCGCCTTCTTCGCGAAAAAAGCGAAAAAACGTATCTCCTAGAGCGAGGTTCGGCGCATCGGACAATTAAATCTTTTTAATCGCTCGGCGTAATTGGCGCGGATTAGAGATGCCGTCCATCCAACGGCGGGCCGCGGTCCTTGATTATCGCTGGTTGTCCGGGCAAATAACAGTGAGATAAAGAGCGACCGAGACGGGCAAATATGGAAGATGGAGGGGCAGCAAGAGCCGGGCCCCGCTTTCTTGCTCGTCGAGACAACCGCCGGTGGTGGACTTCAGGGGACCCCGAAGTGCGTTTCAACGGCGGGGAGCACTTAGCGGAATACGTCCTAGTGATTATTGGCCGTGATAATGATCGAGTCGCTGCGAGTTGTCTATGGCGTGATTGCAGGTCGTGCCGTCGATCCTTAGGCCATGTGGTGCGAGGGTGGTTATTAAGAGCGACCGGTTCCATATCGAGCAGCACGCGGAGACCAGGTTTAGAGGAGCGCGAAACTCCTTCGGCTGTAAAAGACGCATCGTTCACGGCGGAGCGGCGAGTTTTCGATATTGTCCGAAAAACAAATCAAGAAAGAATAAAACCTCATAACGTTTGTGTGTGGGAGATTTCAAATTGTATGATATTTGAACAAAATACGAATAACATCTGTTTGATAAAGGAGAGGATTAATATCTTGGAAGAAAAATTTCATATCTTTCAAGTACAATAATGTTAATCAAAATGGCAAAAGTAATAAAAGCTAAAAACTTGTACGTATACTTGTATTATACTTTGCAGAAATTTGCTACGAAATAATTAGATTATCAGGTTCTTTCGCTTTGATAGCTTTCTCATTGTAATTAATTCGAAATTTTCTTTGAAATGTTCTCTGAGATTTTGTTTTCATAAAGTGTTTTCCTCTTCAATAATAAACTACCATAAACTTACATTAATATTCAAATAACTCTGTTATTATATCATTGAAGAAAATCGCATCTTGCTTATTTCTGCTTTCTTCAGACTCTTTCCATCTCAAAGATATCCTTCTTGCTGATGATTTTCGAAGCTCCGTGTATTCTTTATTTTGACGTGAGGTATTTAGCTCGACGTATTTACCCTCGAGAGACAAAGTAATGGGTCTGCAATTAGGCGCGAACGATTAAAACAGGACCTTAATTGGCCGTAGTGAAGCCTCCCGAGAGAGAAATTTGCACTCTTCATCCCTCTTCGCACGTTCGCCTCTCTCGTTCTCCTCTTCTCTCCACGCGTTTTCTACCTTTCTCCCTCTCACCAACCTTGTACGTGGCTAACGTTGGGCGATAAATCATGTTAACTCACGTAAGTAGTAACTAGTAACCGATTCGCGTTTGTATGACTCTTGTGAGATATTGGCTATTACGCAGAGTTATGGCGAAGATTCGCGACTGATCTTCACCAGCTAGCTACAAAGTCGTGAATGACTTCAGGTTCTGTCAGAAGCAGATTTTGTGAGGCATTTCCTTCAACTTTTATTCGTTAACAAGTGACAGAACTTCAAATACAAGTTATATTATAAAATGACGTTTGTAATATATTTGTAAAACAAATGTTTATAGTAGAAACTGCAGAAAAATTCGAAGAAGCTAAAAAAATTGGAATTTAAACAAAACAAGATGATAAAAAAAAATTGATTGTTTGATGATCTTCTAATTTCTCATTTTTCTTTTTAGAGTGTCTATTAGTCACTGGCTAGACATGCCATCTAAATTCATGCAAATATTTTGAAGTAAATATCTATAATAATCCTTGGCTTCTTGATTTTTTCACTCGTGTGTTTGCCAACGAATTTTTGCATAAAATGGTGTTACGTTCAACATTTTGTCACGCGAAGCTATTTCGTGACTGCCGCGGACTTCCTTAAAGACTATATTTATAAAGAAATAAATTAACGTTTTCCAAGAAATATTCCACTTGCTGCAAAAACAGAGATATCTTAAAAAGTGATTGTTTTCTTTTATTTATATATCTAACTGAGAATGTGAATTTTCATAAATTGTGGTTTTTTCATTTTTAATACATACACACAGAGAGTATATTTCTATCCGATTCTATTATCCCGCTATTTCCCACTCCCTATTTCTCGCGTATTTGATAACAGTGCTTTAGTGTGTATACTTGTCATCCGCCTACCACAAAATGTCTCCTTAAATAGCTACGGGGATAACAACGTCATCTAATGCAATAATTTACGACGAACTAAAGTACCGCGAGACGCTTTTATGCGAAGCGGGAAACAACATCGGTCGAGCGAAAGCTCTTGAAAAGAGAAATGCCTGGACGAAAGGGTTCCGCAAATTAGGCGTGTTTCGTCGCATTTTATTCGGGTCTCGCGAGGATCGTGTCTCTGGGCAGGCCCCCGGGTTCAATCCCGGGTCGGTGATTACTGATCTTTCTGGGCTTCGAGTGACGGAGGATGAGGCCCGGACGACTAGAGACGTTTCTGCGTATGCCGTCCTCCTCCGCCAGGACGACGGCTGCGCGCCACATCGCATCGGCGAGAAAAAGGATGGAATCGTCTTAAGCGCCAAATTGCACGTATGCTAAGTGGCCGCGACTCAAATTATTATTATCATCTTTCCGGCCACGGGAATTGCCCTTCCGAGAATGATTACACGCGGCGCGTCTCTTACCGCCGCGTGTAGGATCATTTCGCTTTTTGGGGGGGCTCTCTCTCGACGACGGGAGAGCCGCCTCTCCTTTCCTCATTTGAATGCGATTTGGACTGCCAGCGGTGCGCAATCACTCGATGTAAAGTTTTCTAAACGTGAGTTTACAAATCCTACAAATATTTAAAAACTTTCGAAAAATCCTCGATTACATTTGATACATTAATTTTTATTTTTTATTCATCTTATGTAATAAAAGCATAAAGTTGTATCATAATGACTGCTTTTACATATTTTAAAAGACACTTCATACATGGTGTTTTGAAACATTTATCTCAATGCGCGCAAAAACGAAATACAGATATCAAATATAAAACAAAGTTGCAAATGGATGTAGCATGGGGAACGCTCTCTGTTATGGTGAGAGAACCACTGTGGAAATGATAGAGTATACAAAGCAATTCGTGCTCTCGAGCTCTCGATTGGAGGTGATTCTCGTAATACGTTATTAATTTGAATGCCTCGTGCGTGATGAATTATTTAACGGGGCGCGATTAGCCTAATGCATTATCGCGCATCCCTTTTTCCTAAAGTTCCTCGTTTCTTGCTTATAAACGCGAGATCACTTATTCGTGATTTCGGAGATTAATTCTTACCTGGCAAAAAAACAGCTGAATTCTTTTAATTGTGCGATTTAACGGAGAATAGCGAAAAGAAAGAATGTTTCCCGGAATAATATTTGCCTAATTATTATTATTATGTCTTTGACTATGTATATACTAGCTACTTTTGCGGAGAATCCAACGAAATCATAGTTTAGAATAAAATGTATAATCACGCTTTCTCCCTGTATTCTACTTAATCATGCTACACGACTTGTCTCTAATGCGTGAGATGTATCTTGAGTGAAATCACATGTATTATGTAAATCGTGAATATGTAAATCGTTATAATTACCTACTTTGGTGTTTTATTCAGAAGTCGCGTTCGAATATTTGTGCGCTTGTTACAATCCTAT
Source organism: Pseudomyrmex gracilis (assembly GCF_002006095.1). Taxonomy (NCBI): domain Eukaryota; kingdom Metazoa; phylum Arthropoda; class Insecta; order Hymenoptera; family Formicidae; genus Pseudomyrmex; species Pseudomyrmex gracilis. The sequence continues at coordinate 546,520 of NW_018020584.1, read as the reverse complement.
ATTCTTCAATATTACTATCACGGAATATTATACTAAAGTATGTGTATTTTTGTATGTAAACAATTTTGCAAAATATGTTACCAAAAAACTTTCCCATTTCCTTTCCGGATCAAAATTGTGACAAGTAACACTCTGGAATTATAAAAATTCAAATTAGATCTCAAAGTAGTATATTGAGCGAAAACGTGACTACAACAAAAACGTGAATTATCATGAAATGTCGCACCTCGAGAGACAATCCTGAAGAGTGCGCAACGTATAGCACGCAAGGTCTGATTATGAAGGTGGGTTCGATAAAAAACATAGAAACTATATTTAGATATATGCCGAGGGATATATCTGAGTAACGATCCATGTTCGTTTCAAGACCGATCATAGCGCGCACCCGAGATAATTAGGGCTCATAATTTGGCCCGCGGTAAAGATTTCGAAAAATGCCGAAGAGTCAAACCAACCAAATTCGTCGAATCGACAGATGGTCCCCGACAGACGCACAGGAATTCCGTGGGTGGATCCTCGCCTCGGGGACGTTTCCCGGGGCGTAGTTCCAGTGACGGTTATTTTTTGCTCTTCTCTTCTCGCCGAGAAGGAACTTGATCAAGAACGTCTCGAGATGTTTGCTCAAAAACTGCGCGTACTTATAGTTTAAATGATAATTCTAAACGCATATTTTTTTGCTTCTTATTCTAAGATTTTATTTTGCACAATTTATTCTTTCAAATCGCGCTTCCTCACATAGTTCACAAATTGTTTAATTTGTATTATTGTCCTCACTTATTAGTTTTGCGTTTCTTTTTAGAGTAAAATTGGTTCTCCAATTTCGCGAAAACCGTTCAACCGTAACATCGAGAATTTTAGTATCTAACGTGATATATTGCAACGGCAGTTTTTCCATCATTCATGAAAACGATCTCTTTCTAAGCACCGAAATTGCTAGTTCTCTATTAAAAACGATTCTCATTAAAGTTTTTCGAGACTGGAACGATTTCACTCGCGATAGAAAGAGTCGGTTTACCTCTATTTCACGGAATTGGGCCTGTGGAGCGCCGAATTCGGCGCCATAGGTAATACATGCGGGTGGAAGATTGCATGATTACAGTTATTATGGGAAATTTATAAAAAATCGATCGAGCGTTGGTGGTGCGTATACACATCCTTAGTAACGGACCCACATGCCGACGTAATTTCTCTCTTACAAAGCGACCTAATCGGGCCGATTACCGGAACTTCTGAAAAACTGGCCAGAGTAGAATTACGGCAGCGGTAGGTCCTTTGTAGGAACCTTGATGGAGTCTTTTCAGTGTGGGTTATATCATCGACGACCATCTTAATAACGTAAATTTTATTGTTTAAATTAGACGTGACATATTATATCGTATCTACAAGAAAAGTACAAAGTTATAAGTTATATGCTATATGTATGTAATATGTTATGTGGTAATACTCGAGTACGTGAGATAGTGAGAAATTTTTACTTTAGACGCTTACGAACTCGTTTGAATATACTGTGAGATGAGGGAGAGGGTGGGAGATTATACTGTTGCAGGATGAGGAATGTGAGGAAGGAGAGGAAATGGGAGTTCACAAAACATACAAAAATAAATGTGAATCGCCGAAAGCAGCCACGACAGAAGGCACGATAAATTGCTACATGGAAGCAGATGCTTGCGTAGAGTCGCTATTACAAATAATTGCTTTTATCTCATTCCGTTTGTCCTCGCCATCGTTATCCTGATCTTCGCGATCAATCATTGCAAAAATGTACGCGATAAGGAGAAAATTTATTAAATGACAAAAATATGAATTAGAAACAAAATTGTTTAAAAAACAATTCGTAATTGAGTATGTAAACAAATTTTATAAAAAAGATAAATAATATCTTAAATGCTTTTAAAAATGCAATTTTGTAACTGATTGAACGCGAAAAAGATCACAAAGTTACTTTTAGCTAACTTTATCCCTTCTCTACTATTCATTCTTTATTTTTTCTCCGTTATATGCTTATTATTTCTTCTATACTTTTTCGTTTCTCTTCGAATACATTTGCGAGCTTAAGATATGATTTGTCCGCACGCCGAAAAGGTATGTGCTAACATAAGATAAAGTAAAACTCGCTCTTACAAGAACGGCGATCTCAAAATACAAAACAAGATATTATTGCAAACATATCATTATCCACATAACAAATAAATGAATCAAATAATTGCTGAGTTTAGTTGCCGATGTATATTTACAACTATTTTTCACAAAAAAAAAGTTGCTATAATTGATAAGAAAACAAAATATTCTTCAACAGCGCACGAAACTTTCTCTTTCAGATCTGCTACTGCTGCTATGAGCTTTGGCGATTGTAACAAGCAACTTAAATCTATTTGTTAATTCTCTTGTGACGTGATATCACTAAAAAATACTATTATTCTTCGATTCGCGTGAAACTTAGTCATATGTCGCGATTATCGAATCGAATCGCAATGAGTGTGTTTGACGCTCGGATAAACTTTCTCAATTTATATTAATTATTTTAGTCCGTAAAAAATAGTGATTAGTATGAGCGTACGTATATCATTTTTTTTCTCGAATAGGGATATATATATATATATATGTATATGTGTATACATATATATATTTATATATTTGTGTGTTTACTTACTCGGATTTATATTTTATAGTTTATATTTTATATTTTATATTTTATATTTTNATATATATTGCCTATATATGTAACTAGAACGCGTGTATATATTTGGCTTGTGAGTCGACAACATGGATAAGATGGAAGTAAGGAGCATCTATGTGAGTTGAACACGCGAGCTCGTGCGAGTTAAACGCAAAATTGTAAAAATGCGTTTTTAAATAAAACAAAAATAAGGATAAAAATAACGAATACAACAATCCGTTGTACGTTTCAACATTATGAAACAATGCAATGACACGATAGTGAGCGAAAAGTAAAAGAGAGCATTCAAAAATGAGAAATTGTAGTCCTCTGTACAGGATCGCTGTGTCGTATTCCTGCAATTTCTTTTTATCTTACTTAACATATTTACACAAGCATAGTTGATTAAAACTAAAATTATTAAAAAATAACAGAAGAAAATATTTCGCGAATTCCTTCGGTACGCGTGTCGTGCATGAAAGAATCGTTCGATTCTTCGAAAACTCATCTCTCTTGTTGTGCAAAGAAAACAAAGAGCGTTTAAAACTCACGATAAACAATCTAGCTTCGTGTAGCTGTAAAGCAGCTTTTCGAAACGAAGGATTATTCATCCACAGTCTTGTGACTCTTGGTAGATTTGTAAAAACAATCGTACCAATACTCGGTCAATATCATCCGATTAACGCGCGTTTCTTATTCTTTTTACTCAAAGTTGTAAACGTGTTGTTAAGTCTTTAAAGCGTATTACGTTGTAATTGTTTAGATGTTTAACTTTCGTGTGCAAATTACGCATTATACCGTGATTTGATCGCATCACGTTAACGACGCAGTCGTTTAGACAAAGGAGGTTTTAATTGGTCATGGTTAAACTATGCGCAAATACATAGATTGAAAATGTTAATATTCCTTCAAAACAGTGTTTTCTTTGTAGTTATAACACCTATTGAGTTATGTGAGTATAAACTTTTTAACGCGATTTTCTTAAAATAAATCAAAATATCCAGACAACGCTGTTAACACATTGCGAACCAGAAATCTTATCACGAAATCCGTCCGCAATATGTTAAAAGACGAACTATTGTGTATTCAAATATTCTAAAAACTCAAACAAATAAATAGTAATACGCGTTATCATGACAGGCCTTTAAACAGGCGGTAAGGCCCACAGAGTTGCCGTTTTGTCAGCGGAAGTACTAAGGAACGAGAATTCCGTCGGATGCCAGCGTCCGGAAATGACTTTGTCCTGATGTTGAGCGACCACAACGCTAGGTAGAGGCATCGTAAGATCGCCTATAACACATTCGTTGCCAATTAAAACTAATTACGGTGTGATTCCACATTTTAAATACTATAAAATACTCACCTTGCAAATCTGTGAGTACCAATTTGTTGTCGTATCCTGCTGTCAATAAGTAATACGCCGACGGCGAAAACCGTATGCTTCTAATATCTGCTGCATGAGGTTTAAAACATTGAACTGTTCTACCGCCGCGAATATCGAAGAGAACGCAACTGCTGTCCTCGTGACCGGATACTAGAAGCCGACCGGATGGATCCACACACAGTGCGGCCACAGGACTGCCGACCTGCAAGGGAATCAGATGCTACTCAGACAAACAATACCGCTTCCATTCTCGATGCTAGTCGTAAAAACGTCCGATAAAAATTCGACAATAAGACGGGAAGAAGTGACTAAATAACTTGTGATCGGGAGTGATGGTGGTGCGATGTAAAACTGTATATCGAATATTTATCGGACGTGAAACTGAATATAAAACTAGAACAGAACAAAAAGATGTTGGCGATGATGGCATGCCGGATTTTAAATGATGACTTCTTTTTCTATTCATTCTCTAAGTTTCATTTTTAAAGAGTAGATTGGATTCAGTTTTCGATCAACTAACGGTGATATATAAGGAAAGAGAAATGTTAAAATATGTGGAAACAATTTAGAGTATTTCTTCTTTGTGGCTCTATTTATAAAGAAACTATATTTTTGTATTCGGTTTCCCATCATCTAAGAGCCATGATTATCAGTAAGAAAGATTCTAATATGACAAACATTCGACGAAGAACCCGACTAACCCTGCTGCCAGGTACCGTCGCAGGTGTGACCATATTAACGCAACCTCTCGTTCTCAAGTCCCAGAATCTGACTGTTTTATCCTGCGAACCGCTGACGAACATCGCACCACCCCAATTGTACAGCGTTAGCACGTGGCCGCTGTGACCGCTCAAGGCCTGGAAAGGTGTTCCAGTCGCGCAATCGGTAACATAAATTTTGCAATCGCCAGCGCCACCGCTGATCAGAAGACTTGACTTGTTAGACGTGTCCTCGAGGAAGCACAAGTCGCGTACTGTACCATCGTGCATGGTCAACTCGACCTCTTGTCCTGAAGAAATTAAATAGAAAATTATTTTTGTACAGAAAATATGAAAAATATTGATATTTTCTTCTTAATAAGAATTAATATATATCACAAAATTTTTACATTATTAGCAAAATATATTTGTATAATATTTTGATTATTCAACTATATGTTAAGTAGCTTCCCATAGAAAATCTAAAATGAAAAAAAATAACAAAAAAAGTCTTTAATTTGTAAAAACTGTCTTTAGAAGTATAACGTATGAAAATAAGTAAGATTTTGTTTTTATAAAAAAGTAATACCTTCAAGATTCGAAGTATCAGCGTTGAAACGCATTAATTTCACGGTCTTGTCATTACTTCCGGTTGCCATCAGTCGACCATCCGGTGTCCACGCGAGACAATATATGGAGCCTTTGTGGTGCTTCGTTCTCTTGAAGAGAACTGTAGGTTGATACGTCTGATGGTCCTCCCTGAAAAAAATCGCGTAATACCGTTATTATTTTGTCATTAATGTTAGCCAGCGATCATAAATATTAGAAATAAATTTCCACTCATAAATCATCCCGAAGAGAAGATTCTATTTCACTCGAGAGCCGTCAATCAGCCCGAGGAAGAAGAATGCTCAAGTTCTCGCGGGCATCACTTTCATCGAGCTGTTTTTCTTCCTCGTTCCCAGCCCTCATCAGGCACGTCTCTCTAATTGAAGCTGATATTGCCGTGTGCTACGTTTCGGTCGTGGAAACAGGGAAGAGGCTCGACAATTTTAAAGAGATGACGGTCGCTTTCACGACGTCAGTGTTTTATGCAGATTTTAATTAAGCGCAGCTCTTTCCCACCGCACGCAACAGACGCACATGAGATTGCATTCGGTCCTCTGCACGCCGATCAAAATATTCAACCATAAAATTGTCATTAATTATTATTTGCCCTCTTGTGAGTCTATTTACCTTGGGCGTAATGCGCGAAATTAGCGTCACTTCTGCTTGCAGTAATTTCTACCGAGTGTCAGAGGAGAACGACTTTCGAAAGTGACGATTATTCGCAGAGACGGTTTCTCCCTGGATAATAACGGCATTATAGAAGATGATTATATTGAGTGATAAGGATAATATAGAATTTTAAGAGAAGAGTTAACGCATGTACATATAGTATAAGAGAGAGTGTGTTAAAAATGTTTTTATCTTCAGAACCATTTACGTGATATAAAAATCTAACATTTCTGAAGCTTTAAAGATAGTTAAAAAAACTCGCATATGTTTATAATGTTAATCCTTCAGTGCCAGATATAAAGTAAAGTCACGTGCTGTTTTTTCTCTCCTTTTTGTCACATGACCTTACTTTAATCATGTTTTTAAACTTAACAAGAAGGGTTAAAAGTATCTAGTATAAAGATAACAAACTCGCAAAATTATTAAATCATCGAATAAATTATGTAAAATAATATTGAGTTGTCGGAAAAGTTTTAAACCTTTATTCGAGAGCTTTATTTTAAATCTCTGTGATATCAAACTGAGAATGCGCCCTATTCTGATAGATAATCTTTTGTTATCTTGTGTAGTGATTTCAACAGTGTAGAATTTCTGCGGTTTCATTACACGTTATCTCAAAAACGTTTAAAACTTTTCTCAACAACCAATCCAATAATTGAGTTATCATAGGAGTCTTAATAGTCGCGTTCTCATTCCCAAGTGCTTTGCTTCGTTTGTAGTAGCGCTGGCCTTTGCTTCGCAACGCAAATATATATCCCGATACAAACGACTTCCTGTTACCTTATAATTTCACATAAGTTTTTAACTACGAGTACGTGCTTATCATTAACGTCATAATTACGCTGCAAATGGCATTGCGCTGCTTAGAAACTATTAAATGGATTTTATGAACTATTTATTTGCCGCGTCTCGCGCGTTATGTCGTAAGATAGGTCAGGAAAACGCTTGAGATATATTTGGAGTCTGATGACTATGTAAGTAGTGTAACGGCAAAAGTACGCAACGATTGCGCAAGACGCGCGTTTGCCACACTTCGCACTTTCTGCTATAAACCGGATATTAGATTTTCCACAAAATAGAGATACTTTATTTCATACTGGAACTTTCACGACGCAAACGAGAGTCATTTCGCACGTAAAGCAACTCGAATGGAGTGCGACGTTATCCTGCAAACGGACAAATGAAAATTGCTACGTGTTATTGACTTTAGACACAAATTACAGATCGTTGAACTTGCCAGAACACTGTGTTAACGTCTAAATGTACACTGCTGCGAATTCTAGACGGAATATTCTGCGAGTGAAAGGGGTCCGCCTTGTTGTCCACCTTGTAATGCAAAGCAGGCAATCTCTTAAACTGTATATAATACTATCTTAAAAAAAAGAAAAACGAAAGAGAGAGTGCGATTATATTTTACATTATTTCTTAGAGCGTTACGTGAGCGTGACATTTTAGTTTTTACATTCCGATTTATTCAGTTGATCACATTATTTTCTAGTTATTATTTATTCAAACTAACATGCTTTTTATATTTCTTAAATATTAAATATCGTTACGGTAATTGTAAAAAATGTTCTACTTTTTATATATTTCTGTAAATTAATAAAGTCGACATAAAGTTATGTTAGAACTAAACAGTAAAAACAAATTGTTTCTTAAACTTATTTAAAATTTTCTTTAATTTTATGTACAATTTAATCATTTTTCTTTCTCAAAAATATATGAATTAAAAATTATACAACATTGATAAAAAATATCGCAAAACGCGTTTACAACAATTTAAGCGGAAACGATGTGTAGCATAAAAATAGCCAGTAATGGAAACACTGTACCGGCAATCTACATTCGCTGGTAGGAATGCTCCGTTTAGCATGAAGGCTTTTGCCGTTCGTTAGGCCTGCGTGTTGCGTAAAATTAGTTTAGCAGACGCAAATTTATACATGACCTGTCTCAAACTTATAGGCGACAAGTTTAAAGTTTAGTTGTGGATTTTGCATAACACGAAATCTTTGTTGCAATCAAAGTATAACTTCAATAAAATTTAATAATTATGCATATAAGTGTGTGTTGTTAAAGATATAAATATCACATGTAGCGAAAGTTGCATATACAGTCTGTCAAAGAAAAACTAATTTAATGACTGTACACCTATTAAACTAACACTTGCACAATATAACTCGTTACCATTAATATTAATACTGAACCGATATCTCACGACTTGACATATTAGTTACAATGTGAAGGAACGCATTTGATTAATCACAATCTCGTTCTAATTACTCCAAAGAGCAAAGTTGCGTTGATATCATCGTACAGATGATAGATAAGACTAAGTTTATTGAATAGTATAACGCGTTCCGCGGTCGCGGATTTTTCTCGCGCAGTCATTTTTCGCGACTATTTCAAGAGAAGATTCAAAACGTGTCCGTGAATACAAAACGGCGCTAAGCTTCGTTAAGCAGGATTTATCTTCGTCTCAACAAGTCGTAAATTCTAGTCGTAAAACGCGCTTATCACAGGTGAGAGATTACTTTGTATCATCGTCGCGTCCCAGCCTTTCCGCGATTTGTAACGATTGCATCGGTCTTAAGTTTCCTCCTTTCTCAACTTAAATATAATTTACGATTATTTTCGCTGGCGCCGCTAAATGTATCACGACTCTCTCCGCGCTTTTCGCGGAAGCGTGAATACAAGCTCGTCTGATTTCTCTCGACTCGACGACAGGATATCTTTATTCTTTATCGCTGCGTTTTTCGATAATCGTGTAACGCAAATTATATTCGCTGTTTCTTGTGTGAAATTATGGCAATATTATTATGGCATATTAATATCATAATAACGCAATTTTCCAAAGATAACACTTCCGATCCATGTTAAAGATCATATCATTAATCGTCGCGTACGTATACAATTTTGAAGCAATTTACACGCGACATCGAAATGCTTTGTTGCGATCATTCATTATTACGATTACACTGTTTCCAATTTGATTGAGTCACAGTCGCGATTTAGCGATTTCTCTCGAGTATTTTCCAACATGAAGTAGTATTACTTGTTTGTACACATTTCTTATTGATACAAGTGCGATACAGGACAACTTTAATATCGATATTAAGTATCACTTACTTTGATATTTACTTAAATAATAATTTCAGAACTATTTATAAAATTATTTTTGTGATTTGTCGAAAAACTTCAGGAAAATATATAAAATTCATTATTCTTAGAGTTTTATAATATATTTACCTTCAAGAAAAATAAAAAAAAAGTAATTAATTAACAATTCATAAATAAAACATAAGTTATTTATTTTTTATCGTGATTTCTCTTTCTGAGAAATTTCATTATTCTCACCTGACGTCATGCAACTTTGGATAGGCACATATCCGTAGCGTCTTCGAATTGGATCCCACGGCGTAGAGTTTCCCATGGGGATGAAATTCGGCGCAGCGCACCGCCTGCACGTCCTCCAGAGTGGTGACGGGAACGAATCGCGGCCTACCGCCGCCATTACTGCTTCCGTTGCTGGTGTCGAGTTCCGGTCGCGGCTCTTGCTGCAAAATAAGATCCGGGCACGATTGTTACTCGATTTGGTATTAACGTATAGTTGTATATCATCGCGCGGGTAAAGAAACGAGCGCGAGTGTGCGTAACTAATAATACGCTCGTCGTAGCACGGCCGATCTGGAGCCTCCGTGTTCATTGCAGCCATTACACGGAAAAGGAATGACGAGGTACTGTTTTAACGAGATATAATGAATGCCCGTCGGCAACCGCGTTTATTTGCGGAAGGGACAAGTATCGCGGCAAGTTCCGGATATATTTTTGCATCCGGCTCTGCCGCGATAAATATGGAAACATTGCAGGTGCGATAAACATAATATCATTAAGTTCAATTAACATTCTTCACAATATCGCACAATATTGCATTTAATATGCTCGTGCGTTTCCTATTTTCCCATGCATTTATAAATGCTGAAATTATGCATATTTGTGGCAACAAGAAAGTTATTTGCATTTATATATGTTATATAAACGTTTTATAAATTTTATATGCTAGGTGCTAAGAAAAAATTTTAATATGAATGTTTCAGACAGTCATAACAAAATGAATAGACCAATGCGAGTTGATGGAAATAAAAAAGTAATGAAAGTATAAGAAAAACTGATATTTATACAGAATCTTCAGATAATTGCATTATGAGAGAAGCTGTGCGTATAATGTTCTATTTAAAATATTAATTATATTTACCTTGATAAAGTTTTATAATAGCTTGCTATCACGTTTCCATATTAATCTTTTAAGTATATAATCTTTTAAGCTTTTATCGATATTAAGTTTGTATGGAAATATGCATGTTTATGTATCACGACATTTCACTTTCTCGCACATATCGAAAAGATGAGTTTCTTCGTTTTTTTCTCTCGCAAGATAGTTTATTAGATACCTCAAACTTGCCAAACCACCTTGCACGCAACGGACCGATCGAAAGGTAAAAAATTAAGAAACGCTAGAAAGTTACATCCTGCCTTGGATTTCTACCGCAGCTTTTGCTTGTCAAAAATTCGTTAATTTTAATATTCATAACATAAATTCGTCAAACTCATAAATATATCGCACAAAAATAGTTTCTCTTCTTTGATATTGTTAAATCAAGTAACTGCGTAAGTTACAACATTTCTCATTAAAAAATGTTTTGTAAAAAACAAACAAAGTGAAACTGTTATAAGTTCAAACAACGATACGATAATTTCACGCAGCAATTTTCCACATGCACATGAAAGAATATACTTTCCGCTTCAACACTGACGATTAAGCAATTGTTAGGCAACTATTGAATACAGCGCGTTGATAAAAAAAAACTCGACGCTTCTTGCTCTGCAAAACGTTGCTTTTTTTCTAAAACTACTAGGAATCGTTTCGTGATTCGCGTTTGCGCAACGGCGCGCTTCGCCACGCTTTTACTTTCAAGTCGGGATTGGTAGCGACTTTTATCTTGATGAATAAATTAGCAAAGCAAATTCACTCTGTCCGTCGTTGTTCGCTTCTAGGCGCACCGTGCAGCACGAGCGAAATTATGAGCGCTCGTGTGCATTTTCACGCGCCGGCGTGTGTCTAACGGTGCTGATGCCGCTTGTTGGCGATCGCTGCTGCTTGCCAATTTGGTATGACTTACGCACAAGCAATTAGATCTCGGATGCGCGCACGAGATTTTCATGGAAATATGAGAGATACGAAGAAACTGCGAGTCGATGTAAAACATCTTTTCATGCTTGGTTATTAATACAATTAAACGAATATTTTTTATCGTTCCACACCGACATAAGTCGTTATCTCAATCTTAATTGTTTGCTAATATAGTAAATAATGTTTGCAATACGAAATATAATTATATTTACAATTATCTTAATATGAGTATATTCTCTCTCTATATGTGTATACGTGTATAAAGAACGTTTATTATCTTTGAGAACAATAGCACACGAAAGAGAGAACAATGAAAAGAGATTGCATCACGAATGACATTCTCCATACACCTGTTTCGCATTTCACTTTTGTGAGAATAAATGTCTTACTAATGATCATTATGCGATTTATTGATTTCATTCGATAAGAATTTCTTACTCCCAATGAGTCACTTTATCTGAGAAAAAAAATATATAAGTAGAATTGGAGGGTTGAAATAAGATCAGATATTTATAATTGCAATCTCGCTTGCGAAATCACTACCTTTCACCTCAACGTACTCTAATCACTCACTTGTTCGCCAGAGAAGGCGGTGATTATACTTAATCCCGATCTTTGTATACTTTCTCTAAAAGAACCTTAATTTTATTCACCCTGTAATCCTAAACCCGCGCTGATCGTCATTATTGTGCCGTGAAAAGGAAAATGAGAAGAATAACCATGCCATCCGCGATCACTCTTTTATAACAAGGACGGCACGGGATTTATGAGTGAGAACGAGGCCGCGAACGAGAGAATCAATTGTAAGATCGACGCGAGATTCTCGACATCGCGAAAATTCTGACATTCTCCTCGTGCGATCTTCCGGGCGAGAGAACTTAACAACCGGAAAAGATCCTAGGTCGTAAAGTTTTGTCAGAAAAAAAGCGGATAAAACTCGGAATATAATCGAAGTCTAGTTTTGTCGATCGGTCAATAAACTCGTTGGCCATCGGTATTACGGACGTTCGGTCTTAGCTCTCTCCACAACTTTGTGAACGCATCTGTTACCGATGATGTATACACAGAAACGTCATAACACGTAGACAGATCCCGTACGAAAGCGGGACGAAGATGACGAATAGAATTTTGAGACATCAAACTGTTGGTATTCAGTTAATTGACTATTTGTATATTACGAAGAAATAAAGTGTGTCAAAGTGTAATGTTTTTCAATTACAGTTTGAATATTCATATACAGGTACATAGTTATATATACAAACGATAGCCAAGCTTTTTGCGCGCTCATGATTCTTACGCGCGCGGCAGTTCGATGGAAGAAGTCAATATAACAAGTTAGTTAACTAAGATGCCGATGCATCTAGGTTTGAAGGTAGTTGATAATAGTTGATATCCGCAACATTCTTCATTTACTTTTTATGAAAAAAAGGGTGGATCGCGAAAGATCCGCCGGATGCCCCGAAGGTCTTCAAACACGCGTCTTCGATCGAAGATTGGTGGGTTGGATTCAACGACGCGTGAAAAAAACAACTAATAAAGAGACCTCGACCTGATTGTCGATTCCGACTTTTTACTTTCCTTCGTCGCTACATCGTTGTCGTTAGAAAACGATGCAACATGCAATGAATTTCCGATCAAGCTCTTAAATCCGATATAATTACAAGGTTGTGTTCCAAGTGCGAGAGATGCGATCGCTGAATTGCCGAAGAAAATCACGAACGGCTCATTTAACATTATCGCAGCAAGATCAAGCGAGTTTTCTTTCGGTTTGACGATAATTATCAAAATTTTCACTCTTTTCTAAAAAAAAAAAAAAACCGGTCAGACTGGATTTATCGATGATGTTCGTTTTTAATTCTGTGTCGTAGAAATCAGGCTCGAATACATATTTAATAAAATGATTACTTAAATGTCGTTGATGCAAGAAATAGTCGCCAAGAAAATTTATATACGTATAGTACGTTCGATACATTTTGGATAACAAAACCCGGTAAAACCGGACGTTTTCCATATCTAGGTTACGACATACTTTTTCGTCGTTGGTCAGTATTATTCAGACGGAAATCGAAGGTGCACGTGAGTTTAAGGACATCCGAGATTCCGACGCACGAATTTCACCGTATAATTTCAGTATGAAATCATTGTGCGAAATTGCGCGCACATTCCCCGCAACCGGAAAGATTCGTATCACACACTGCGACTTTTATTTTTAAAACTTGTATACAATTAATATTTATAACTCTCTAGTTAGCGTGTTGTTATTAATACAATTATAATTGTTGCCACATTGTTTAATTTTGTATTAAGACGACAAAAGATATTCAACTACTGTAGTTAAAATATTAAGAAATCGTTTCTCTCGCATTAACCGTAAAATTTATTCAGATAAGCAAGTGTGGAAGTAAATTAAATTATAATTTAAATAAAAGAGATTTGTTTTTGGAGAAAGAGACAAAGGAATAAAAAATTACACCAACGTTGCGAAATACATTTTTGAGAACATTAAATTGGGTCAAGCAAACATGTTACTTATTAATCAAATTTTCAGAATAGAGAATATAAAATAATTCAAGAAGTTGGCGGCATTTCGTAAGAGGTTACTTGCAGCCAACAAGTTCTCCCAATTTTTCACTCGCGAACGAGATACGACTACTGCAATTTGAGACTGACACGTATATTGCCAGCGTGTGATTTTTACTCGACTGCAAACATTTAAGTCTACCAGTCGTTTGCTAATAGTAATAGTTCAAACGATGATATTGAATCACCATATGAAAGCTTGGCAAAGCGAGCGTAATTCTCGTCGACATCCCGCATATGTCACAATCTAAATAACACTGTTATTTTTCAGATGTTATTAAAATGTCATTTTTACTTCTACGGCGAAACTATCGTCTTCTCTTGATTTACGAACACATTAATTTTCTTACGTATGACGGTATCACGGAGGAAGCCTTCGTAACTTTCTATCGTACGTACGAAACGCACGCGAAGACGATTATAATTAAGCGGTCGATTACTGCGTGACGCAAACCGCACTTGTTGGTTAATAATGGATTCCGTCTCGCCAGAGAGACAGACAGAGGAACTCGAAAATTATGTCGTTTGCAATTTCGACATACGCGCCGCAATTCGCGACCGTTCAACGGGAACAAAATCGATGTGCGTTTTTCCTCCTTGGTTGTCGCGAGTTAATACGTCCCGTCACACCAATTAATTGCGCAACGCGAAGAATACTTTGCTTTCACTAAAGAAATAGCCGATATTACCGTGTACCGATCATTTACCGCGATAAATCTGGTAATCAATTCAATTTCCTGAACGATTGTTTTTCGCAACGAAATGGACTCGAAAAGAGCAGGAAGTCGAGAGATGACGTGCACAAAGTAATCGACGTTATCAATCAGTAAGAACAATCTGTTTTTTCTTCTTTGTGTTCGTAATCGAGATTTACCGATAAAAGGTTACACTACTTAACACAACCAATGGTAGATGCACCTTCAATCGATTATTTCCATCAACCTGATGATTTGTCGAGTCGCCAATGTGGTGTGTCTAATTAGCGGCGGGACAAGTTAACAACGTAACGATTTAACGACCTGCATCTAGTTAATGACACTTTGGCGTTAAATTTTATGTATATTAGATTAGAATTGATGCGTCGATCGTGAGAAATAATGAAATATAATCGCGATCATCAGCAAAGATCTCTCCATGGGCTCTACGGAGCGTGGAATAAGAAGTCGGGATCATTCGCGTTGATTAGCGATTACCTCGACGGGACGAATTAACTTTTCTTAATAAAGAGGTAACGGTTGATTACCCTGATACCCATCAGGAACACTTTCTACCCCGGGATAGTCGAAATTGCAGCTCATTAAAGGTGCATAATTTAGAAAAAGATATGGACCGAATCGTATGCTACCAATAAAACAGGATATCAGTGCAAGAAAGTTGTCTGAAATACTCACAGACGTGAATATGATTACGAGAAAAATCGTATAAAATATATCAAAAGAAAAAAAAGATGTAAAGCAAGCTGAAATCAACTATTTTTGCATTGAGAAATAAAACTTTTAATATTTAATGTTCGTCATTTCGATATTTGTTTTTGTTCTTCAGAAAATACTTGCTCGCATAAAACGATATTCTGCATTTATTGAGCATCTTGCTTGGCGCACGGACATAATGTAGATAAATATAAAACATGGTCGCTCAAGCGGAAGAGTCCAGCTATTGGTAAACGATCGAGAATTTTATTTCCTTTCCGCAGAAGTGAGCAAAACCGAATTCCACGGAACACTTTCTTCGACCGACATTTGCGGATCGCGACGGACGCGAGGAAAAACGATTATCCCCACGCTCCGAGTCGCGGCGCCAAGTTCCGGATTGTATAATTGCGGCGAGAATAAATCGCCACGATGTGCAGTTTCTCCTTGAAACGAAATGTTTTGTAAGCACACGGCGTTGATAATTCGACCATTATGCGCCAAATGATTTGCTTAATTTAGTTATATTCGGTTTACAACGCACGCGCCGTGAGAAGCGACGTGTTTCCGGAATTAAGAGCGCAAGGCGCGGATTGTGTAACGGCCGGCCTGATCAGATTAACAAACTCACTGATCTGTAAATCTCGCCTGAAAGTCGTTCCGGTGATCTGCGTGTGTGCGCAAAAATGTGCATTAGTCACGTACGTACGACGAGATACGACCGCGATAAGCCGCGTGAAAAATCGTATCGATATAAGTGGTCTGTCGCTCGATACTTTAGAACATATGACGTAAATACGTTGGTTGCGTGCGCAAATGTAGCCTTTAAAAGATATTTGACAAATTAATATTATTACTATGCACATAGTATTAAATATAAAATAATATTGCATATTAACCCAAGAAAACAAGTAAAATAAAGTTAATAGAAGTGTCTGATCAAATATTTATAAGAGAAATTTAAGAAATTTTTGAAATGTTCCATATTTTATAATAAAGTATATACAATGTATTTTGGTACAACGAATTTAAGCGTGATGATGTTTAACTAGCAGATAGTTTTACGTTGTCAATACGAGCCAATATGCTGGATATATGTGCAAATGAGTTTTTAAACGTGTAAATTAATATACATGAAAATTCTAATATTAATTCGAAAATTCATCAGAGATGTTTAATTTGTATATCAAATGTATAAATTATATTATTTTACCAGAAAAAGAATCTAACACTTTCTCTATATACATAACAAATATGTGCTATAAAGATCTCAACACACCATGTAGCTACCACGTCGTCTCCCTGGCTTTTCGTTCCTTTTTTCCGCAGATCTCCTGCAGATTTTGCCGATCCTTTCAAAAGTGTGTGACGCGCGTTCTTCTGTATCAACATCCAGTAGATTCTCCATGGATCGACGAACTTGTTGACGACACCCATTCACAGCTTTAGAACTAATCCTACGCAAACGATTACCGTTCTCGTCATGATAATCGTCCCACTCACTCATCTCGCTTCTGACATCTTCCAAGGACCTTGTGCGACCGACAGTACACGTGCAAGGTGGCACGCTGCTCCTGGTGACGCCACCCGAGCTCTTGGCTCGTCCTCTTGGTCGTTCCATCATCATCATGCCAGGAGGTGGCATCGCCACCGGCGACACTTGAAGAGGCGACATCGCTTGTGGTGGAGGCGGTAGTGCATTTCTGTACAATGGAGCTAAGTAATAGTAGTCTCGGGATTTGTTAGGGGTGGCAGCAATCCTGGATGCAGGGACATAACTTGGGATATTATAGTCAGGAATGTGAGGAGTCATCCACTGGGCCAAGGTGTCCAACGGTACTGGTCGATAGCAATAAGACGGCGCTCTACTATTTGGATGATTCCGGTACATCGGCGGCCAAGGTCGATGGTGTTGCTTGAGATCGAATCGCGGATCCATGCGCGGATCCAAAATTCGAATGTCGCCCATTATTATGCAGCACAATTTGGTATGGTTAACTTTTACAAGATCTTCAAGCAATTTACTTCAAAATATATTAAAGGATATCATATCATATTTTAATTAAGGTTTTATTTTATCGGTAGATATGCTGTAGTGTTTTATTGATGTAAACATATATTAATTTGGTTTTTAATATTAAAAGATAACTTTCTACAAAATTAGTGAATTAAATTTTTGTCAAAATTAATTGCTCCAGAATAATAACAATGTACAGCAACGTGATAAATACTCTCGTGTGATCGAGGAAGCCCTTGGAGAAATCGTTAATGAAGTCGTCAAAGACCAATGTCGAGGAGAGCTTTTAGCAACATTTGATGATTGCGCGTTTTAGAGAGCTCGGCATGCTCGGTCGAGCAGTAAGAAGATTCTCGATTAGAAACGTCTCTCTCGAGGGACGAAGATCGAGAGAAAAGATCGGTCATGCGCGACGAGAGGTTTTTCGGTTGATTTTCACCACTTTCCAGTGTCTTCTCGGCGAATCTTCAAATCTCTTATGTACGACAAAAAATGGAAGATCACTTTCAAACGCCGCTACTCGGAATTTGGATCAACACTTCACTTCACTCTCTGTCAAACAAATTTGTCAAGTTTTAACTGTCGTCACCAATTTAGGTGTCTGGTTTAATTCATCGCGCCTTTTTTAATCATTATTCTCTTAGTCTTCGTTTTTTTTCTTTAAAATTTTTAGAATCACTGTTATCTTCTCCAGAGACACTCAAGAAGCACTTGAGGCGATCGACAACGATCTCGCGAGCTATCGCGGCCCGTGCTCAGCTGAGTACGACGATGGAGTGCGTAGACTACGTTCTCGCTGAGCCACTAAGATCCGTTGAGAAACGACCCACTTCTCCTCGTCCGAACGCGAAAGAGACTTCGTCTCCCTACCATCGGGAAACTCATCCCCTTTCTTCGCACGTATCGTGCGAAGCGAGAGTACATGGTCGGTGGTTCTGCCAGAGAATTATTGTTGTCAAATAAGTTGATTTATGGATTTCGTAACAATTTATCCGCGACATAAAAGAACTTTTTGACACAAATGGAAGTATCTGGCAAACAAACTCTTATAATATTTGCAATGATGCCAATCAATCTTTCTTGCATGAATATCAAAATGTCAATAAAGTTGCATGACGCGGTTTAAATTTTCTGTTAAATATTTTCTTGTCCGCGATTTCATAAAATTTAATTTACGTTCATCTCATCAAATGTAAATTACAGAAAAGTAGCAAAGAGACAAAACAATTATAAAAAGATGATAACAGTAACAGATAATGAAAACACAGCATCGTGTAATCTCATCGAGTAATGAAAAATCTACACGTAAGTGAAATCTAATTTACAAATAGCAATTGATGTAACAAAGATAGAAAATTGAAGTTGAAGCGCTAAAATAATTACATCAAGGCAATTATGTTGTAAAGAACAAAGGTGATTGCACGATAGTCCCGCAATGTGCGCATGATCTCGTTTAAAAGAACCAGCGAAGAATATCTTCGCGTTAGCGAAACGCACGCAGCAAAAATACGCGTAACAGAAATAGCATCGCAAAAAATCACACAATAGAAACACGTGTTACGAAAATGCAAGTTTTGATATGTGAGAAAACGAGATCAATTTTTGATCAGAAATTTTTGTTCCAAACAGATAGAACAAGAGATTTTCACGCGGGAACACGTTTTATCGTTTCTTTTGATCGAAGTTTCGCAAACGAGATCGAACTATCTTCGAGAGCCGTGAACCGAGAAGATAGAAAATTTATCGAGAGAGTTCGATGATACATGTGTCGGATAAAATGATAAAAAAAAGAAGAGCATTCGAGAAAACATTCGTTTTCCATCTTCTCTCGCTTTCACTACGCGATCATCTTTTCCAGCGACAACCACCCAGGCCCATCCGCTCGTGTTAATCTTATTTCGCGATAGAAATCGCGTCATTATTCGCAGGAAGTGAGAACGAAGGTGGGCGTTGAGAACCAACTTTTGTTGGCCTGTTCGTTTTCAGATCGCAAAACGTGCATCGGGAATTGTGTCGCAACGACTCGCAATGTGCGTCAAGACAGAAAGGTTGTTGCAGAGTTTGATTGAAATGTGTATATTACTAGGTGCGGGAAACATCGACACATTGCTACAGCAATTATTCATGTTGTTTGTTCCATCTTTATTTTCTCATTCGGTTTTCATGTCTATATGTTACAATTTAACGTTCTTTGTTCAGAAATAGTGTTTTTATTTCAATTTTATATTTAACATGACATACATTTTAGAAAAAAAATCAAAAGTGAAATTAATTTTATTTATTTATTTATTTATTTGACGGCAGAGTGAGCATAGAAATGTGCCAGTTACTTTTAAGATGTTGCCATAGATTGCAACAACTTCGACTTCACAGCATCGTGGTATATGCTCTGTTGCACTTTCTTACATTGTGATCGATGCTGTTAATACGCTAAACCTCCAGCGTTTATATTATCGCGTGTCTGCTTATAAATTTCTTCAGTTGACTGATTTAACGCACGCCCCGTATATTGGCGAGAGATAGCTCGGTAATAACTTATTTACGTATAAATAAAACTAATAATATATTAGTAACTTTTTTTATCAGTTGAATTTAATCACAACAAGAATTTGTTACTATTCCATTCTCCACAATTTACAATGTATAATTTGTTTGGAGAAAGTTTTTAAACGAATCAAAACAACTGCAGCAATCCAGAAACTTCGATTTCATTATGTTCATTGAGATCTTCGCTGGGAAAATTTCCCAAATAAAAGAATCGACGTTTTTCTTGATCGCGCGGGACGCCGCCCTGGCGCGTGTGCGATCACGCCAATTCAATTTTCCATCGCTTTCTCCGATACGCTTCGTTAATAATTCTCCGCGATGTGCGGCAATCCTCCTCCATTTTTCTTTCCGTTCTCTCTTCTTTTTTTCACACCGTGGAATCACCGGCCGCCGTTGCGCTCGCACGTTCGAAATTTCTTTTCGCCGTGATAATGACGCACAAGCGCGTTCGTAAATCGTCTTTGGACATTCATCAATACTGTACTTTTGCCACGTTAATTTCACTACTTGACTTGCAGTAATGTGTTCTAGAAAAAAACATAAGCGCATGATACTAGCCTCTAAGTTGCGCGAAAACGAAAGTGGTTCCAACCCTTTCGCCACGTCTCAAAAGCCACTTGAGAGTACGATCGATTAAAGCAGCAGACCAAGTCACGCCTCTGAATCTATCTTGATCGATCAGCTCAATCGAGCAATCCTGGCGCTAATAAGTAATTTATTTTCTATTAATAAGTAAAAGATTGATCATGCCTAATAGAACTTTCTACGGCTAGATAAGTCAATTCGACATTGACCGTTTTTCTTATATGACACACAATGTACCATTATATAATGTTCACTAAGTAAAGTACTTCGATCTATTCAACACTAATAGTAGTTTAGCTAATAACAAAGAAATATCTATTGGATATAAATATGAATATTTATGAATAGAAGCTAAGATTTCTCTAGATTGGCCACTTAAGCCAGTTTAATTGAAAATAATAAAAAAATAGGTCACACAAAACACACAATTGCGGGTATTTGCTGTCGATGTGTCACCTTCGTGGGATGTTAACGATTTAGAGAAAGTGCGGCACAAAAAAATGAAAACTAAATTGCCGTAATCCGGTGAGACGCGTGCATGCGATTTATCCTAACGTGAGCAAAAAAAACTGGTCTTTTTATATATTTTTCTGCCAGTGAGAAGATATTTGGACAATTATCATAGTTTCGATCGCTAATTAGAAACGTTCGTTTCAATCCAGTTTGAGCGATGTTGAGTCACGTGCGTGTATCGATGGCGAACTATCGCGCGTCACTATTAAAATGAATTGGCTTTCTTCCACGTGGATGTAGATCGCGAGAAAATGAAATCTAGAGCGAGACGATAAAAGTGTCGTTCTTACGACGAAATCGAAGGTGATTTATGTGAGTTGTTAAAGAATCATCCGATAAAAAGTTTTACAAAGATAATGATAAAAAGAAGATGGTTTAATTTGCATGAAAACGTTTAAGAAATATCAGACATTATTAAATACATAGAAAATTCGAATTACGGAATACGGGAGATCCGAATTTGATACGTAGCCAAGATGTCTTTTTTGCAATGAGATTTCTTAAATTTCACAGAGAGGTTAAATAGGTAATTCATATATATGTTATGCAAATTAGCATTTTATATGAATTTTAGAATTGTTATTCAACTTGAATTTTCCATGTGTAGTAATTTACATATTAAAAATATATTTTGCATATATATTCAGAAAATTTTTATAACACACTACAAAAGCATCAAATATCACAATATATATGAGGTCAATTTTAAAAGAAATGTCAGTAATGCACGGCAGCAATGACTATTACATGCATGTCAAATACGACAATTTCTTCCTCTTCCAGAAGAAAACACCGTGACTTGCAGACATTGCGTATTGACAGCAGAAGGTCAAAGTTGTCGCAGAAATGGGCACTCGTTGACCGCGTTTTCGGTACCGGAATAATACCAGCTGCCGAATTCCTACTTTAGTTCCGCGTAAAAATGATTCTGCATTACATACGTAAGTTTTCAATTGTACACTTATTCTTTCTCACGGTCCACATTTGTTTCTTTTCCCAACTCATCGTATTTAATTTATAGGTATCTCTTAATTTGTATCTTTGTTGTCAATCTCGAGAAATTGGACACACTGAAAATAATACGGCAATAATTCGATTGCGATCGAACAATCAAACACTTCGCGATCTAATGAATGTCGTGAGCGCAAGTGAAAATTTATGTAATTTTTCTTTGCGTGTGCTAGATCAATCGATGTGACCTTTTCGCTTTGAAAAGTTATCAACTAGTGATATTCGTACGATTTTAATAAGCTTATTTACTTCAATACACATGACAAGTGGAATTTGACGTGGTCATTTATATGCGAATTTTATTTGCCAGCTTGAAAAGCTGTACGTATCGCGCAAAAAAAAGATACGTAACCAGTTTTCTTAAAAAAAACAACCGCTTATCTCGCGCGCTTACATAATGTCGATCGATTTTGTTCAAAGAAATTGGATACAGAGTTCGGAGCGGAAACGCGAAAAATGTGTCATCGATCACGACCAGAGATTATGCCGGTATCGTGAGCCGTTTTAAAAATACTAATAACAGGTTGACCGACTATCTGTCACGAAAACAGGCAAGTGCAATAACTGGTGTAACGAAATGTAAACTATACATTACCGAATATACACGCGCCGCGTTGTAATTAGCATACATCCGGTTTTTGGTACGTGAACCATGACTTAACCCGTCGTTGACAGAATATGTCGAAAAATACCACCAAAAGTGATATCTTAGCGTGGAAGATAAAGGAACGGAAGGTTCACACGATCGTGATGGTTCAAATATATTCAGAAAAGATAATATATTGCTAATAAAACATATTACAAAAAAATAACGATATGTAATTGTTGTTATTGTCTGATTATTATTGTATATGTTTTGTGTGTATTGTGTTTAAAATATATTTAAAATAATTTTATTTTTAATATACGTGAAACAATATTGATAAATATCCTACACAACATATATAGATAGCAAAAGTAATATCACATTGACAAGTGTCATTTTTTAAAACTTTGTCGTTTCAAATATTTATAATTGCCTTTCGTACTATTTTCTAGAAAAGTAGAGAAAATTATAATTGTTTTATTTATACATGCCGAAAACAATAAATGTTATCATCAGTGCTTCATTGAATAATTATTTTTTATCTAAAAATTTATGTACTTATTGTTTTTTATCGTTATAATAAAACAAGTAATCATTAGAGAATTTCATTTACATGCTTTCCGAAAATATAAACGCTACGATATTATCGTTTTCAAAAGTTACGAGCATCATGAGGTTCGTTTGGAAGAAAAGATTGCACCGGCCTACGGCAATCACAAAGAATTTACAAGAAAGTAGACGACTATTAGATGCGCCTGGTCGAGCTCGCATCCATCAGCACGAAGATCGCGACCCACATTTTCTCGACGATAAACTTTGCTATTCGGCATGTTTCGAGTCCTTAGTAAATATGTATTTGCTACTTTCTTCCGCGAGAAATTGGTAAAAAAAAACTGACTGATCTTAACGGTGTGTGAATTATTGCGAGCAAAAATGAATTAAAAATACCGCAAAAGAAAGAAAAAGAAAAAACTGCCGATAACACAGAACTCTTGTGATGAGATCTTACTAGAAGAATAAAGTGGTCTTCTGATCAAGAATCGACGAGGTAGAAACTCGTCTGGTGAAATCGCTTACCATCCAACGTACCAAGTAGATTTCTAGCTTACCTGTATCAGGTGCGTTTACCTGTATCAGGTGCGCTTACCTGTATCAGGTGCGCTTACCTGTATCAGGTGTTTATATAAAAGTCCACTACAATCTCTGTGTCTACTACAATCCAAATTCTAGCAATTTTTACTTTAATCAATTCCTTGAATCGTGTACACAGACCTTAAAATCACATTCAATATTATTGCATTTAATATTATTGTGAAAGTTATTTAAAAATAACTGAAAAATAAATTGGTTTCAATATTTAAAACTACTCTTCAAAAAAGACAGGAGATAAATACTATGTATAACATATTTTGTTTTGCAATTGATCGTGCAGTGAATGAAATAAGTTAAACACAAATAATTTGTTAAAACTGTTAAAAATAAAAATTTACTTAAAAATTAGTAAGTTTTATATCATCAATATTCAAGTAAGATATATCCGTGAACTTGAAAGTTTTTTGAACAAATTGTTATCGTCGCTATTATTGTCCTTGTTATTATCCTTGAATATTTATGACGTGTTGAAGTATAACCGAATTATCATTATTCAAATGGTGATCACAACGATACCGCCTACTCATCATCGGGGAAACTGTATAATCGTTTCGACAGCAACAAAGCGGGATGACTACTACATCGTTAGCAATGTAAATCATATCATTCTCTCTCGCGAACGTAGTATTATCGATTAAACTGATCGATTTGTGCGTCATTGAGCTTCGTAGAAATAGCAAAATAAAAGTCTAAATATTACACAATATCTAGATTCGTGACATCAATTTGAAATAAAAAATATTTTTAGCTGGAAAAAACATCTATGGGCGTTGTGAGGCAACGTTGGCGAGAGCAAAAGTGCAACAACGACCCACGCGAATTACACCATAAATGGAAAACCGACTGACCGACAAGTTATTATTTACTGATGACGAAAGAGGATAACCTAACCTGCCTTTGACTTTAGAGTGCAGGAAAAATACCGATGAAAAAAAAAAAAAAGAAACAAGAAAAATAGATACCTTCTCTGTTAAGTTTATAAGTCAATATTACCATGTAATTGTTATTTACGTCTTTAACTTGGAAATAAAGTAACGTTTAGTTATATAAGTTCAATGGTGCAATTTGCAACTAATTTTCATATTTCTCAAATTCGGAAAAAATATATTATCTATCCTTTAGAAACGATTCGCGAGATCACTTTCGAAAATTTTGGAAAGTAACACTTTGCAACTTGATAAATGGACTAACTGCATGACGTATAACCAAGCGAATGACCCTATCTGTTTGAATAAACTTGTCGAGTGAGGCATATTTCAAGTTTTCTGTCTTAAAAACTACAGTCTCCAGGCGAGACGATTGAGAAGACAACTTTCGATTTCTACAGTCACACATAATCGAATTGATTCAAAAAGTTTAGCAAACTTCCTTTCTATTGTATATATAAAGACGTTTCTTTTTTTGTACTCTTGACAAAATTAAAAACATTGGGTTTTTACTGTTACACAACTAGTTCAAGCTCTGCGTCAAAACTACCAGTTTAATTTTCAAAGCTTTTGTTCATTTTTATTTCGCGTGAAAAAAAACATTGTTTTAAGTATCTGTAGTACTTATAATCTTTCTTACAGATAACAGATATAAATGCTCTTGTATTTTTGGTAGATCGTTTGCTGTTAGTATATCGGAGTCGTTTAGCCTGAAAATTAAAATCTACATGCACTTTTTACTGCGTTCAACCATTTAGAGAATTATTGCGGTCTACCTAGACATTTGCTTCCGGTCAATAATCGTGGTTTTTGTAGAAAAAATTGATAATATTAAGAATGACACGCAAAGAGTTCTCTTGCGGGTCAATTTTGAGCGATTTGTGTGTGGCAATAAGCCAATTTTTGATAACGGTACCGATCGGTCAATCATCTCGAATGTCGTCGTACCGTGAGACGGAACGGTTCCGGAGAGTCGTATGACACACGGAAAATCGCGCGTGTTCGCCGACCGTGAAGGCACATATAGGTAAAGTGCATTACGCACGAGGCACGTGCGCAGACCGGCTTTAAGAATTTTGGCACCCCATGATTTCGCATACTTCCGTGACCAAAAAAGCAAAACGAACAATGAAAAAAATCTTGATTTTTTCCTTCTCGTAAATTTAAGAAATTTCATATGATATATAATAATATATACAATAATATACCTTTTTTCTAATTTCTCCTTGTTTTATAGTTGAGAATCTTTTTTACTTACAAAAAAACTTTATATAAAAACGTAAAATCTATATTTCCATTGAGATCTGTAAAAAAAACTGTACATACTATATCGCGGTTTTTTATGTTGTTATTGATGCATAGAGATTAAACATAACAAGCAAAAAATCAATCACTGCTACAACTGTGAATTTATGATGAATTGATTTAGTGATGCAATAAGCTGCTTTTGCCATTCCGTTCAGACCATATCGAGTATGCCGAGATAGGTCGTGTGTGTGTGTGCGCGCACGTAATCCTCGCGTTGTAAACGAAAAACTAAGCGCCAACGAAGAGGAAAGAAACACGGGGCAGAGAAACAATTTATTTGCAAAAATGCGAGTTATCAATCTCACTATATGAGCGAACGCGTAGGCTATCGCTCAGGGCCAAATACTGCGCGTAGGTTACACTTGCGAACTTGTTTCAGGAAATGTGTAAACCCGCCTGCAGCGAGAGAACACAAGTTGTACCGTAACAATGCAAAAGCTGGACATTTGCCGAACAAAGGTGAGATAACGGTATGCAACTGGCGAGTTTAGATAAAATATTTTTTAATTTTGTAAAGAAAGGTTTGCTTAACGAGAAAAACATATCTTAACGAAAGATATGTAGAAGTGTGTAGAAAGAGTGTAGAAAAGTGTGTAGACTCACTCTTCCGTTTTTTATAATACAAATAAACAGAAAAAAATAATAATCCGAAAAAATACAATTTTTTTTTGTCAGAATAAAAATATCTAAATATAGTTTTAGTATAAAGGCAAATATCTGTCAAATATCATACGCTGAAGTCAACTCTTCTTAAAATAATTTATCATTCAGCATTATCTAATGATTATCTCATCATGATAATCAAATAAAATACGATTAATTAACAGTTCTCGAGAACAAATCAATTGTAAATATATCAAGAATGAAGCAGATAAAGTACGGACGTATTTCTCCTATTTGTTAGCGAAACGCTATCATAACGTTTCGATGACTAACACTCGTGACATTCTCATACCATGCAAGGCATGTCGATGACGTAAGCACGTACCAGAAATGTTTCGTTTCCCTCAGTGTTACTTGGAATCAATTTTACCATTACATCTCAGATTATGTACATTAATAAATTTAAACGTAAATAAAAAAAATTATTTATCTGTGATGCAAATTAAATTATGTTGGATTTAACTCACATCATCAAAATTATTCAACAGGTTTTTTTCACAGGCCTTTGTTACAATGTCGAAGTTACAGAGCGCACATGGTTTAGTGTAAGTGCATTCCCTTATTTCGACAACTTAATATTAAATGCACACATTAACGAATTCCGAGATTTCCCACGCATCAGCGCGAGTCACTTGTGTAGCATCTCCTAACAAGAACCGATAAATTTTTACTCGCTCTCAACAATCTAGACAGATTTCTCCAACTAACAGGCTGGCATATATTTTCTCTTGTCATTCGTGGGAATCACAGACAATGCAATGTACTATTTTCGCAGCGTTGAACACACATTAAAGAGAGAAAGAATCATAGAAACATAAATCTCGTATATATCCTTCAACTGATAAAACTGAAATCCCTAACTCTATCACGAAGAATAATAGTTTACTCATACAAAGACAAACTTTTTTTACGTTGTTGACATTTGTCAATTAACTTTTGTAATATATACAACTCGCGCTATAAAAGTGATATTACCGCAGAGCTTACTCAGCTCGTCTACTTATCGATGGCATCATCGTCGGCCTTTCACATAATTTCCTCTTTCCCTCTCGAGGCGAGTAAACAGTACTCAGTTATTACCTGATCAAAGCTTCCTTCCTCCCAAATCGGATCGTCCCATCCGCCCGAGGAGCCGGAGGAGCCCCTGCGACCTGGATCCCACGAGTTTCTCTTCAGATTATCCAAAGAATCCGTCGAGAGCCTCCTTCGATCGTACGAGCTTCTTCTGCCGCTAGAAAGCGGCGTCGCCGACTTGCCATCGGGTTTTTTCAGACTGCCCGAGATCAAGCTCGTCGACGAAGAATCGTTGCTCAAGGTCACGTTCAAGTTGCTCCTCAGATTTCCGCTGGAACCGGCGAGGCAGCTCTTCAAATTCCCATTGGAATAACTGCGCGTCTTGAGATCTCCGTTCGACGAACTCAGACCCGTCTTCAGTTTGGCGCGGGAATCAGTGAAAAGACTGGCCAAATTCGGAGCGGCGTCACGCCGCGTCGCAGCCGAAGATCGCTGAAGATTTGTCATCGACTTCGCTACGTAATCCCGTCTCAGCGGCGAGTTGTAATTTGACATAATATCTTTCTTGAGGCATCCCATGGAACGGCCAATAGGATCTCTTCGCAGGGGCGATCCGCCGATGGTATTCGAAAACAAATCCTTCCTGGTATTGTTGATGGCGCTCATAGATGAACCTAAAGGATTCTTTCTCAAAGTACTGGGAAAGGTCGAAGGGTGCAATTCTCTCTTAGGCGGCGACATTGGCATGCCTAAAGATCCCCTTCTCGTCGGCGACGTGGTAGCGTAATTGTATGCATCGTGTCGTCCAAAGGAATCTTTTCTAGTCGCGTGATGCACATTACTGAGGGATCCCTTGCGATTCCAGCAGTTCTCTTTTGCGTGTTTGCCGTGTACTTCGCAACATTTGTCAATCTTAATCTCGTGCTTGATCAGCTCGGGATTATTCTGCAGTTGCTCCAACTTGACGTCCCTGAAAAGTTCCTCGAGGCGACGTATGGCCGCTTGTTGGTGCCCCGACGTTGACATCGTGTAATTATGAAGAGAAAAATGTCCTCTCGATGTGAAACAAGTCCACTCAGGGGTCACGCAATCCCGTCTTCTTCCGGATTTTTCGGACAAAATATTTTACTGTTTGATCTTGCGCAGGTTCCGCACTTCGCTTATGTATCGCATAATTACCATAACCACTTACGTAGGAATTTATACGAATTGTCTCGGTTGTTGACTTTTACGTTGACTACCAAAGATGTTAATTACCTCACAAAAACATCTCTTGACCTCGATAAGTCAAGACAGATATTTCATGCCGATTTTTATTCATCAAACATTTCGTCGTAATATAATAACGCTTTTCCATTACCATAATGATGATCTTTCGAATATTTTAGAAAACATTATTTGTAATATCAAGAGGAAATCTTGTTTATTATCTTATGAATATTCTCGAAATTTTTCAAATCCAGTTTAAGCCTTCTCTTTTAAGCTTTAATGACTGTTAGTAATTCTCTATGTTTACGCACACTATGTCTTCGTGACATTTATAGCGCAAAAACAAGTTTATCCAATTTTAGAACAGCTACCAAGTTGTACAATCCTATGTACGTAGTCAACAAAATTAATTCTGCTCGATACGGTCTTTACTCACTAACAATCGGGGAGCACGTGAAGGGACTGGCGATTTTCGGTCCTACCTTTGCGGTTCGTTGAGCGACCGGCATGCACGGACAACGTGGTGGGAGCGCGATTGTAACTGTGTGGAAACGCGTGTGCGTCGTAATACACGTCCGATGAGGTACTGGAGTTCTGCGATACGTGAGAGACCCGGTGCCTCGAAGGAGCTCTGCGAAAGATCCCCACCAGACCGGTATGAGTGCCATTCGTTCAAAGGCGAAGTATCCATATTAGGTCAAACCTTATGGGTTTGTCGCGCAAAACTGCGAGAGTACCCTCGATATGACCCTGACACGTCGCGGAATCAGGTCGCCAATGAAGGCACGCTTCACGATTACGGAGTCCGGTTTGCCACCGTGACAAACGTTGATACCTGGCACATCATTTGTCGCATCATTAACGAACCTTGCACATCATCGCGAGTATGAAAATCTCATTTTTGCGGACGATACTCATGTTTGTCAAATACAATAGCTTATAAATTTGCCGTATAATGTGATGTCATTATTTGTTTCTGTAACAGAATTTACACGATCTCTCGAGAGATTTCTATAATAATATTATACTTTCATCAAATCAGGTTGAAATTCTTTTGCATAGGATTCATTATCAAATTTGATTATCGCTTATTTTATGTTTTTGCTGTTGGTTTTAATTAGCTCTAACGCCATCTACTTTTGATTAACGACAGCGAGAAAGCAAATAATCATTTGCGGGTACGAG
Source organism: Pseudomyrmex gracilis (assembly GCF_002006095.1). Lineage (NCBI taxonomy): Eukaryota > Metazoa > Arthropoda > Insecta > Hymenoptera > Formicidae > Pseudomyrmex > Pseudomyrmex gracilis. Next base: position 516,611 of record NW_018020584.1, on the reverse strand, counting down.
TATCCGGAGAACGGAAACATTCTCTCATGTAACCGACGAGATGGAGCTGCATGAATCGCAATCTATAAGGACAATATAAATTGCAAGAGCATTTGCATTTTGCGTGGTCATGAAAGTATAATCTCTGCAATATTAAATCAACAATAATGCATGAACTTAAAAATTGCTTTAAAATTAAACTACATATCACAAAAGAAATTTTATTACGGTAATTGAAATTGCATAAATAATATTGTATCGAATGCAATTAATTAATGTGTAAATATTTTATAATTTTATAAAAATAATTAAACATTTTCTCATCTGATGTCTCTATTATCTCATGTTAAAATCAGCAGATGTTGATGTTTATTTCTCTTTAAAAACATAGAATAGTCAAAAAAACTGCTTGTAAAATGTTATCGCGCAAATTGCAAACCGCTCAGTTACAAGTCACGTATTGTCAGAAGGAAACGTGCATATATTCGCGGATTATCGTGTTACCCAGCTTCTCTTTGACACCTACACAAAGAAGCGGTAGCTTATTCCGGTTCACCTTGAGGACCGAAAGTAAATAGTAGACTTAGTCTACACGAAAGGGTACACCCTTTTGAAAAAGTGTTTCGCTGGCAAACACAAGTCTCACGTTACACTCATGAGTCGATTGTTATGTCTATCAAGATGCTTACAAGCTCGTTCCGAAAGAGTAAATATACGTTTTGAGACTCGATTGACTTAATCATTTAATTTGATTCGGCTTCTATTTCCCTGCAATAACTAGCGGCGATCATAAAATAGCGTCTGCGTAATTGTATTTAAAGTCTACTGCGTCGAAAAATCTCGGAAAAACGCCCACGCGGCAACACACCGTTTTTGTCAATAACGTGATGGCATCTTCTAATTGTGCGCGACGACTCGATGATAACATCGACGCACTTACGCGCGCTGCATTTGCATTTGCCAGATACGTCACAACGCGACATCATCTAACATCGAACGAGAATGGGCATTAGAATTTCGAATGTAGGTGTTTGGAGGTCTCGTCGGATTATCGTTGCCGTTGTATTTATTCGTGAAATATATTGCATGCCGAATGCAATATATCAATATAAGATCTTTTGTTTTGATATTTGATTTATAATTAAAATTATTTTCTGTAATAAGTTTATTAAATAAATCCAATTGTGTGTTTGAAAATAAAATAAATCTAATTTCTTCTAATAAGAAATTTTGTATACTAGTGCTGCGTATGAAGAGAAATTGTTACATAATTATAATAAATATAAATAATTTTATCGCGTTAGATTTTCACCAAAGAGAAACTGTCAGCAACTTTGTTGACTCTATTAAGGCTTTAAGATGAGAATTGCTCAAAGAACATAGTACTGTCATTGCATTTATGATGCAAATATCTTAGACGCGCGTGCTAGGCTTGCTAGGTAAATGTAGAACGCAAATGGATATTCACAAGGTATGTCAACATGAACTTTCATGGCTGATTCGCACAATTCGTTAGATTGATCGTACAAAGACAAACGAGTGAAACTAAGGAGGCGGCAAGTCGCAACCGCGACGACACACTTATCGTCGCGCAGCACATACGTTTCAATCTTCGTTATAGTTGTCGGCAGTTTTCACAACTACGACAGCTTGATATATCGCACCGTTGTTGCCAACGATGTTTTATGCGAATGTTGAGAAAAAGCATATTAAACTGCCAAACCTTTCACAGTTCATAAATGACAAATAATAAGCGGCACAGTCGACAAAGTAAATCATCTACAAGGAGCGATTGATAAGTATTTAAAACAATGCGTAAAACCTGACAAAAGCAGCAAGTAAAAATATAGTTTAAGCACGCAGCGGGAATCGTAATAAGTCATCACCGAAGTCCAGGAAGTCACCGACGCTACATCGGAAATTGTAGAAAATTATTGCGTCGTTTTGTAGCTACCGCGTTCACCCACACCCTGCCTGACGTCATGGCACTTCCGTGAAATTGTCACGTTATATAATGCAGCGCCATTGATATCGAGGCCACTGAATCCGGAGCGAGAAGATAAATTTTTCGATCTTATCATTTGACATCGTTTCGCTGTGGTACTGTCATTTCATCATCAGTCAGTAACAGAAATGTGTATTAATTCATGTCACACAGCAAAACACCAGATTGACTTCATAATTGTGCGCACGCGCAATGTTTCTACTAGAAACTACTTAAATCCAATAATTGCGAAAAAATTTCTTGCGGTGGAATTTCAAACATAAAACAATTTCAGTTTTTTTATGTGAATTCTTCGGTCATGCTCTAAATATTTGTACGTTTTATGAATTAAAGTACATAACAAAATGCATAACGTAGCAAAATGATGCGGTATAAAAAGAAGAGTAAAAATTTCGACAATATAAAATAAACATCAAAATAACTTTAAAATTCTCTTCTTCTGCTTAACATAATTCTTTTTAAAACGCGCGTTTGCGCGCAAATGTAAAGTAATCGAGTGTTTGCAAGTTGAATTTCACACGTAAGTAATGTGTGTTATATATGCTAGCATCATCAGTTAGTTTGTCACTTCTGTTCGTGGTAAACGAGCCGTAATTCGGTTCTTTTTATCGCTACAACGTTTCCTTCATCGACAATAGAAAAAAGCAATTCACATGCAAATCTCCAGTCGGCTGCGTAAAACGCTAGTGTTTCTATTATCAGCACGAAAAAGTATAATTTCATATCGCATATAAACAGCAGACAAAGATTTTGTGTATTTACATTACCAAAATTGTCGAATAAAGTTAGGAGAAACTTAAAATTTATAATTAATATTATTTTTAGGCATTTAAGTGTAAAAATTAATTATGTAAAAATTAAAATAGGTATACATATATATATATATATATATATATATATATATAAAAGTATGTGTACAAGAAACTGAACAGTGAAAAACATCATAATTGGAACTATGACAAATGTGATTTTTATCGAATTAAGAGGTTATTCTGAAGTTAAGTGATAGTTGAGACAATTACACCGTCTAATTGACAATTTCTTGATAGCCGCATCCGCGACTAATCAATAGCAGAGAGAATTAAGACGAAAGTACAATTGATTAAAAACATTAATCCGCTAAAATAGAAGAACTACATACACATAGTCTTTTTTATATATAAATGAAATATAAAAAACCTTTGCTTGCTCCATGCATTTGTGTTTAATCGGACATGTGACAATTTTTCGCATTTAATTTTGTAAGAGTAAATACTTAAATACTTTAAATGCGTTATTAAACTCGAATAAATTCACGCAAGTTTATATACGGTATATCCCGTTTAATTTATCGATTCATTTATCATTTGTTTCTGGGATGTTAAATTATTGATTGTCGAAAACAATGGCGTAGTAATAAGCTTAAAATTTCTTATGAGTTACGCCGGAAACAATAAAGAAAGACGTAAATTAATCATACGTCCGATATCTCGACCAATTCGTGGAAAATGAGGGAAAGCCGGTTTCTCTGACGTATTACGGACGACACTATAAACGGAATATAAATGTTTCACGTTGAAGTTACGGAAATGAGAGAAGACGGATAGAAAGTACGTTTTGTAAACATAAATATAACAATGTAAGTTTTTTAACAACAACGCAGCGAAATGTTATTATGTATAGACGCGATAATAAAATGAACATATGTAACTCGGAGTGTTTACAACTTGTGTTCGTTGTGCAATAATAAGACGCATAAATAGATTGACATATACAATGAATGGAGCTTATAAATATCTTATAAACAAAAGTGACCGGAGATTTGCAGATATAAAACAAACAACGATGTAAAAGATATATAACATGCGCACAATATTTCAACAATTAACTCACCTTCGGCTTGATGACATCATAATGTCCTTCCGGCACTCTCGAATCGTAAACGCTGCTCGGTACCGAGTTTTGCCTTCTGCAACAACAAAATATATAAATGTGTTGAAGAAATGATTCTGATTAAAACATTAAGTAGTGTACAAAACAAATTCAATAAGAAAACTCACACAAGTTACATAGAAGATTTGTCATAATGCGATGACAGATTAAAAAAGGTTTGAAAGTTCATAGTGTCAAGATAGAAAGAAAAGCCGGAAAAGAAAGCCATTATAAACACCGCTGATGTATTGAGTGACGCAATGCCTGTGACAGCTGCGCCATAAATTTTCACTTATGCATCATATTGCGGGATATTTTATCCGGAACTTTTACACGATGCGGCATGAGAAACTTACGTGACTGGATCCGATCCATTGATCGTAGGCTTCGGCGACTGGATTCCAGACCGGACAGGTGTACCCGTGTGAACGGGCGAAGGTCCTTTGCTTCCCAAAGGCTGTTTTATCCTGGAAACAAACGCAAACGGCAACTCAAGTTTCGTCGTACACGCGATCGTAAATTTTCTTTCTTAAATGTGAAATTTGCGGCTTGAAGTGTTACGATCGCGTTTCTGACACTTATTAATCTCCCGTTCATGTTGACACATTTCGTTCCGGTAATTTTACTGTCAAGCTTGCATAAATTCAGCTAGTAAATCGCACACGCAATAAGTGCGTAAGTAACTGTTACGTGTAAAACTACGCGAATCGGAGTAAAGAAATATGTAATAATAATGAAAGTATGAATGCAAAAATTAATTTTTTTCAAGAAGAATGCAAAACTTTTGAGTCGTAATTTTTACACAAAATGCATGAAATATAAACAAGAATTTTCCGTCTAAAACTTGAAAAATAACAGACAACTCTTGATATTTATCTAATAAATTTTGTTTTGAAACTTTTGAATTGATCGAGATAAAAACAAAAATTTATTTTTTATTATTTATAAATACTATTACATAAATCTTATTAAATAATTCGCTATATTCTGCTAGAGCCTCTATTCTTTTTTATTCCTGTAGAGAATGAGAACTAGCCATGACCGCAATTTTTGCACATCAAACATAGAGTTTAAGAAATTGCGAAAGCTCTCCAACTTTAGCTATTATTCAAGCACAACGTGATTTATCGGGATTCGTTGTCACCCTTCCGAGTTTCAATACTCGGAGAGTTGCGGATTATTTCGACTTCTTCGAACTTATAAAGCTTCGTGCCTTCTGGCGACATTGAGAATTAAAGTACCATTTTCTCTTAAGCGCAAAAGCGTATGAATGCATAGATGCATCATTCTTCATGTCAAACTTAACTTTCAAAATCTCACATTTCAACTTTTTATTGTTATATACTGTTTTATGTTAAATAATCGACAAGTTTGTACATAATGGTTTGTAACGCACGGATAATTGTCTAAATCAGTGAAACAAATCTTCGGCCGATTATCGCGCGACGGCTCAGTTTTCGTTACCGTTATACAAAATCGCGCTGCATCACGGCGCGTGCTGCGTTCTCAATTGAGGTAACGTTTTCCGATGCGACATGAGCTTCTAACGCAACAGCAAGTTGCGTCTTTATTAAAAATCCAGTTCGAAAGTTTTTACAGTAGAACAGATGCGACTGAATCATATACCGGAAATTATACACCCGGAAATTACAGTGACAGCCAATTAGTTATTCGAGCGCCAATCATTTCCCACTAATAAGTGTATATATTGTTGTATATAAAAATAATATTTTTATCAACTGTGAGATATAAATATTATTTTTATATATGATATAAACGTGGATCTTATTGTAGATAAAGTTTATTGCAATTAAACACACGTGTCATATGTTATTATTACTATAAGTACTGTCAACTGAGTCTTTAATTCTTTCTGAAGATAATAAAATTTTATTTGAAAATAAAGATTATTTACAGTTCTTTGTTTCAAAATATTAATTAGTTTACAATTGCGTCTAACTTTAGCAAAAAAAAGTATTGATGAATTTCACGATAAGTTATTTGACATTTCAAAGAGAATGTCTCGAACTCCGCCAGAAAACGATATTACGGCAAATGTCAACGAGCAATCAAACGCAGCAGTTATTTACCGGCTTATGCACGGCGGCGTGGAACCAACGCTTCTGAGGCTACACGTGCTGCTGTGACTGTTCTGTTTGGTATAAGTCGGCCGATGTCGGTTAGGCGGTTCCACCGCGATTCGTTCGGCGATGCGGAATCGCGGTGTCGTCGGTTTGTGATAAATCATGCTTTCTGCACGTTTCGCACTCGTCAAAAATTCACGCGATTTCACGCCTTCATCACGTCACGTCACGTCACGAGATCGCTCTCTTTGTGCGAACAAAACGCGTTTTTTGACGAGTAAAACTCAAAAAGCAAATTTCTCACGCATGTGAAGCGTATCTCACTTGACTCGAAAAACAACTCCAACATGCAGTAAAGCGAGCTTGGCGCCGATCGTTTGACCGCTCAAGAAGCCGCGGAATTCGCGCTCGTTTTATTTCGTCGTCAACCGAGATTGGCATGCGGTCGCGGAACAGAAGCGATGTGTTGCGTCGCAGTTGCGACTGCGGGCGGTAACCGAACCGATACTGCCACCAAGAAGGCCCGACGTGGAGTATCGCGAGGGAGCAAGAACGGCAGCGGTGGCGAGACTACGATTCCGCCTGGCAGTGGCATTAGGCTCGACTGAGCTCGCCTGTCGGCTCGGACTCCGCTCGTAATAACAAAGCGTATCGCGAACCTATCAGAGGCTGCTTTGATTCGCGGCAGCTCCCCCCGGCCGTCTGCACGCGGTGCATCCGCGACGATCAGCTGTCGTCGTGTTGAATACGCGCGGCCGTGATACATCAACGCCTCGGAGCACACAACGATGTGTAGAAAGTCTCGGGAATTCTTCGGAAGCTCAAAGATAAGCAGGATAAGGGAAAAATGCGCGGGAAAACGCTCTTTATCGGAGCAAAATAGCGTGTCGATCTTGCTCTCAGTGCATTCTGATAAATAGAAAGTCAAGAGCAATTGAGAACGTTATCATTAGATAAACGAAAATAACATTGCGTGGGATGCGTTACAATTCAATGATGTTACGTATAAGCACAAATTCCGTTAAAACTATAATATTTTTTTTAATCATGCTTAGATATATCTATTGTTATATTAGTTTCTACCCACTGACGATGATTTTAAATAAAATCGAAACGTTTGAGGGATTACTTCTTTGTAAATAAATTATTTACTCGGCAAATCACCCGCAGCCATCCACAGTTCAGTAACGCCGTCATACTTATCTCATTTTTTGGATTAAAAATGATATTTAAAAATTAGCTTTAGAGCGGAGTAAGGCGAAGAAGAAAAATGTCTTACTAACCTTGTAAAAAATTATCACCAACAATTTCGGATTAATCGTTTTTTACCTTTTATTTAGAACTGGCAGCGTAGCCGAATTAAACTTTCGAGAAAAAGAGAATTGAATGAGCGAACAATCGTTTCGGTGGAATCGCAACATCTGGCAGATGTCTCGAGAGACAGAAGCTACCGGCGCCTCACAGTTATTTCTCGTTAAAGTGATACACACGAGGAACACGCGCGAGTTATGCTCAATTTCTCAACAGCTTGCGCGTATATTGCCACACTTTCTGCCTCACACACCAGCAACGCGAACGCGAATCGCTATGAGTTTTCAAACGATATTCCGATCACTCGTCGGCAAAAGAATTCTACGTTCTGCTTTCTCAAATTGCTGCACGCAGGATTTTATATCACCAAAAGCGAAATATTTCAATCGTCATGTCGATACGTTAAATAGTTTTCTCCCGACACGTTCTCTTCCTACTTGAATTTTGTATTTTCCTCGTTATCGACAAACTTTTATAATTCAGTCTGTTTCGAAACAGCTGTGTGTGCACATTTATGCGGATATGGAATTTATAACAACGCAATTGCGTCACTTCGATAATCTGGCATATTATCTGTTATATATCTTGGAAAAAAACTTTCGGCGAACATAGATAACATCTCTGATAGTACATGAACGCGGACTATAATGACTATTTCAGATCGAAAAACTAGTTTATTATATAAATCGGCAAGTGATTATAAAATAATACCAATCGTATGTACATATATATGATTACGCATAAACATTATTGAATATTTATTATATAATTGTATTAAATGTATAATTAACTTCTTGTAATCGGCTTGCAAATTTGTTTGATGAATAAAATCAGCGATTTGAAACGTGATTTATCTTTGAGTTTTTTTCTTCTCGTCTCTATATATAGTCATAACACCTGAAGTGTTCAATGTTAATGCGGCGCTTGAATTCAAGAAAATCAGAGGGACCGTTCCACGGATTTGCTTCGGATTCCGATGATGCTTCAACAAAGCCTCGTTTGTTACCAATGACGACCGCTTGCGCGTTCTAATTACGTGATGCATCTTGCCGTATACGCGCAAGTAGGTGGCTGCGTTGCCGCAAACGATCAGTGCGTAAATCTCCGACGATTTCAAGGAAATTCGAAGTCCCATTTTTGGCATCAACGCGATTCCGTCGAGTCAAGGCAATGTCTCTCCTCGTTATGAAAATTTAACGCGTTACAATCGCGAACAATCAAAAGTAAAAGTTATATGTTCAGTCTCGCGACGTTCCCGGATACGCAGTAACGCTTGGTTGCAAGTAATAATTAATAGAAACAAAATTGCTAGAGACCGGCAAGTGTAATGTCATTCTTATATAATTTACGCGTGTGTAGATTTAAATTGTGAGTATATAAATTCAAATTGTTTTCTCTAGTCTGTTACATTAACAGAATCCAAAAATGCAATTCTCCATGTTTCTACATCCGTATTAATGTATAATCCAAAGTAATTCCAAGAATCGCTTTACATCAAAACGAATAGCAGCTACATTAATATTTGGAAAGAAGACAAATACGTATTTCAGGAACAGCTTTGTCGCTGAAAACGGAACGCGCCATCTGATAACTCTAGCAAATCGTCAAGAATAACCACGTTTGTTGAACTCGCTGAGGGATCAAGGGCTCTCGTCTATCTCATCGACCGCGAAACATCACCGTCTTTTGTCACTAACGAACCCACTCGAAGCTTCTTTGGATCAAGTTAATTTCTCGACTCATTCCTCGGAAATAAACGCGATTGCTAACCGGTCTCGTTAGCGTTCATAAAGACGTGCGTTATGACCGATGAAAATACCATTTAACTAGATGCGATGAAACGGTTGTTACTTGAAAAGCATTTCACTCCGAAAACTCTATGTTGTAAACCGAATATTTGACAAATAATATAAATTGATAGTAATTTTATTATTACACTTATGATTGTGTATTGTTTAGATTTTTAATTTATATTGTAAATATTATCTATTTATACTACAAAGTGATTGATCTTAATATAATTATTTATCGATAGGTATATAAAAACAATAGATGTAATTGTATTATTTTAATACAAATACGCAATATTATATCTTGTTTCCAAATGTTTGTATCCCGTACAATGTACGCGTGCATGCTCTCTCTTAGGTTTTAATTATTTAAAAATCCAATTATTTTTAAAATTGTTTTTAAGTAAATATGCACATGTTTCGTAAATGCAAATCAGATAATATAATGTACGAAGTTCGTACATTTTTAAACGCAGGATACACGTGAATAAAAACAATGCGATACTATAAATATGTATGGCTTGGTGATACGAGCATGAATCACCGAGGGCAAGACCAATGGCGGAACTGTATGGTCACGATTTCGCTATTTATACTATCTGAATGCATCCGGTATCCGGTTTGTGAGCACAATGTCAGTGGTAAGTGCCAATGAACCATGATCGAATTCTCTAATGATTATATACTAATTCTCTAAGTAAATTAACTTTCTCAAAAGATATCTCAATGGCTCAATTGCGAAATAACATGTCAATAAATATCTATTAAAATTATTTTCCGAATTTGAAACATGTTATATGCAATGTTAAAACAGTTACAAGTGTATTTATATTTATAGTTATGTATTTATAGTATTATAGTTGTGTAAAATTTAAAGGTTTTTGTTCCATTTTTTTATTAAAATCAACGTTTTAGATATTTTTATTGCTTTAATATGTAAGCAATTTTTAATCAACTTGTTTTTAATCTTTTATGAATATAATACTTTACTAGATATTTAAAAAAAAATTTTTTTTCTAGTTACTACGAGATATTAAATATTCAAGATTCTACACGCGTGTTTTAATTTAAGAACTAAAACAGATTACTAGCAAGTAAAACAGATTGAGGAACGAGAAATTGCTGAAAGTCAATGCCAAGCAATCAAAATAATCGGTTTTTTTTTCACAAAAGAGTACCGCTATTCTGATCAGCGCTACATTGGTGTTTAAATCTAAGCTGCTATTCTTGGCACGTTTTACCATAATAAACGCGACAAAAGCATTCCGCTATCGCCATCTGTTGGAGAATACAATGAGCTGTACGCCTCGAATGTGTTCTCGAATGTAATTATTTCATCGATACAGATAACAATATTGAATGTATATTATTAATCGGGTCGTTTTTAATGTTTAATCTCTAACTATTTCGATTTTTTCCGATAAAATATCAAAATCTAAAATTATTCAACAAATAATACTCACCCATCTCCTTGAAGTCTATTATCAGCTACTTGCACTGGTAATGGTGCTGCTAATTGCCTAACTAACTCGTCTCTCTCTCTTTCCTTTTGCTGAATAGTCTCTTGCAACCTCTGCTTTTGCTTTTGATATTCTTTAAACAAGCCACCATTATAACTTTGTTCGAGATGTTCGCCAGGAGCAACCGCCGCTCTAACTGGAACTGCGGTCGGTTCTGTAATTTTGGCCGCTACTCCCGTGGGTTTCTCCGTCAAAGAGTCTCTTCTAGAACTCCTGGCTGTCGAGGGAGCCGGTGATTCTCTTCCAGTCATTCTACGTTCTGGTGTAGACGTCACTGAAGGATCTACTTCCATACCTGAAACACAAATTAAATAAACGAGTTATTTTAAAAATAAATAAGAAACTGGTAAATTAATGGAAATTATTAAATAAATTAAAATAATTAAAATAAATATTAATGTTTTTAATAATTAAATTTTTTTAAAGAGTTTATTCTACTACTTATATGTACTAAGTAACTTTATTGTTATAATTTTTCAAAAATGATTATTGTGATATAACTTAAACTTACCGTCGGGACTCTTTGAGTGTCCTCTTGTTCTTGGCGGAGCCTTAGGTTGACTGTTTGTGGTCTCTTGTATCGAAGGTAGCTGTTGAAATTCAGCATAATTTGAGCTAAGGAAGACATCACCCTCGTTCTCGAAGAGTCTATCAACGCTAGTATTCATGAGTTTGTTGTTCTTGAAGCCGGTTAAGTGGAAGCTAGCAAAAGACGATCTAGACATAGGATTCACATCGCCAATCGACAGCGCCATGAGCGCCGCTGATGGTATAGATGTGTTCTTGGGACTTCTAGGACCAAGACCAGCTTCCAAAGCCGGCACTAAACTACGAGACATCATGTCCGCGGCGGATCTTGGTCTGGTGAACGGCATGGCGCTGTGCGGAAAGGTTTTCGGTTTGATCGGGGTAATCAACATGTGCTCTGTCCACGACGTCTCTAGAGAAGGCCTCTCCAGCCGCTCTACATCAACGTTCAGAGTTCTTTGTGCGAAAGGTACGGCGAACGTTTCGGGAGGTATACTTTGAAGCCATGAGAGCAAACTCAGGTCTGAATCACTGAAGCCTACGGATCCGTCCAGTAACCTCGAAAAGCTCATTTCCACCTATAACATGAAAACAATAAAATAAAAACTTGACACGCATCTAGAATCTTTAATATAAAAACTTTAATGCAATAAAATTAAAATTACCTGTTCACTCTCTTTCGACCCGGTAGCTTTTGCTTGGCAATAATTAACACAGGATTCATACAAGATGCCCTTGATAATAAGTTGAATGAGCCGATCGTTTTTCGCCGATGTAATCGGATGTCCAGAGTCGGAACCTTTTCTATCACCCGGTAAGAATTTCTCTACCAAAGGGTGAACCTCTCGGAAACACTGCACTCTGGCGTTGCTTGGGTTCCAGTCCTTGTACTGTAGATGATCCGTCAGTCGCGGCAGAGTAAGCAATAGGCACAGACTACTGTACTCTTCCTTGGAAGGTGCGACCTTCTCAAGATCGCTCAACACCTTGACAACCTCTTCTACAGCGTTGTCGACGCTGCCGTTCGTGCCGGCGATGACGTTTGCCTCAGACTTGATGCAGAGCAGCTCGACATACTTATGACGCAGGATCGAGTACGTAAACTTTCTCATATCGAAGTCCGAGAGCGCCTCCAGCGGTTGGATAAATTCGAGCACGTCGTCCCATTGCCCGTCTAGGATCAGCTGACGCAGGAAGAGCACGTCATCACTATACTGGCCGTTTATTACACCGGTCTCGCGTTCGAGCGAGAGCTGCGAAATGTGAAGGTCACGGCTGTGGAGGAACTCCAAGGCCAGTCGCACCACGTCCTCCTCGCGCAGCGTCAGGTGCGCCGCCGGCATCACGTACCGAATACGCAACCTACAGACAATTTTGAGAGCAAATTGCTATATTACGCCTCGATGTATTATTCAGCGCAAGAACTGCCGATCTTCAACATAATTTACGGAGAAGTTTATTACATGTAACTTTGTTATTACTATGTTATCATGTTATTAAATTATAACTTTTGTAAAAATATACATATGTACTCCTAAAAAAACAAATTATTAAAAATTGTAAGAATATGCAGATAAATATATAAATAATCTATATATCACTTTAAATTTTCTCCAGTTTTATCCAAAAAAATATTTTAATGATAACGATATTGCATAAATTTTTGCACAGAGAACTTATCTTTTGCTTTTTTTTCGTGCACATGATAAGAACAATGACGAGAACAGACGACGGAAATTTCAACGATATTTATATGCAAAGAATAACCCACACATGTGATGTAAACGATACGAGCAATTTTTTAGCGACATTTATATTCAAAGAGCAACCTACAGCGAGAGAGAAACCTAAATCAACGTCTCGGCATCCAGCTACCCACTTACGCGATAATCAGGGCACGTCTGCGGGTGCGCTGCTCCGAAGTGCAACGAACTCGAGGAAGTGCATTTTCGTGCATTCTACACGCATATACATACATTACTGGCTTTTGCAATCGCACGATTTACAACAAAAAGAAAGCTATTCAGATCAAAGTCGTTGCAGTTTTTTTTTGTGACTTCCATTAAGCAAATGCCTGATGAGACAACGCAATTCTTTCACGCATTCTTTGTAATAATGTAACCATTTGTATTGATGAATAAATAACACATTGTTCTTTCTTAAAAAAAATATTTGATGACATTTATTTGCTTTGAACTTTGTCTCCACGAAACAATAATGTGCAAACTAATGGAATTATGGAGTAAGTCACGTGATTCGAGATTCAAGACATCAGCATTCCGCAGACTATTTATGCTTAGCGATATTTGAGGAATAGCCTTAGTCTTGAGAAAACTTTTGCAAGAAGTAGTAAGATATCGCGATGTTCGTGTGTCGAGAATTAGTGAGTAAATTTTTTTTACACGTATCTAATATATTTATCTTGAAGAGAGAGTTTCATTTTCAACTACTTAATTTTTAAATTTAAAATGACTTGTGATATACTTATGTTATATATTACATTAATAAATAAAACATAAGTAAAAGTAAAGTGAACAAAAAAGGTGTTCTATTCATATTTTTGTTTGTAGTATATTTTTTATATTTCTTTTAATCTGTTTTCTATATTGCACTAATTTTAACAATAAATATACAGGTGCAATCAACTTTAGATTACATATAAATAATTTAAGAAATTTCCTCTGTAAAAACAGATAAAATTTTTAGATAGATCATTTAAGAACAATTTGAATAGAGTTTGCTCAATTATTCCAGTTGCTGGCGGTGACAATCTTGTCAACAAGCATCGTACTCGCCGATATTCTCGTCCAACCAGGTTATGAACATCAATATAACACCGATCTGCAATACCAAACATTCGGCGTACGGGATACTTCGCAACAGTTTCATAACACGTATTACGGAGAGTCTCCGTCAAACTTGCAATTAGTAAGTTATCCGCATCATTATTATCATCGTCCGTACTATCATCGCTATCAACATCCGTCAACGTATTATCATCGTACCAGCATACAACACCATCAACAGGCACCGTCGCACTATTATACAGTGGTAAATGAACTTGGTGCAATATATGATGTCGAATCACTCGACGTTAGATTGCAAAAAGTTAAAGAATTTCTCAAGTATAATATTTTTCAGACAGCACATCACCGATACAAAAGATCACCAGATTCTACAAACGCCGAATCCAATAAAACCACAATTGCCTCACGTGATGCTGTTCCCACGATCTCGACCTTAGATGATTCACTTATGACCACCATAATGCCTCCTCCTTATTTGTATCATAAACAAACGATGGATACAATTACTAGTAAGTATCTATGACTGCAGAGTTTATATGTTTTTATAAGACAATTTGACATATTGCTTAGTGGTAAATTTTTTTAATTAAATTTTATTTTCAAACACAGATAGGCGTGTGGAGAATTCTCCGAGTGAGAAAGACCATTCCTTCAGGTTAACGGGATTACTTGGACTCAATCCGAATAACATGCTCTCTCAAAACCGCCAAATCAAAAGCCAACAATTAGAAAGCGACAAAAAACAATATTCAAACATTTTTCCTCTTCTTATTAGCTCAAGCAAAAACACGTTAAGACAAAGAAAACATCATAACCAAGCAATTTCTCACACTCCTTCTGTGACTGACGGTTCATCAAAACCAACTGTAGGAACTGTGTCTACGACTAAAGTTTGTTTTAACAATACTCGACGTAAAAATAATATGACGTTCTCCTTCACCTTGCCTTCTTCTAACGGTTTGTCCTATTCTCTAATACTACCTGTAGATCCACAACAAACAACAGATAATTATGACAGCAATACGCTTGACGGAAACAACATACCCTATTATATAAATACAGGTGCATCAAGTTATTTAATTCCGAAGACGTATAAATCACTAAATTTCCGTCCCTTTCAAGGAGTTTCCGCGAATTATTATCCAGTAAGTCCGAGAAATCTTGCTCCACAAAGATACGTACCAAATTATGTGATTCCGATGACGTATACATCACCAAATGTTCCATCCGTTCAACAAATTTCCACGTACAATTACCCGGTAAGTCCAAGATGCATCGCTCCACAGACTTACTACAGTATCTATCCTTCAACTTATAATAACGTGCCATACGTTTATCAGACGTTTTCGTCCCCAGCTTATTATTAGTAAGATATTGTTATAAATATGACGCTGTGTGTGCCATCGATTTTATCGGCTGCATCACCTTGACGTAACAAGTCGATTGACCGTAATGATTTAACATGATCCATTTATTATGATTATTCTACCGTATACACACACGTAACTTTACACAGAGCGCGCGCCTCTCATCAAGTCCCTGCCCATTAATTAAGTTTTTGCACACAGTTTTTTTTAGATAAGGGATAAAAAGTTAATTTGATAAGGCAATGTATTGTACATTAATTTCTTATAAATAAACGCATTTTATAGAATAAGAAGTGTATCTTTTTTACTTTAATTTAGACATTATCCAAAAAAACAATAGAAAAATGATTAGTTTTAAATTATTAACTGTGTGAACAATATACAGATGGTAAATCTAAGACGCCTAATGTACTATACTTTTGATAGACGAGTTAATTAGCGAGAAAGTGATTTTTTTTTTATTAAGTAAATATCGCGAATAATATCTGGATCATATATCCGAAATCATGAATTTCAATCACGGAGTATAAATATAAAGAGTACTTTTACCGACAAGCCCAACTTTGATTGTACCTGGTAGGTGTGTAAAGTGATGAAACGAAAACTCAATTTTAGGCAATTTGCTGGAAGAGTTAATTGAGCCGAGCGCGCGGGGATAGAGGCGTTCTCCATCTGCAAAATGTGCGAATGCCCGTCGGAAAAGGATGACAGATACTGATCGAGCAATTTCTGATTCACCCTCGGGACACATCTCATCCTCGAAATGAAATGAAATTTCTTTCCTTCCGCGAAAAGCTTCCGGTGAAATGCGCAAATGTTTATCTTTCGTTAAAGCCGTCGGTAGAGCAAACATACGGTGTAAAACGCAAAGTAATTGCTCGGAGATTTATTCTATTTTCTCTCAAACACAGAGTTAATTGGTATTATTCAGTAACCTATCGTTGCGCAGATAATACGTTGAATAAAATGAATAATAATCTCTGGCGGAGCAGAATCGATCGATGGCGATTCGCGATGTCCATTGATCGAAACGCTTCGTTGATTTCTTCAAATAGATGTGTAATAACTGGTGGCTGCCGGTTGCAGTCAGTCGGAAACGCACGTGGTATAATGACGCAGATAACGGAGCAATAAAGTGTTTTAAAGCGCGCTTGAAGTTATGAAAAGAAACATAAAAAGCACGCACGTGTGTTTACATTGATTTAATTATATCGCTGCTGCGTAAACACATTATCGAGAATAAAACTTCATCCTTTTTGTGTGATAATTCACAGAGACCTTCTTTATTCCTTCTTTTGAGTCTTTTTGTTAGCAACAATTTGAATAACAGATTTATGGAACGTGACAGCTTTATGTTGTTGATTACGCGATATTACTATAAGACGCAGTCAAATGATCTAAAATTTGAGAGAAAATACGTTTATGTAGCAAAAGTTACGAATTGTTGGCAAATCGTTCCGCAACGTTCAGATCCATCATAATGGCTGGCGGAAATTGGCCGTTATGCTCGTAACACGCGAGTTAACTCGGGCATAATTAAGCATTAATTAAACCAGTTAACAAGAAACCGTAATTGTCTGTCAAAATATGCATAATGGCCCATTATCACTTCGATAATTGCCATTTAATATAAGCACTGATTTAGTAAGTCTTTCCTTTTCAAAATCCTCTCGAAAATTTTTGTAGTTATATAAAACATATAAATTAATTTTTGACGCGCTAATTTGTGTGTGTACAACTAGGCTGAAAAACATGGATCTTCGAATTTTTCGCAATATTTCCCATTCTTTTCATTCTTTGACAAACCAGGCAGTTTCATCGCGGCAAGGGTGGTATGTTTTATCATAAAATACGATTTCCAGTCTCGTAAAAGCAAAAAATCTCAAATATAAAAAGTGCCATCGCCGAGTGAATTTCAAAAGAAATGCTCGTAAGTTACAACGCATCGAGCTTGTCGCCGAGTGCATTTTGCCGCCCCCAACTTTAACTTTACCATCTCCTTGTCTCTTTGCTATTCTCTTTCCGCGTTTCTCGTGTCGTTCGCAATTCCGACATTCACACACCTACGTTCCTTTGCGACTTTATATGCGCAAGGATCGTTCGTTAAATTATACCACAACCCTTGAAGCAATATAACGGCGCGTCCTTTTGCCGGAATAGAATTAATCGACCATGCAAACGAGAGACGAGTATCACTTTCGTGGGTCATCGCTTTACTTTTTCACATTCATCGATTTCCCTTTAAATGAATAATAAAAAATTGTTTTTAATTTGAGGAAGTACGAGTGTAAAGTTCTGCGGTTTCACACTCTAACAGATTAATATTTATAAGAGTTGAATTACTACTCAGCATTTATAACACGCTTCGCATTACGCTGAAATGGCATTGATCGGAATCATGCGTGACGAAAACGTTACGGTTTATAACTCGCAACAATAATGTTGCCGAAGAGAATTTTTAAAGACATTGATTATAACTTCTTCAAAATGTTCAGTAACAAAAATAATGATATAAATGATATACAAAAAATATAAAGAAGAACACGATCAATAATAGCTTTGTCAATTATATTGTAAAAATATTAAATAATACTAAAATATAATCCAACAATCAAATGTGTAAGAATACCTGTTTTTTTAATAAATGTTTTTAAAAAATATAAAAAATATCTAGTTCATTTATTGTTTTATTTCCTGCATATCTATTATATGTCGAAACTTTGGATTTTTGCCTTTCTTAGATATTATATTACATTACTAATTATTACTAAGTAATTATTTATATTTTTTTAACTTTAATGTCTTAAGAAATTCTTTTATTTTTTAGCGTAAAGAGAAGAATGACCTATATTGCGCAAACAGCTCTTCTCACGGGAAATGCGTAACGGAAGAAGGTAAGCATGAATCTATCGCAAAGAGAGAGAGAAAAGGAGAAAGAGATTTTGTACATTGCCCGAGGGAAAAAGCTGGTGAATATTGTCGCGTGGTGCCTATCTTCGTGGGTAAATCAAGCGTCGAATACCGGTCCCGACTTACGGGGTCAAAGCTGACCCGCTGAATACCTCTATTACGGGAAGGTTAATGGTTCCTTTACGCAGTATCTATCCTCACGTAGAGAAGGTCCCTCTCTGGGAATCTTGCTTCCAGGCAATGAAAAAAGAAACAGGAAGCTCGCTTCCACGAAGACTTTCTCTTATCACTTGCAGCGTGAGTTCAACGTACTGGTTCGTCAAATTCAGCACGTTACGTTTTGATTTGTTGTAAAATGTTTCATTAGAGAGATTTCATTAAACAAAATCATCAAGTTTTCCGCTAAATTAACTCAACATCAAATTCCCCGCCAAATTAAATTTCTCAACGCTAAATGTGCCACTGATTTACGAGGTAAACGTGTTAATACTGTATGAAAGTTTTGTTAAAATAAACTTTGCTCTACTAAGTGTTTCTGATACATTCGCGGAATTTACATTTTGGCTGTAACATTTTCGTATTTTTGGCAAATATAATCATATAATGAACTTAATATAAAGACCTTTTCCTTCATATAAAAACCTTTAAATAATTGTCTATAATCAGTGTAAAAGCATCATTATTAATGTTGTTCTGTCACATAAAAAAATATAGACTTCACTATATTCATCCAGACTTTACTATACATAGATATATTTCACGATGACTCAACGATGCACCTAGTACACTTACATATATACGTAACAAAATTGCCGATAATGCTCCTCTGATTATAGGTAATAACTGGTGACGTTTGTCACTATATGTCTACATAAATTTGTTTTCAACCATTAAAAAGGCCGCACAATGCAACAAAAAAGATACAATAATAGAGAAAAAATGTTCAAGCAACCGACTATCGTGTATTATAGTTCAGACTGCATTATGATGTAGTGAAACTGATCTATGTGTATGAATATTTATGTTTAGTTAAATTTCATTGAGAGTTTTGTAATATCTACACATGTGTAATATAAAAGTTGACGAATTAAACATGATCATAAAGACTAATAAATAAGAAACACAAATGGCTATTAAGTTTATCGATAAAAATATTTTGTTATACAAAACGAAAGATAATAGTAAATTACGCGTGAATCACTGACACCAAAAATATTTATCTTTGGATAGAAAAATTGCAACAATAGAGAATGCGAGGAAAGAAATGATAAAAGAAACAATATAAAGTAGTTTAATGTTTCAAGATATTCTATGTATCATGCATAATAACATTATAACATTTATAGAGAAACGATTTATATAATAATTATATCGTTTACATCTATTATTAGAAAAAGTAAAAAAAATAATATAAAAATTAATTACTTTTTTGAGGTCGCGCGTTTATACGTCGTGGACATTCACACGAGAATAAATAAAAAACTCCGTGTAATGCACATCACACACACATATACACGGTACTGATGATACGGACGTTTAAGGACGAATATAGGGCGCAATTAACAAAGCACGTGGTAGAGAAACGTTCAAGTGACGTCGCGCGACGCACTGACTCTCGTCGCCGGGCGTCGCGATGTCGCTGCGACGGCGCCGACGTACTATACACGAACGAGCGCAACGCGCACCGTAATCGCGTCGCACGTGCAAAAGTCACCGCGTACGAAAATCGATCTTGTGGGAGTCTCGGGTAAGTAACCCCATATGGTCGAGGCGTGAAGGAATATGACGTCACTGGTGAATATCCGAATGCAATATCCGTTAAATGAAAGATAAATCATCAGAGTGTAATGTGCATAAGGTCAAAGCATCAGAAGAAAGTAACGGATCTCTATCTAATACTCGAATGAAAATGCGGAATTTTAATTCAGCAATCTCGTTATATTGTCGTGTGATTTAAACGCTGCCACAAAATTTAATATTTCCGCTAATAAGTCCGCCAACATTACCGGTTATTTTCCTAATTAAATCATCTCGAGAAGAGTACGAAGAACTGAAAAAAATGATACGCGTGTTCTCTTTACGATAACCGTTTTAATTGAGTCTCCAATTAGATACAATTACATCAGAAGATAAACCGGTCGCGATAAGAAATCATCGAATATTGAATACATCTGTAACCGGCGACCAATATTCCGTCAATTTCACATATATACACTTGTGTATATTAAGCGTTGTGGCAATAACGCAAGAAATTTTACCGAACGACTTCTCGATAAACTTTAAAGCTTCAACGTCTTTGCGATGCCGATAGCAAAGACAGTCCCACGAGTAACCTTTTCGTGACCTTCACCTACGCGACCAGAATACCTGCGGCCAGGTCGACTTCCGCGTCGAAGAAACATATCGTCGTAAGTACTTGCAAGTAAGTATACGTTCGCCAGAGGCCGGCATTCATCTACAAGCAGTTTTTGCGGAATCGCGACGAGAAACGGTGGACGAAGCCGAATAACGGCGAATCTGCGAGGATCCGACAAAATTCCGCGAGCGTATCTCGGATTTAACTCGCAAAAATTGCAAACTTATATATGTGCACTTGTAGCGTCAGCTGCAATTATAACAGCAAATTAATATGGCTAATTATCGAAAGCGATGTAAAGATATAATTGAATGCATCGTTCACTTTGTACGATGCCTTCCTCGAAATGAGGAACGTATTGCATACGTAATTATTTGTGATGAAATTAATTTTACTACATTAGCGTGTACCGTTTTGTAATGAAAGCCGATTTCTACGAGAAATAATTGTAAATTAACACGTGTAGTTTTTGGCCATACGCTTATCTTATATTAATCAGAAATGTAGGCCGTGTCAAAATTTTTCAGAGACATTCTGTATATAAATAATTCAAGTAAACATTTTCGGTTTCTTAATGTCTGTTTACGGTGAAGACCTTAAGCTGCCGAGATTAAATTGGGGTTAAACGTTCTTAAATGCGTTTACTCGCCCTGGCGAGTGTCGAGAGAGAGGAATATAAGAATGGGACTTGACGAAGTCGGCGCAGCGCGACGTGTTCTGGAGCAATGTTCGTTCCGGGCTGCGTACTCCCTTTAATTGAGCGTGCACTAATCCCCCTTTCCTTCGTCATGCGGAGGGGTCCAGGGGGACTGCGCGGCTTGGCGGTTCCCTACATACAGTCGCGCCTTAATTGACCGTGCGTCCGAGAGCCGGACGATTCTTTTCCCATCTTCTTCGCCGTTCCATTCTCGCCACCTCGGCATTAAGTTGCGCTCACGTATACACGTAATAAATTGAAGTCATGTACTTTAGGAAACCGTATTGCAGACAGTCTTAGGGCGGAAGAGCGACCGTGAAGAATGTGATTAAGTCCCGCGTAATTCAGTGTGACTTTCAGTTAAAATGCCAGTTTCCCTTGGTTTTTGTCGTATTATACCTTTCTTGCCGCGAATGTTACATCAAAGGTTAATCGTCCTAATGGACCTCAGCCTGGATTATGGATGTTAAGATTTATAATTAATGAATAGTTGAATGCAATGGATTACCTTTTTAAAAAGTTGTTTCATTTAGAGCAATCACGCAGAGAAAGAATAGAGACACGGTTTGCAAGTTCAAGGCGTCTTATAAGATACGTGTGCTATTTTTAAAACAAACGCAATCGATATACATTTATTCTTGAGGTTTTGCATTTAATACATAAATCAAAAAATTTTAACACCTCACACAAAATTAGCGGAAAAGCTTAAAAAGTGAAGAAATCGAATATTCTTTTAATAATCCACTATGCAATTAACCGCGACTTTTCAAAAGCTGATTCAGATATCATCATTCCCAACGTAATTTATTTTATTTACAACGATGACACGATAAAAGTCTGTAATCAGCGCAAATATTGTCAGAACGACATTTTATGTATCGCAATCCAGAAACAGACGCGTTTATCAGTGACTCATCATCGCTAGTTTTCATCTTGAATTTCTTATAAGCCGCAAGGTCAATATGAGTCGACTTGTTGAGTAATTTGCGGTTTACTCGGTTTTTTTTCAACAAGAAAAACCTGATATTACAGAACAGAAAAGATACTCACCACAACGCGAGAATTATTTTTTGCAAAACAGAATTTATGTAAGATATAATATCAAAAGAATTTTATAAATTAAAAAGAATTTTAATATCAAAAAAATACTAAAAAATATAAGTTAAGTATGATTTAAAATAGACATACATGTTGTACAAATATAGATCACTCATTCATTTTTTATCTATTGAAACTTGTATCAACTGCTATCGTCATCTTGATCATTGATTTCTTCTATGTTCTCTCTCTCAATTATCAGCGCACTTTACACCGAGCATCAGAGAAAATCATCAAACAAGGTCAAGTTCGTGATGATGTTCGGCCACGTGAGTCGTCGCGATTGGAAGCAAATATACTTTCGATCTGCCGGTGTGTGTTTTGGCGTGAACGACACGCGTATCGTCATGGACCATTCATTTCTAATCAAGAGAAGCGAAACGATCCGAGAGAATTTCACCGACCCACAAAAAAGTTACAGACTCTCTGATGTCGTACGAATTTTTTTCTTCTACTAATACTCTTTTTCTCTCGGTTTTTTTACGATAAAGAGAAAAGATTTCTTGGAGTGTGCGCGATGAATCGAAATTGATCGTTCGCATTTGGTCATCGCGATATGCTGTCTGACGCAAAAGAATGGTCGATCTGAAACCGTTCGAAAAATGGGATGGGATCCTGTATTATCACGGAACTTGACGTGAGGCCATTTGGAGCAATTTGCGTTCGGTCAACGCGTATCGCGGAACTTGAATGCGTAACGGATCCGAATTTACTACTACCGTTGTCTATTCTGACCGAATTCACATAACGCCTTAAAAGCTAATCATTTCTCAATTATAAAAATAGCTTTATCTTATTACTATAATAATGTTGCTATAATAGCAGCGTATAATTTTTAATCGTATTAAATGTTACATCTATTAAAATTAACGTACAATAATTTCTAGAAATGTAAATAAAGAAAAGTTTAAACATGAAAAAAGTTCTTCGTACCTTCCTAGCGTATCTTTCGAAAAATCTTCAATCGAAGAGATCGCCGATGATGTCGCGACGACCATGGTAAGGCTCGTATCCCATATCTTGTAATTAAAAGACTTTTACAGGCAACGCGTATTTGTCGGTTGGCACGAGCCACAAACAACCAACGAACAAGAATTGACGATTCACTCGACGATATCGCATAACACAGCAACTCGTACATACAGCACGTAGTCACGTAGCTGAACACGCGATAAATTGTTTTCTGAATTCAGATTGCATGCTGCGTTTTGCGAGTTAACGACCTTGGTCGGGAAATCAACCGGCGATGTTATCAATCCATTCTCTGTCTTCAATTAAATCAGTTCTGATGAGCGCGGCACAACAGAATCGCAAATATACTTGATGCACGCGTTTCACTTTTAAACCGAGTCAATGTGTCCAAAATATTATTTAATCACCAAATCACAGTAATCACAGTATTATAAAGAAGATATCTCGTACTTGATATTTTTCGATGTTTTCAGAACGTATATTTCGTGAGGAAGAAAGCGGTCGGCACATCTGCGGTTATGGTTTCGGCGAGTAGCGGACTGCAAGTGCACGCGAGATATCGTCAGAGAACCAACCGGTGCATCGTCCGTAATGTTGAAGAGAAGAGGAAGAAGATACGACTGAAGGTGTCCGCGCTGTGTTTCGAGGCACATTCACCTTACCAGGCTCCACGCACCTGTGTACACGCGTAAGCGAGTCTGTCTCTGTGTATGTGTTGTCCCGATTGGTCGGTATATGCATGAAGAAGATATACATACATCGAATCCGTGTGTACGATCGATACAAACCGCTACTCGCGATTTACCCTCACGTGAGCGAAAGACGAGTTTCTCTGTCGTGATCCAGAAGCATTGGGCTTCCACAACCTTGATCTTGATGATCTCTCTACGTCACGAAACGTCGTTCCGTCTGGTACAGTTATAGCACACAGCTGAGAGCGTCGATTAGAAACTGTTCAGCTATTAAAGCCGAAATCAATAAAGGGAAAAAATAGAATCTTTGTTCTTAGCCATTAAAGTGAAAAATTAGTCGATCTCGAGTATAAGCTCACGTGTATAAAGCTAAGTTCAAAACTCTAATCGTAATTTTATTGCGACAGGTCTTATCCTGTATACATCCAGAAAATAAATATATATTGTTAAAAAATTTGAAAATACAACATTTAGAAAGAAATATTTTGAGGCAAATTTGTCTCTTAAATACACAAAACGATAATACGAAATATACATCACTACTGCGTTTAACTCACATAAGTACATTACGTTACATTTAGTCTACGATGATAAGATCTCTACGAACGCGGAAGAACAGAAGGATACAAACTAACACGTTAGTGTCACGGAAAGTCATAGATAAGAAACGAAGACTCAAAGTGTGTTTCATTTCATATGTCAAGAAGCAATTAAGTGAAGAGGCCTTCTGTTAGAAACTAGTCGGCAACTACAAGATCGCTATTAAAAGGTCGGGAAACCTTTGTTCTCGCTCATCCGTAAGAGAGAAATCGGTTGAGAAGAAGAATTACTTATGATAGTACCCGCGAAAAACGAAACAAACAAAAACAGATGCAAGTTTGTCTAATTTCTTAGTCAGTCTGTAATTACTTAAGTCCAATTATAATGCCGTTAATCGCGTTAATGAGAACGCTCTTTGACGGAACTTAACGCATTTAGAATACACTGTACGCACACCATAGTCACACTCTGAATACGATGAAACGCGACATGTAAATATCACAAGTTGCTCTTGCATGATCATAAGAAAACTCGTTTGAAAAGAATTTGCTGCAAAAACATTCCATTGCAAATTGCATAAATCTATCGAAGTCGCAAGACGTTTTACTCTTAGTAAGTTACTAAAATTAGATTATTGCATTAATAATATTTAATAATAACAATGCAAAAGACAATATGTGGAAACTGTGGCTTCCAAATATGCCTCATAAAATTCAAATCTTTTATGATGGTAACAATAAAACTTTTTGATATGTGCATTAGAAAGAGAGAGAAAGAGAAACAAAGAAAGAAAGAAAACAAGAGAGAGAGAGAATGTCTTTCAAATCATGTAAAGTTTTCGCACATTACACACTTTCATAAACTTTCTTTTTTTACAAATGTAATGATTTATATCGCTCTTCCGCAGCTCTCAGTAGCTAATTTTTCAATTGATTAATTACTTTCAGTCAACCGGATCTTCGAGAAAAAAGAAACGTGCGCGAAACTGCTTTACTGAGTGTATTTACCTAATTAATGCATCTCGTGTATCCACTGATGCGACACGTTTTCAACATGTTTTCAACTTTCTACAATAATAGCGACCGAAAGAGAAAAAAACCCGAAATGAGGAGAAAATGTAAAATTTACAGATGTTTACGCGCTTTCGAATACATGCCCGCGCGTATACACAATTCAAATAAATAATTCGCATATGATACAAGATCGTTAATTATTGCGTCGATATTGAATTGGAGATGAGAACTCTGTTGCTAATTTACAATGGCATGAGGACATTTCAATGGAACAAACATGCGAACATGAAGGCTGACCTCGTTAATGTGTGTCATATGTGCAATAATCATATTAACACTTTAGCACTTTGTGTGCTATCGAATAAATTTTGGTTGCAACGAATATCTATTGAGAGAGAGAGAGAGTAAAAATATAACGGTAAGTTTACGAAATAATCTTATCGTTAAAACTGGTTCCTGAAATATTCCGACCAAGTTACGATTTAAGAGACGGTTCATATGGTGTTACAATAACCTTCGATATATACGCGCAATACCGCTAAACAAATAAAGCTCGTAGTTCTTTCATTACGTTTATGTAAATGTAGAACAGTTCATCCAGCACATAATTCAGACCATTGACATCGCGCTCATGCACTTTCTTGAAGTACATAAGTTACTTGCCTCGAAAGCAAACGGCAAATGCTCCCAGCTAGCACGGCCGAGAGATAGGTGCATTGTGTGTGCACCTAACTCTCTTCGTTGAGATAAACGACAGGCGCGTGCTCGACGGCACGACGCGTGCTACGCACGTGTCGGAAACCAGTTTCACGTAAAATGCGAAGAGATTCTCAGAGGGACGAAAGCGTATCGTTACCATAAATTTTGGGAAACTAATAATCAAATAACTCGCATTTTTTATTTTACACACACAATACTTTTCTTACCTGATCCCGTATCCTCTTATTAATATACTTATATAATTTTTCTCCATTATGAATTATAAAAATAATTTATTTGTACAATTTAATTAAAGCAGTCATTATTGTTGCTTAGATAGAGTTTAATTACAATTTAATGAAGGCTTTGTTCCCTGAACATGTTAGAGAAGAATAGTACTATTCTTTTATTCTGATAGAATCGTAGTGCCGGTTTGCAAATAAAACCGAAATAAAAACATCCCACGCGTATAATCTTGATTGTGATACGCAGTCGGACCATAAGCAAAGTCGATTTAAATCTCGAGACTGCGCCCAAGCAATTTACCGTTCGCTACTCAGGATGTAAAAACTACCAGTGTATAAAACTTTTACGAAACGTCGCGATTCTTTTTCGATAAAAAAATACTATGAGATTATTAATATTAAACATCTGTTTGTTTCTCTCGCGTATAAATATGCCGGTTATTCGGTAACAAACACAGTAATAGAAATATGTAAAAATGTCTTGTTCGACAAAATAAACTGTTAGCTTAACGTACATCACACTTCAGAATGTGTGTAATCATTCATAACAATCTCAGATAACGAAGAATTGCAAGGATTAGAGAGGAATAGATAGACGTATTATCCACTGGGATCATAACTAAACCAACGTCGCGAGCAAATGACAGCAACTGACAGCTGCACGCTTGGCACAATATGTCGAAGCGTAACGAAGCAAATGTTATGAATGAACTAGCACAATGTCACGGACAGAAATCGAGGATGAAAGACGACTAGGTAGAGACGACGTCGTGCGCAGTTCTGTCTCTGAATTGACAAAACGCTCTTGGAAGTGAGGTTAAGTACCGTCATGAAAACACGACGCGTGAAGTGATCGCCACGCGTGAACGATTTGAAGTTCACGCTGTTCTCGCGATCTGCCACGGATGATTTTCTGAAAATTACAAGAAAAAGATCCTTCCTTCTTGTAATTTATCTTTACGCGAGAGATGCGAATTTTCTCGGACAAGTCATAACTGACAAGTCGCGCGAGCGACGTCAAACGCGTGTAATTTCGCTCAATTGAATCGGCGCCCGGCCTGTCGACAATTGGCTCCAATTCATGGTAAAAATAAACACGGTGCTCAGTTGACAGCGAGTGTGCCACAGCGGGTGGCATAAACGCGCGTAGGAGCTGGCTTACGTCTCTTTCATGGGCAGACCTGTCTTACGCACGATTGTCGCGCGCGAAAAACTCATATCTGTCGCCGGCGTCGTGTGACGCACGGCTACGCGCGCATATCATGTCTCGGGAATTATGTAACTATTGTTGCACGACGCGTAAATAAAGGCTACTTACCGCTGATCGAGGCGAAAAACGTCAGGATCGCGCGCGCACACACACACGTTTCACAGAGACTGCTTGCGCCGTACTGCCGCGCGGTGGCGTCTGCGCGCCGCCGCCATCTTGGATCAATCGGCGCGAGCACGGCTTCAGCCGGGAACACACGAAAAAATTTAAATAGAGTATTTTCAGTAAAATTTGAGCATTAAGGAAATCAGCCAATCACAAATGAATATGTGAAGAGATATAAGTTATATTTAATAAGTGACATAGTATTTACATAGTACGAAACAAAACCAAGCAAGTCACAGATATAATATTTTATCCTTTAGATTCGTGAAATTCATGTCTAGTGTCTACCGCTTTTACTTTTGCCTAGTACGAGCTTTTGAATTACGTGCGCCGCCGCGCGCGATTTGATGCTTCGAGAATCGCAATATCGCGCGCTTCGATACATTCGTTTCGGCAGACAAACGTAGACGCGCGACGCGGAACACGGAGCTTCTTGTTTAAATTATCAGGTATTTCTTATTGTTGCTTGCACACAAATATCGATGTCGACTACGCGGGACGACGCGAGGACTACACTGGGCTACTTGGGTAGGAGAACATTGCAGAGGAAGATATATCGATGGACGACGAAGGGACCGCACAAATATAAGTCAAAAGTTTTTACAACTTTCTTTTAGCTATATATATTATAGTTTTTACTTTACAATCATCAAATTAAATTATATTTTTGGTAGACCTAAATTTAGTGTTTTTACGTGTTTAAACTCAGTATATTTTTTTAAATTTTAGTAGTTTTATTGCTAAATCTATATAAAAAGAATTTGTGTAATTTATACATATACTCTCACAACTTATATACTCACAATATAGCTAAAAGAAATAAATATTTATATTGCATACGTAGTGTTCGCATATATCAATCGCACTGATTTCCGATTATACAAATAAAAATAATCGTTCATCATAGCATGATTTTCTTTATTCTATCTTTATATGTTTGTAATGGTGAGATATACGTTGTCATTTTTATATTTGATTGTGCTCATTTATTAAGTATACTTACTGAATTTCTATGTGCTTCTCTTAATCTTTATAATAATATCGGCATTCGGTTTTTTAATCGTTTTATTTTAAGCAGTAAACAAATAGTACGTTCATTCATGAAATAAAACAACACATTTGATTCTTTGCTATATTTAATTCTTACATATTTAGAATATAAATAATAACAACTGATGTATATATAACACATTTTGGATACAACATTGGTAAGAGACAAAAAGCGAGATTGTTCAGAGTTACGTTGTGTTGATTACAATAAATAAATAGAGTGTAAATTGGAACGTATCGGCAAAACCATACGCAACGTGTCACATTTGACTCTCACGAGCTTATACAGAACATAAATAATAACAATTAGCATAATGCAATACCATTCGTGCGCAAAATTTATATAACATTGTGTTACGAAACAACAAAGCTGTTGTTCAGACAAATAACTTATGCGGCAGCAGATATTACGCGCACATAGACAGTATAAAGAATAATATTACAGCATCCACTTTATCAGATGGAAAAGTACAAAAACAAATAGAAACGTAAAATGTAGCCTTTAAATGACTGATATGGCTGCGTCCAGAAAATACAAAGTTGTACAACTTGTTCAGTGAGCAAACAGTAATCACTGATTACTTTTAATTTTCTAAATGATTTTATTAATGTTGTTTAGATGTAATTGTTAATATCTATACATAAAAATAATAATTTTCTTTCAAAGTTTTTCATTTAAAAACTTTTAATTTTAAAATAAAAATGTATTGAGTTTTAGAGATTCTTTATAAAGAAATTGTGCAGAAATTCTGTAAAATAAAATAAAATTGAAAATGTTTTTATTAATATGAATAATTCAATTATATTTATAATTGTGCAATAAATTATACATGTCTTTTGGCAGTAATATAGATGTGACATTAAATTAATTAATGTTGTTTGTACTAAATGAATGAGAAAACAAATTGAACATGTTCAGTAAACATTTATCACTTCATCACTTGCATTTGGCGAAATTTACTTAACTGTAGTGCAACAATTGTTTTCTGAATGCAGCTGAAGTCATAGAGATGCATATAATCTAATAAGTATCTCTTCACGCATTTCTCTTATTTTAAGTGATATCTTAGATAATTTAGTATCCTCAGTGTATTCTCAGATAATATTATCTTCGCACATAATAACGTATGCATTACTTATTGATATACATACATATTTAATAGTCAAAGTTTTTTTAATAATATAGAGAATTATGTCATTTGACGTCAAAAATGTTTACGATTATATATTACGAATATCGTTAACTATATGTCCAACGCAAACTTGCGTTGAAAACTTGTGATTCAAGTTCGATACGTGAGCGTGCGCACACTCCTTTTTCTATATCGTCGGCATCTAATTTCTAAATTTACCGATAAAAAACATTTTATCCATTAACAAGTATATCTTCACCATAGGTTGAAGCTATGCTCATTTATTCTCTCCTATAAATTGTGTCAATTCCAATCTCGCAAAAATCACAAGTCAGCTGGAAGCTTAGAACGTGTGCGCGTTGCGGCAAATACCGCAACCTAGAGCAAATTCTTCTCCTGTTGGCGGATGTTTCACGTGTAATGGACACTCGTCTCCTTCTAATTGCTTGGCCTTTGGACCTTTAATAAGATTTTGATTAGTGAGAGATTAATTTAAAACGATGTCACGTGTCGCAACCGAAAAAAAAACATACCAGCCGGACACATAGGCAGCTCATTCTTTGGAATGGTGGTAACACGCTGAAAGTCGTCGTGACAGGGTTTGCAGAAGTGCGTGGTTCCGAAGCAGAAGAAGACCGCCACCGAACAGCAATATCGGCATTTATACTCGAGAAAGTCTGCCCCGTGCTTCGGACACATCTGAGCCCTTGCCACGTCGCTACAGCCACCGCACACCAGTTCAGCAGGATCAAACGATTCTCCGCCTAATTGTGCATCGCAACGCGCCTCACCACCGTAGTAAGCCTTCTGGCATTTGTAGCACACGTAGTACGCGTATCGTTCCATTGCATAGGCGGCGGGATCTTGATAACGGCCACCGGATGTAAAAGCTCCTTCGGCTCTATAATAAAATAAGCGTTGCAGACATTTGAATTAAATTCTTTCTTACATTATACATTTGTCAACTATTTGAAAGTATTATATTACTTGTGCAAGCCTTCGTATTCCAAGCGCATTAAAGCTTTTCTTCGCACGTCCTCGTAGAGTTCCTTCACGCTCGCCAATTGTTCCGACAACATCGGATGATCCATCGGGACTTTACAGATCGGACACAAAGAGAAACCGAAGGTAATCCGTGGTCCTACCCAACGTTTCATCAGAACATGCCGGCAGCAGTGCAAGTGGAACACGTGGCCGCACTGCAACTGAATCGCTGGTGCGCAAGACAGAGCCTCGGTGAAACAAATCATGCACATATCATCGGCATCCTGCTTCAAATCAGTCCCCGGTAAACAACGATGAAGACAAGGCAAGCAAGTTCTCTCGTTCCTAACACCCCCGCAAATGTGGCCGCAAGAGTGAACTTTATTACAAGCATTTTTCGCATGTTCCTGGCAATCGTGATCGGCACAAATGTTGCCTATCGCTAGTAAGCCCGTATTTCCGGTGGTACCGCAAAATCGACAAATACCAGTAGTGACACCAAGTGGTTTTCTAGGCGACCCATCGCGAAATTCTACTAGCGCTTTCAATGTTCTACTGTCCGCCAGCGCCAAAACCCAGAAAAGCTTTGTTCTCCCGCAACCTTCATGAAGATCCACTCGTATCGCTTCTTCCTCTTCTTTACATACTTGTCTAAGATGCGTTCTAGTCCTTCTATGAAGATGCAAAATTCTATCGCATTCCGCACACAGATTACCGCAAACGTTGCATTGGATTATAGCCGTAGTCTCGTCATCGTCGTGATTACTGCACGTTGGCTAAATAAACGAGAACATCCAAATCAGTTGAATGCATTGTACACTGTACATCAAATTTAGAAATAATCGTACTCTCGGTGGTAGCTGTTGTCCTTCGGAACCGCTCCATTCCCCAGATGACAATCTTTCGACATGATCCGAATCCAAAACGCACAAAGAAGCAAGTGCCAACCACAATGTCGGACATCGAAGACATTCCGTAGGTTCGCGACTCTTCTCGTCCAGCCTAGTTAAATTTAAGATATTTTCGGCTATAGCCGCTTTCGTAACAGATGCCCATTCGTCCGATAATTTGCCCTGATATATAATAAATGCATCGTTAAGGATATCATTACAAAAATAAAAGAAATTAATTAAATCTTTATACTTACCGATGCCATATCCTTTAACAAAAGAATGATCACCTCTGCTAGTTTACGCGTCATGCAACCTCTCAACCACCATCTCGTGCCAACATAATTTTTTGGATGTATGCTAGTAGCTAAAGAAACAGTCTGAAGCGCTTTGCCATTATTTTCTTTTCCTTTCACTTTAACTTGCACCGTCAATGCTTTCGCGATACAACTTAGAAATACATCGAGAATTCCGGCTGCATGTTCATTGAAGTTCGAAACGTGAGCGATAGCGCTATTTGCCACAGATACTATGCTGAAATCGGTAGGCGGCAAACGTTCGACATTTATAACGCTTGCTAATGTCTCGGGCTTAATTTCGGGTAATATCCGTCTTAGAAGAGATGTCACCTAAAAACATAATATTTCATTGAAATATGCTTTATTCTTATACAATTTTGTGACGGTATTATAACATACTTGACGTTGAACTCTAGCCGAGCCAGTATGCAACAAACTTAGCAAATCTTTTAACAATCCAGTCTGATGTGATAAATAATATTGCCCCACAGAGCTACCGCTTAGAGCAAGAACCATAGAAAGCATTTCGAAGCAATAAGTATCGGCTGCTTTTGGGAGATCGCTGTTGTCGCTTAATACACTATTGGCAGGTGTCGGTGAACATAAAAGCAGTTCCCATTCTTCCCTCAAACGTATAGTTTCCTTTCTGATCGCTTGCACGATATGAGTGCAAACTTGTTTCTGCAAGTGTGTTAAGTTGCTTCTGCTGAATAATATCCCGACCATATGTTCTCGGAGATCATTGCTATCTTCTAATTCCTCATTAGCACCTTCCGTTAATTCCATTTGCTTTTCTCTTTGTATAAGTTTTCCAAATACCTATAGTGCACAATAATGAGAAAATTCCATATTCGAAAAGCAAATAACTAGAAATGAAGCTTATATACCTGAGATGTAATTAGACGAAACACTTTCAAAGTTTCTGCTTCGCAATTTCTCTGCTGAATTGTCTGTGCACTTAATTGCTTTCCAACTTTTAGAGATTCTCCTTCAATCTCGCCTAGTATCCTGATTTGACGAACTCTTAAAGAATTGTCCGGACCTTTTAATTCCATGCCCACAACTACATGACGTTGATCTGTAAAAAAAACATATATATATACATATTAAAGGTTTTACTTAAATACTTTGTTTTTCAGTATAAAAATACTGATTTTAATATTTACCAGTGATTGGGCAATTAATCCATCCAGCAGATCTACTTTCGATCTCTACAGATCTAAGTTTTATCATTTCGTCAGCGTTAATACCGGATAGAAAAGTCACACTGGATACTTTGTGCTAAACATTTTTGATTAAACAATTATTGATACAAGCAGCTTTACAAAAAATTTAATTAGATGTTTTACAAAAATAACTTACTGTTAAATCGCGACAATTATCGATATGTACGTAAACGATTCTTGGCAAAGAATGAGCACCACAAACTATAGTAATCATTTTAGTTTTGTTGCGATCTTCATCTCCAGATTCCCAAAACGTTTCTGTTGAATTGTCCGTTAGACTACCAATCATAGCTTGTCTGCTAGAGGCTTTAATCTCAACGTTGGATGTTAAATCTTTCAGAGCTTCCACCAAGCTATTTATTTGTTGCGAAACTGTAGACTGATGGCTTTCATGCATACTCATTGTTATATCTTCTTCCTCTTCGGATCGTGAGAGAATTTTACTTATATTACTAAATACATGACTTCTATGGAGAAACATATGGTCTGCTGGAGTAAATCGAATACCCCAGCATCGAATCGCAGCTTGTTGTAACGGAGATCCTGTGAAAAATTTGTATTATCATAACATTCGTAATGTAAACCTAAATATTTATTTCACTTTTGCTGCAAGTTACTTACCAAGTGGCGGCAATAACATCAAATCAGCAATTGTTTGCAATAAAGTGTGAAATACAGTAGGTAATGGATTAACGGATTCTCCGGCTATTACTAAATCACTTAAAGGATGTTCGCTGATACCAATCATATCCTGAAAAAATTACATAAACATTATTCGCGAATTATAGTTTATTTATATTGACAATAACAAATTTTCATGTTAGAAATATCATTTACATGATCTTCTTTCTTTTCTGTTCTATTGTCTTCGTTTGCTTCCGTACTATCAGAAGAAGTAACCGGTGTAAGAGACGAGACAAACCACCAAAGCAAGTCGTGCAAACAAATTGGCTGAGTTACGCTTCTTAAAAGCCAATTTAACGCTTGCATCGCATAAACTCGACAAGCGGCACGGCGTAATGCCTGTTTCATCGCGAGTTGTAGATGTTGCAAGTTGTGTTGTTGAAGAACAAACAACATCACGGGTCTCATAAGTATCTCGATTCGATCGTTATTTGTTACTTCGGCTTGACTCGTAGATACTATCGCGGATTGATCCATTGATGGTACTAATTTCTGCAGTGCAGCAGATGGATAACACAAAAGCGACGAACCTGCTTCTAAAAACATAGAAGAACACATTAGTCATTATTACACTTTCTATTCTAGAAACATTGTTGCTAATATACATATTTAATTTGTAAATATTTAAAATAACAAAAATCACACCGTTAGTCATTTCGCTACTGCTATTATTCCGTCTTCTCATCATAACAACTCTGCCGTCATTACTGTTTCTTGCCCAAGGTGCACCAGTAGACATAGACACTGATCTATGAAACATACTACGATTCTTGCTACTTTCGTTATCACTGTCACTTATTGGATACTCTGACAACGGCTGCAAAAAAAAACAATAATAATGACAACAACTACTATTAAATGTAAAAAAAAAAGAAAAAAATCTTCTTACTCTGCCATTTGCATTGATAAATGTGCTGTTGTTTCCTTCATAATTACTTTGTTCTCCATTCTCACGTCTCAGAGTTTCTTCATAATATCTTTCATCGTGACTCTGTGAGTGATGAACACCTAAAGCTTGTAAACACTGAAACGGCCCAGTTGGCGGAAATGGTCCGCTGGCCTCTGGGGGACTATAATTTTCAGCTACAGACGACAAAGTCTGTGACGGTCGTCTCTGCTGTTTGGGAATATTAAAGCCAGACGCGCTCGCCAGATCTAGCAGAAACATTGCATTATTCTTCATAATGATATGCGTTTCGTTCCCACTAGGACTGTTAATCGGAGATAATATTTTGCCGGTGCCGTTTTTTCTTTTAGATATCCCAGTGACGAATTTCTTCGTAAATTTGTTCTTTCTAGCCTTCAGATATTTATCTCTGCATGTGTCACAAATTAAGTACCACGAACTACCACCGACACCGCCGTCTCCGCAGTTGCCTGCCCATCCCACACAATAGTTTCCACCGCTGTTGTATCCTTTTCCACCAGCGTGCCAACCGCAACCTGGATGCATCATTTTCATGTGATAAGTGACCGGATGCGGAAACATCAAACCGCAAAGTTCACAGACAGTTTCACGTTCAATTAAAATTTCAGACGTATTTGCTCTTCCAATAGGTTTCCATTCCTTCTTCTTTCGGCTACCTTTCTTCTCGCGTTCTTTCAACTTATCCTCTCTGGGACGTTTTTCCGGTATCGGTCGTTTAGCCAGTTTCATTGTTTGTATCTCTGATATAGGACTAGGTAAAATTGACTGTTGCTCAATGGCTTGCAAACAATTAGTGCTGAGTTCCTCCCATAAAAAAACCAGACTCTTCAACGCAGGCGGTAGCACCGCAACCGTGTGAAATTCAGGTAGAGAACTGAGCTTACCCGAATTTGTCTGAATTTCTTCCTTAATCACATTTTCTTGTTTCTTCCTATTTCTATTGGCATTAGCATTAGCAGCTGAACGCGTGAGAGTCTCCAATGTACTGGGCTGAATATGCAAGTAATTACCAGCGTTTGTCACCTCGACGGAATGCCTTTGTCGTGCTTTTTGCTCTTGTTGCTGTTTATCGCTGGATTGTACGACAGTTTGTCTAGTTACAACCAGCGCGCCTTGTTTCGGTAGACTCGGATGAAACTTGAGAAAACTCGCGCAAGCCATGGCATCGTGCACAATTCCTTCATGCCACAGAAAAGCTGCGAAAACAGCTCTCAAACATTCTGCCACAGAAGGACTGATCGCTTCTTTCACTTTGTCTTTACTTAAATTTAGAGTACGACTAGGATTAGGACTCTGTTGTGCGTTGGCAGGTGACATAGCGCGCTTCGCTCTCGTCTTTACAGCTTTTATATGATCTCTTCTGCTCATCTTCGGTGAATATCGCTCATCTTTCACTCCAGATGAGCCAATGCTGAAGTGACCTTTCATAGCCGTAGTGGCGCTTTCGGGACTCGTTTGTGTTTGCGCTTGTGACATTTTGCGCGGACTTTCTTGGGAATCCTTTAAAACATTACGAAATTTGTTGCAATGTATTCTTTTATAAACACTATCACATCGTAAGTCTTTCACTTATATTCTTTATAAAAAAAGTACAAGAAAAAGTAAAAAAAAACTTGTACGCTAAATTACTTACAGCACTTTCCTTCTTGGGCGTATCGGGCGGACTAGCTATACTGCCCTCGGATCTCATGTGCAAAGAACTACAACTTGGACTTGGTGATAGATCACGCGTATTGGCAGTAGTACTAATACCGCTCGGAGACTGAGATGGATCTCTCGTCAAACTGCTAACCAAGGCACTCGTGTCGCTCTGTGTCGAGCCGCGACGTTGCGACGTTATACTGTCAACCATTCCTCCTGACACTTCAGGAAAGAGAAAATAACAATATATTACACAGTCAAACTTCACAAAGCGCGAAAAAGATACATTTGAATTCATTGCTGTGACAACAAAAAGAGTTTGTCTCACCTTACTGACAATATACGCATGGACAGAAATATATAGAGCTAAGCATAGCATTCGCTTATATAACTCATTCAAAAAGTTTAAATCGTGCAAAATTACGTCGTGCGACTATTGTAAATTAAATGTGTCTAAAAAAACGCTTATTTAGCGTACTTTTATTCTAATTTATTTATTTTATTCTAGTATTTGAAAGTGTATAATTAAATACATTGCAATGTAGACTTTTGTGACTGAATGCTTGTAGTATAACAAGATCGCGATATAGTATAAATTATAAGAGATAAAGTGTATATTAGCGTGTATTTTAATTATCTTACCTAAAGGGGAGAGGCCGACACTTCGGGGGGAGCCGCAGAGTACCGGGCTGCTACTCATACTCTCTCCCCCTCCTATCGCGCTTCTCCCACCTAATAATTTTGATTTAGTTGTAGCAATTACATGTTGTGTTAAATATGTTTAATAGCGAAGTTTTACTATGTTTTCGATTTCCGAATAAAAAAGTTTATTGCGGTCTCTCTATATGGTGTAATTGATCATGCAATACATTAAAAAAAAAACAAAACAATGTGCCATTCCGATTACAACTACGCTAACTTGCATGCATAAAACAACGTTGTATTCACTGATTAATACGAAGTGAATTCTACCGTGCCATCAATCCTATATATAAAGTAAAAAATGGTGATTATTAAAACAGATCTTTCGAAGAGATACAGATTCTGTGTGCATTCTGATATTCACTATTTTACAATTCAGTAGGACAGGAGCGAGTACCTGGTGCGTTAGCAGCAGGAGGGAAGAGACAATTGCCAGAAACGGCTGGCTGTCGACTGGACCCAGCTAAGATCAACATGACTAATTTGTTATAACTAGTTCAGACAATGTATACAGAGTATTATAATATGAGATCATCTAACATTTGTCTATCATCTATGTTATGTATTTCACGAGATAATGTTAACTGTATCGAACGTTACGTTTTTATACATTCTAATACGCGACATAATAGTATGTATAAAAAGAAAAGGAAAAATATATACAAAATGTTGTACAGTCTTACAAGTATCAGCGTCCGTTCTGACAGCTTCTGAAATAGTTTTTATTCTCAAAAGCAATTGTAGTGCCAAATTTATCACACATAAATATAAGAGAGAAAAAATATATACTGTTAAAAAACAGGGAGTTATACAAAACAAAAAATCTCTGTTATGTATGTAAAAGAAAGGAAGTGTCGCATATACATACCAGGTATTGGAACTGGGCTAGAAGACGGGCTGTGAAATCTTGGTGACCCACCTTGGGGATTCTTCGGCGATGAGCTTCTTGACATTCGCCGTGGGGTTTCCGGCGGTGTCGCCCCGTTGCCATTTGCGCGACTTTCCCCCATTGCTTTTACCAATTCTTTTACCGATACGCCCACAAATTCAGAGAAGTCTCTGAAAATATTAATATTGCATTCCGGATGGATATAAGTACTTACACGTTAATATGGGACTCTAAAAATGTTAAATTGCAACTTTCGATAACTTGGAAACTTGCGAGAAGTTTATATGTGCAAATACATATCCGTACCTGCCCGGAGAACTTTTTTTCTCTCCGTGACATTTATCATCTCCTCTCAGCCACTTTTGCAGCACGCTAAACTTCCCTCCGCCGCCTTCTCTCTCGCGCTCTTTAGCTACTCTCTCCTTCGAGTGGGGTTTCGAAAACTTTGGAGTTCCGTCGGCCTTTTCTGGTGTAAAGCGTTCGCTTCCTGAAAACATTGAAACATTTTGATGCAATCAATTACTTGAATATACTTTTATGATCGTATACCTGGCGAGTCGTGCTGATTATACGAGCCGAAAATGAAAGGATTTGTGTTGCAACACTCAACAGACTCGGCCGTATCCGGCGTATAGTTTTGTGTGGTAAAGTTGAAGCCTTCGTGGCTTACGGAAGGAACAGAAAAGTCAAAACCTTTATTGCTTGGCGAGACGTTCGGGTCTGGAATCAATGCCTTTTTCTCGATCGGATCGTTCTCTAAGTCTTGCTCTAGTTTCATGTAAATCACGCCAGTTTGCTTGTTGATCGCGAGCGACCATGCTTCTATTCCTTTACACTTATCGAAGCAATATTTCGTCACGGAGTCGTCATCGATGCGCACCCAAGTTCCTTCCTGATTTACACACTATAACAAAGTTATTGAATATCGAGTTATTAAATATCACGAGTACACAAAAATATAGAAATTTTGTGGTGTAGATCAACTTACATATTCCTGAACAGTGACGATATTTCCAAGTGCTAGCATTCCAATTGGCGCGCCTTTCAAGCTCGGTTTACTTCTAATATTGTGTCCGGAAGCGCCGCATTTCACGACTATCATGCTTCTTCCGCCGTCGAAGGTTACCGTCTTTCTCTTGCTGCAAGTGACCGCGCTAAATTATGTAACAATCAAAAACTGTCAATAGAAAAAATTTTCTCACATACTCGTCGCTAGCATCGGGTCGTTTTCGCAGAATAGTCTCCTTGATAACTTGATCTAAAATCGATTTTGGTTCTTCCACCGGCAGAAGCAAAGTTTTTCCTAGATGTTGATTGTACTGCAAACACCATGCTTCTAAATGACTACTGTTACAGTATTCCTTGATTGTCTCCGCATTTAGTCGCAGCCAGACACCGTCATCATTATGAATCTGCTCAAAAAGAGTGCAATTTGATATTTGATGCTTTTGGTTTGTTATAAGAATTTCTGAAGATGGTTTTTGATGGTTTGATATTATCAGGCTGCTCTTGAACTCTGATGGAGTAAACTGAAATCCACGAAACATTGTATAAAACTGACACTAACGCGGTTTGAACCCGAAAAACCATTTTCAGAAATAATATATTTTAGAGAGAATACAATTTCTCATATTCATTTAAATCGTATTTTCCACAACTTCGAAAGTCTGAAGCTCGAGAGAAAATAATTTGAGAAAATAATTTATTAAAATAATTTAATTAAATATTACGAAGAAAATAATAGAAGAAATAAATTTCCCGACACACGTTGCTTTATTACATTAATACATTCTATAGTGAACTCATATCGAAATAAATTTAATTAAAAATCAAAACTTAAACCCCTCCAGACATTACCTCATCAATGAAAGCTATAGTGCCGTTAACCGAGACAAATCCGATTTGTTCGCTTTGCAGCGACGGATGAGCGCGTATTCTCAAGCCAGCGCTATTCTTTGCCACGAATTTTCTGAGTCTGCTCGGCTGAAGCTGCGGCTTCTTGACAATGTTTTGAGTAGGCGGTTGCATACCCTCCTTTACCTCGACTTTGTAATTCTAAATGAAATGGAATTGATTTAACCTACTTCAAACATACTTTCAACAGCAGGAAGAAACAATGAATTTTATTGAATTTAAAGTAACTCTGAAAAATTCCACACAAGTGGTCTATACACACATCCTCCATATTATAGCCGTCCACTGTGATCA
The DNA here is from genome assembly GCF_002006095.1 of Pseudomyrmex gracilis. Taxonomy (NCBI): domain Eukaryota; kingdom Metazoa; phylum Arthropoda; class Insecta; order Hymenoptera; family Formicidae; genus Pseudomyrmex; species Pseudomyrmex gracilis. Next base: position 476,078 of record NW_018020584.1, on the reverse strand, counting down.
TCAGTGAATACCAGCCAACCGAAGATGGTGTCCATGTAGCGCTGTAACTACCATCGCCGTTAGGTCTGACCAGCATACTCTCGCTCGATCTCTTTACTGTAGGCGACACGAATCTCAGTTCCTCGAACGAATAATTCTGATAGGCCTTCATGATGGTGATGGCGTAAAAGCACATCTTGTTGTTGATGGTCACTTCGTACGGAACGTCCAAGGACGGTTGTGGATGACCGCCGAACGTCATTGGATCCGGTTGAGAGACACGACGAATCTTTCTGCTTTGATCGGACTCTGTGATATCTGTTTTGTCAATCGGCACCGCTTTGACTTCGATCTGCAAGATAAACATGTATCTTATAACTCGGACATCAGTACGTTGTGTCTCTCGAAGGAAGAAAAAAAACTTCGTACTTTCAATCCGGCCACGTGTACGACTTCGCCGTATTGATCTCTCGTGAGGACGGTGACGATGGCTGGCCATCCGCATCTCATTTCTTCTCGGGAATAAAGCGCCTCGCATTGAGTGGGATCGACGAAGCTGTCGGGTTGTAGCCATCGCGCGAGTCTGCCGCCGCTGGTGCCAGCAGAGCAAGAGACAAAATCGCGCAGGAATAGACGTTCGTTTGAGTGACAACTGTAAATAGCAACGATGGAAATTTTGAAAAGATCGAAACTGGAAAGATTAATAAAGCTAATGCACTGTGTTACAAGATTTCTCGCTAATTTTGCAGATCGTTATATTTATTTTTATACAGCTACGAAAGAAAGTTCAAATATTCCTAATGCAATTCAGAATTTACTGCATATTATAAGCAGATTTTTTACTTCGGCTGCTTCGCAAAAGTTCAGAAAAAAATTTATAAGTTTTTTATGACAGTATACGCGCAGAAGTTGCGCATTAAATTAATCGTATATCCTGATTAATAAAGCATATAAAATGTAAAACTGTGCGGGAATAGAGAGTAAGTAGATAATTTCTGCTGAAACTTTTGATCTTTTGTAATCACGTTTGGAGAGAAAGAGCCGGGAATATAAGATCATCGCGCGATGAAATATATCGGAACATAAACGTCACGGAAGTTTGTTGCCGCGGAGAAGCGATCCTTTATTACGAGATCTCGAGTCGTAAGTTTGTTATGGACTACAGGTAGCGAGACACACGCTTCATTAAAACGAGCTTGTGAGTCGCGATGTCCCTAATTGGTTAGTGCTTCGTGCTCGATCTCGTCTGGATCGCGAATAGAGGACGATGCTCCTCTGCCAGTCAGACAATCGTCGCTTCCCCCGTTCAGGCTCGCCGGACTCAACCCTAATAAGGCGCAATCACACCGCAGTTCTGTTCCTCAGGGCTCGTCAACGCAATCCGCGCGCTCCTCTGCTTTCTATATATATATATATATATATATATATACACAATATATACGCACCAGTGTACAGAGTTCAGCTTCACGTTTTTAAATCACGAGAACCGGTATTCTGGGAAAAGCATGAGAGGTCTTGCAAGAGTTCGCACGTATCGATTATTACGGTATTCCCGCAGGAGAAATCAGAAGTTGATTAAACTCAATGACGACACAGACCGTGATAATATCTTTGATATTTTTATTAAATCTGTGTAAAATATGTCGTACGCGCGATAAATAAGAAACTTGATTTTAAGTGATAAATATATTATTTTTTTAATAAAACATGACACGTTTGTTAATTATAAATTAATGTGGAAAATTTCTGCATTCTCTAGATCAGATCAAATCAACTCCGATGATACTCCAAGTCACGACAGGTCTATGTTCGGGAGGAGGGAGCTTCGATCAAGGTTCGCGGTATCGCGCGCGTATCAAGCCGTATAACGAATGTAATTTTCGCGAGTCAGGAATAAGCGGCGCGCACAGTGCGCTCCTCGCCATCGATCATAGTCACGACGAAAAAGATGAACGAGCAGCACGCCAAAGATAATGGACGTCAGGACGGGGACCGGTGCATAATACCCGCGAAATCGCGTCACCCAGGATCGGCAAAACGGAGGATATCGTGAGGCTTTAAAGATCGGTATCCGCGTGACGTACAGCCTTTACGTGACCATTTCGGAAATGGGCACTTCGCGAGAGAAGCCGATGTCGAGACACTTGCCGGTTTGAGAAGCGCGTTATGAATGAATGGACGACACGTTTCACATGCACGCGCCGGAAGGTGCCGCAAAGGGAAAACGCGCGCAATTTCTCATGGGAAATTAAATGGCAGGTTTCTGCTCATAAAGCGAAGAGACGGTATAACGCGCTTTAGGGAAACGCTATCTGATGCTATGAAAAGAGCGACGTTGACGAGCACGAAGCGGCGCTCTCTTCAGACCGGGCCGTTTTTACGCTACTATGCGCTCTGTGTCGCGCATTTCCGTTTCCGGCGCAATACATCGGAGACGTAGCTCTCGTTACTTTTTGTCGCGCCGTGGCTTTCTTCATTGTCACTGCAAGAACACGTATAGTCGCATAAATTACCGGTCGCTTGCGACTTGCGGAAAACTTGCTCGAGCAATAAACTTCTGCACGTATATTTCTCTTTCAATTATTTATTTTATTGCGTGCTGTCTTTATATCTTATTACGATTAAATCGAGTTCCAATCTTGTGGCCCTTTTTAATTTACTAGCATATCACAGACGCGCGCTACGCGCACGCTATTATTTTTATTTTAACATATTCCGTCAGTAGACACAACATGTCACCGCGATGACAGCTAGTACACGTACGACAGTGGCTGTTTTGCTTTTAGGAGACACAGTCGACACAAAAGTCATTCTGTCTTCGTTAAGTATTCAGTGAGAAACAAAGACAGAATGACTCTTGTGTCGACTTGTGTCGACTGTGTCTCCTAAAAAAAAAGCAGCCAGTATGACATAAATCGAGAAACACATTATCCGAGAAACATCACCGAGACGTCCAATCACCGTCGCGGAAAAGAAGCAATCAAGATCGATAGAATCGATTCTGATTATTTGCACACGCTTTTTCTGGTAGGACTAGCACAACACAGGCGCGCGCTACGCGCACGCTGTTGTTATTTTTATTTAACGTGTTGTCAGTAAACACAACCTGTCACCGCGATGACAGATAGTATATACGTCTTATAAACCATATAATACACATATGAGAAATGTCAGAAATAACGCATAAAAATCAAACTCAAAAAATAGTG
>NW_018020584.1:434020-472295 GCF_002006095.1 Pseudomyrmex gracilis | reverse complement strand
AACTGTCTCAAAATCGCTTTTCATTATTTACTCTCTCGATCTTACCGATTCGATTCGACTCGATCAACCAACCAACCAATCGGCAACGCGAAAAAGAGGCAACAATAGGTGCAATATATTCGACTCCAAACGCGCACTTCTCGGTTCAAATGCCTTTTTTAATAAAGGATGTTTCTATAAATAATATTAAAAAAGTACATCTTAGTACGTTTTATGTGATCTTCTACGAGTTTTATATATATATATAAAATATATAACTCACGCATCTTTTAGATAAGATTATCTTTAGATAAATTTCAGAAAAAAGTTCTATTTCTATTGAAAAAAAACATTACATTACTAGAAAATACAAGCTAATGTTGGCTGATAATTTTATTGTTTGCTAACATCAAAACTTCAAAAGTAGCTGATAACTTAGAATTGTTAGTTTAGCAATGTTATGACATATACAATTACAGTTACAAAAACGAATTTGGTAAAATATTGTCCAGGTGCTTAATATGTTCATCAAACTAAAAAACTCTGAATATAAAAACAAACCGGTCTCTTTTATAAGAACAACCGATCGGAACCTATTAAATGGGGTCACAAGTCCTGAACACGGCTTACGTAATTATCATCCGTGATGAACGCTGGTCACCTATGTAACCGAGAGCTCTTTAGACCGTAAGTTGGTCAAGGTCGTTCTTGCAGGTGCTGGTTAGGTGTGCTGTTAAAGCTTACAAAATTCAGCAACTACGTTCTTGCGGAAGTCAGTCTCCTCGACATGCTTACGTAGCATTTCGGTTGGACCTGAAGAGAAAATCGAGACCTGCATCCTGTGCATCGAGACCTTTCGGGCCCCAGCGTTGTACCGAGCGTTTATTTCTCGAAAAGCAAAAGAGGGAGAACAAGAGATGGAGAGAGCGAGTAGCAAGGCGAGTCATGGATTCTGAGTGGGGAGGAGACACCGATCGTGCATGCCACTGACTACAGTTTAAAAGCAACCTCCGTCACGATCGCGTCAGCTGGCTTGTGTAGCTACCCTACCACTTTTTCTTCGTCTTCTTCTCCGACCCGATCGTGCGTGTGTCAGCCTGTCGACGGCAGCCGACGCGACAGCGAGTCGCTTGAGACGGTTCAGTCGCTTCTCTTATCGTGCGAAATGTCGATCGTTAAAGATCGATAAAGGAAATGTGCCTTCTTCTATGTCTGGAACGTAGAATCGATCGGTGGAAAAAGCCAGATTAAGGATACAGTGAATGGTACTTGCGAGTACTGCAGTGTTATCCAAATCGATCCGCGCGATCGATTCGCGGATTGGTAATGCGTCCGCACGTAGTGCATCGTCGTATTATGCGAGTGATCAGATCGTTGTGAAGAAATCGATCGCGAAGAAATCAAAGTGATCGGATAATAATGATTTAAAAATCGTATCATTTGATCAAAAATCATCACAATGAGCGTCAAGCGAAAAGTGTTTAGCGCCCTGGACAGGCTCGTTAAGTGTAATTGTATGATCATGCGCTCGATGTTCTTGTGGTATCTCGCGTTTCTGCCGTGCGTGATGGAGGCCACCTATCCAGGGATATGCGCCATGGACGGCTGCAAATGCACACCTAAGGCGGTGCGCTGGGTCAGCGTCAAGTGCGTCTTCACAAAGGAACAGGTGAATGCAACAACGTGTCCGAATATAACTTTTTGCAAAAATAAAATTTTGCGTTAATTCCAAAAATATCAAAATGCCAGAAAAACGTAAATCAGAATTACTCTTTTTATTGTTTTCCTGTAAACTTCCAGAGCAAAATCACTTGCGAGTTAAAAGATGCTGACAGATTGTTTACTGAAAAATATAGATACAGAGATTTTGTTTAAACGTATTTTTTTACTTAAAAGTAATCATAAAGTAACCATCTGTAGAATAATTTGTACTTTTATCTACGGTTTTAGGCAATGAAAATAGTTTTATCTTTAAAAAAAACCAGAAAAATGATCTCTATTGATATCGTATATCGCGCATCAATGATCGGTAACACCTTTTGCTCAGATTTATCATATTAAATTCGAAAAAAATGATTTAAGCGACAAGGAATTCTTTAAAACTGTCGTATTTGTCAAAGACGTGAATTGTATTTTCGCGCATTAATAATATGCAGTATTTAGCGACATTCGTGAAAAGTATGCGAAATTGTTTATCTCAGTATGTCGTATCTACCGCGCTGTTCCAAAAGATGATTCGTTAATACAGTGAAAGTTTACCGAAGTCTTTCGGCGAGACTCGGAATTGCCTTCCTTGTAGAATTAGCATATAAATCATTGGTCCGTAAATACGGTGGGAATATCGCATGCACGTATATTCGCGCGCAAGTGCACGCAAGTGCATGATACGTCGTAGGCGTAAACTGGAATTAGTTGTATATAAGCTTATGTATATCACATTTAATTATTGCAACGATTTCAATTAAAATTTAAAATCTAAACAATAAAATTTAAACAATTCGGAAGCTATATTTTACCACATAAATAATGATTTTTTAATTGTTAGAAATATCTAGTTTAACTATAATAAAAAAAAGATAACTTATGCGCGCAACAGGCTCTATTTTCAGGTGCGAAGAAAATATTTTGAACATGTGTTGCTCATAAAATGATAGCAAATATTGCATAAAATATTACATAAAAGCTTGGCGTTTTAAAGACAAAAATCATATGGGTCATCATAAGAACACGACGCAGGATGCCTTTTATGTAAACCACTGTAAACCGACCCTGTCCCTGGTCATTCGAGGTGTTCAGGCACGAACAAACAAGATGTAACTTGTACGTTCAACAGCCTAGGTTCTACTCGCTGTCAACTGTACTCGGCTATAGATACTATCCACAATCCGATGCAACGGCGTAGATGCGATGCACTTCGCAGTTCGTGTGAAGTTTTCGACAAGAGAGACTCAAGCTGCGAAGACGCGATAAAACTGTCACGTGCAACTACCAGTCGCGATAACTTGTTCGAGTAACGTAACGCCCGTGAGGAAAAAGATGTAGCGAGATCTCCATTTTAGATTTTGGAAAACGGAATTGTAATTTAAAAAAATTTGTTTAGTTAAAATTAAAAAATCCTGATATCTGTAAGTCGAAAGACAAGTGCAAAACCTTCTGTGATATGTATATTGCATTACTCTATGCACAACTCGACTTAGTTTTGAAAATAAATTCTACGATGAATAATAGAAATATGTGAATATATAAAGTTATTATATGAAACAAAATCAAAATCTTATTGTTGAAAATTAATACCAAGATTTGCAACAACGCGGCAACGACCATGATGTTGCACAGCATTTAAATTACCAATTCCAAACTCAATTCTTTGATAACAAAGACATTCGATTAAATAACTTCGTTTTGCTATATACAAGAATAACAAATCCTAATTATAAAAAGCGTGTATAATGAGAATCATTAATATTAATATTTGATAAGTAACGTGCAAAGCTGATAATTCTTCTACAGACAGAGAGATTGAGTTTCTGCTATGCTTCCTGAGCACAAACTGGACTAAGTCTATTCCTTATCCACGCTCCGATCAGCTACTCGCGTAGAAACGCAACGGAAACCAGTTTTAAGCGGCATTCACAGCACCACATTCTCTTCTAACGTCGAGCTCTAAGAAGCTTATTAAATCATTTCGTCTCAATGCCTCGTCGCCATTCACAATTTTCACACTGCTCCATATTTAAAAGTGTTTCAGATAATTGTGATACATTATAAAGTTATACACATAAAAACATTTTATTTATAATTTCTCTTCACTTAAAGAATATACATAATAAATTGAAGATTTGAAGGCACAATTGTTTTAGTTTTTAGTTAAAAATAGTACAAATAATTTAAATTTATTTTTTATAGTAGATTTTAATTACATATAAAATAATGCTGTACATTATATTATTGTAACAACATATAGCACACAGTTGGTAACAAAACTTCTTCTAATTAACAACTTCTGAATCACCGAGAGTTCCGTGTTTGTCCGATAAGCGCCTGCCATATTAAACGTAGGCGTGACGCGCAATATAACATGTACAAAGGACGATTGATAAATATCCGAAACAACGCACAAATAGCGACAATAATATCATGTTGTTGTTGCCGTTGACAAGTTTCATCTCTCAGAATTAATGTCAAACGCTGGCTTATTATCGCACATAGTGTTTATGACCGCTCGCGAGCGTTATGACATGAGTTTTTGTTCGCTTAACATCGTCTCCAGAAACAACAAGTGGCAACGTTGGACCACTATTATACTAACGGACGGCAAATACTTGGTAATCAAATCAGATACAGCCATGGCGTCACTTATCATTCCGACACCATTAATTCCATTTACTGTGCAGCCAAGCATTACGCCGCGCTCAGTAACTGGCCGAACTCCTTGCTGGCTTGTGCAAGTTCACCCGTATCGAAACAAGGACACTCTAATTTGATCGGCGGAAACGACAAATCAAGCGGCGATCAAATACTGAAATCACAACGAGAAGAGTGTAGAAATGCGCGAATCTCTCTTATATATAGGGAAATAATACGAGATTTCCTGTTGCGTAATCAGCGATCCCGACAAGAAAAAGTGACCGACTCGAATAACATTGACGTCTTCTACTCTTTACATGTACAAAGTATCATTATTTTTTATTAATTTATGTTAATATATATTTAAAAATTTGTTTTGCTGTCCTAGAAAACAGCAATAATAATAATATAATAATATTTAAAGTATACAAAGATATTTTATATATATACATGTTTTTTAATTTATATATATACCTACATGTTTTTATTTATCTTTGCTTATCTCACAAATGTTTTATCTGTCATTACTAAAATATTGTTTTGACTAGTCCATTTCAAACCACGCGAAAAAGCCACATAGTATATTTCAGAAAATTCAAAAGCTCAATTGAAATATTAGAAAACGAGGCACTTAACGGAGCATTGCACGTCTCGCATCGTTAAGTCCGCGAATGCGATTTAAAGTGCAATTCTTCGCAATGACCACGTGTACGCGCGACTTAGATATGTGGAAAGATTTCCCAACAATGGTCAAGCTCGCTCGGCACTTTGCGAGTAGTTCGGATTCGATAGATTCTTCGAATTCGTCCTCGTGTATTCGGTCGGACTTAGGTGACTTCCGCTGCATGCAATTTCCGGTCAGAGGGTTCACTACGAGCGAAGTAAATGTACGACGATGCAGCTGCTTTAGAAGTACTTTTCTCCGTCCGCTTGTTCGAAAACTCGGAATTTATATCACTATCGCCGCTTTTAAGTTTTTACGTAATGCAATATCGCTTCTCCCGCTTTGTTCTAGTTCTAGTTCCGGAATTGAATATTTCATGGAAAAACTTTATCTCGGTCCGTTCTCACTTTACAAAGGAACGAAGAATCGACTTAACTGCAACTCGAGTTAAGCAACTGTTAATAAAACGGATCTCTTTAATTGGATTCTTATGCGGGCGGCAGGCTCAATTCGCGAGTTCCGATCCGCGTGGCTAATATTCGAACGCGAGTCTTCAAAGTGCATCGCGCGTACCTACTGAGATTTAATCCAAACGCTCGCGCGGCACCGTTATCCGTGGCCGTCGACCCGAAATTACACGTGGAAACAACAATTAACGCCGGCATGCCACGTGCTGGTCACCGCGCCGAAACAATTTCGCATGGTGGCAGTTTAGGCGTGCGATTTAATGCTCACGGGCTCGTTAATAAGCAGCGGCTTTTCCCGGACTAACTCGATTACATCCTGATCGCGATTATTGGGAGAGAGGCGAGTAGCGGAGGCGGACGAATCTGTTAATGCAACCGACGAAAACAATACGCTGCCGATTAAAACGCGGTTGCGTGCAGCTCCGCTGCTGTTGGCCCTTTCCGCAACGCGATGCTCGCCGCTTCTCTCTGTTCCTCTCTCTTTATCTATCTATCTATCTATATGTATATATATATATATATATATATATATCTCCCTCTTCTCTCGCTGCCGTAATCATCTCGAGTGGAGCAAATAAGCCTAACAATCGGAACTGGAAAATAACACGTCGCACGAGAACGATAGCGGCACTTAGGACGGAAACGATGCCACCAGATATGTACACGTACATGTGTACGTGTGCGCGTGTGCGCGTGTACGCGTTCGAGAGAGAGAAAGAGACCTGGTTTTATAGAAATATAGAGAACTTGTTCTCTCCGCACGTAATTATTATTGTTACTCCCCGGGAAACAAAACCGACCCTTTTCGAAATCGTCCATTTGGCGTATAGCGCGTTGAGTTTTACGAGAACGACCGGTGGACGACGACAGACGAACAAAATTGCTCGTCGATTTTCGAGGACGGTCGCACCTCCGCGGGCTTTTTTATCCGCATCGCCTGCTCCAGCTGTCGGTGGATTAATAAACTGACAGCCCACGTAGTTTTCTAGGCTCCGAGGGGAACGGTGCGACACAGGAGAAGAACGATAAAGGGCGGATGGGCATATCGCGGTGGGAATTTCGTGCGCACAAAACAGCGCCGCGATGGAACGTCAGGCTTGATCCTCGCCTCGGCTCAATTTATTCACAATAGACCCTTTGAACGAATTACACTCCGCTCCACGACGACGTACATATCTCTTCTGATCGGGGCGTCAACGCGAATGAGAGCCTGATCATGCGGGCTGGTCTGCGTCAGCAAATGGAGACGAAAAGAAATATCTTTGGGATAATCTTACGTAAATCGAAAGAATAGAAATTTGTATGTTGATGTGACCGATGTAAACGCATTAGAATTTATCGTACGGGAAAGAAACGAAGTCGCAGTTGAATAGATGCACGTATGACCGCATTGCATAAATATGTTAGTTTTGAGCCTATCTGTGAAAAAAAAAACTGATAATTATATCTAAGAATAATATATCTGATAACATATCTTGGAAACATTCACCTTGTCAAATGTTATCGGAAAGTTGATACATAATGAGAGTATTCAGTCAGAACTTGTGTGACTTCGTCACAAAAACCGGCATGAAACTTCCCACGTTATGTCTCCACTATCTCTCAACTAATTGATGATACGCTCGACAGGTCTAAGAGTAAAAATAATCAACTTAATGAACGAGACATTTACATGTGGAAATTTAACAGTATCGTCGTAAGTCATTCTGCTGTGTTACCACCAACTACCACTCTGACCTGTCTTCGCGTTTCTCTGTGCAATATTTCACAATTAAAAAACGGCCGGCCGCGCGATTCGAAACAATTCCCCAGCTTCACTGACCGCACCTACAAAAAACAGAGAGAGAGAGAGAGATCTTTTATCACGTTCGTGAATCTCGGAGAGTTGCGTTCTCACTTGCCGACACACTACCGGCCTCGATAACTTCGATAACCCAATAAACGGGTCGAGAGGAGTGGAGATCCGGCGCGATCTCGATCGCGCTATTATCACTCTGTCTTTTTCTCTTTCTCCCCTATCTTTCTCGGACTACCTCAATTCGCGCATCTCTACGGGATGATAAATTATTTTAGGACGCTGCACAATACGTGTGCACGCGCATCCGAGAGCCGATTGCAGTTTGCCGGCTTTGTCTGGAGAATTTGCTCCGGGGGCGTAGATATAGCCCGACATCCTGCTTCGTTCATTCGCAACGATAACTCTCTCTTTCTCTCTCACTCGCTCGCGTGTTCTCTCCAACACCCCTCCCCTCCTGCGAGTTATCGCGATTAGCCACACGTGCGAAGTGCCTCGCCTATCTGCGCGAACATGTCTCTCTCTGTATATATTGCGCATATATGTGTGGCGGGAGGCCGATCAAATACGTGGTGCGTTTATATGCTCACCCGGCCCGAATTGTATCCTGTATCTTCCGCAACCGACCGTAACGAAACCGTGGAGGTGTATTCCGGACTCTCCGATGACTACTCAGCGCGGTCACGTTAGAAATGCTTTTCAGATCTTGTGTCTCACGCGTTTCAATTCAGAATATTCTTCGGAAAAAGATGTTTTATTTGAAAGAACGTGATGTGTCAAAACTTACATTTCTCTATCGCAAAAAGAAAATTGTTCAAGACGTGACTCATCTCTATTAATTATATAAATAAATTAAGGTTTTTATTACTTTGTTAATTTATGTTATAATTCCATCTAATGACTCTACAGTAGATTCTCTTATCCAGTACGGTCTACACGTTCGCTAATTTAATGATATCAAGTGAAACAAGCGTTTATCTTTCGACAACTGACACCTAGACAGACGCGATTGATAAAATCTCTTCGAAGTACGAGCGGAACGAAAAACCAGAGACCGGAGATGTAGATCGCGCGAGATTAAAGCGATAGAAATGAAACGAGAGCGATAGCTGCTGGCTCGTCGCACTTAGCAGATCGCAGACCATCTAGTACCCAGGGTGTGCTGCGGCAATTAACCGAATTATCCCTTGACGCGACCCGGGTCGGAGGCCCCCGGTGGCATAATGGCGCTCGCTCGCTCGCATGTCAGCAAAAGCAGGCGTTTCCTAGCGGGGGCCGTATGCGTGTGCACGAGAAGCGAGTAGTAATTCCATCCCCGATGCAACGCGCAATGAGAGAAGGCGAGTGTCAGGCGGGTGCATCGCCATTCTGCGAATTAACTTCCGGCATTTCCCGTGGCGATCGCTATAAAGCCGCTTCGGGCCCCGCGAATTTCGCGGTATGTACATCATCGATCTTAGTAATAATGGTACTTCCTTCGTCACGAGACGACGTCCACGTTGTTAAGAAATTCGTGTTCCATAAACTTTGTAAACTTTTCCGTTCGATAATCATATTAAAACTCTCTGTGTCTCATGTGAATTCACGTGTGCGATTGTTCAGTAATTTAAATTAAGCATTTTAAGCTTCAATTAAACAAGCAAGCAAAAAAATATACGTAAACTCGATGATACGGCTCGGCAGATGCAATATTTAAACCTCGTAATAACACGCTAATGAGCCGAGTAATTAAATCGGAATTGTTTAACACCCGTCGTTAGAGAATGCGAGGAAAATGTATAATTGTAATTTCGTTATATCGGCGAATAGTATTAAATATTCAGTCTCGTTGTATGAAATTACTCACATCGTATCAATGATATCCTAACATTATATAGTAGAATAATACGAGTTATTTTATTTGAAATGTATCTCTTAATCTAATTTCATATTCCGCGCGGTTTCAAGTTACTTTTGCACTTAAAAACGCAGACATCGTTACTCGTGCAATCGCGGTCCATCGAGACACAATGGCGATCATTCTTCGTTTTTTTTTCTTTTTTTTAAAAAACAATATAAAGAGAGATCGTTATAGCCGGTCAATTTTGACAAAGACAGCAAACGCCTCAGGGATCTCTCTCACGCCGGAGTTGAGAATAACTCGATTGTCTTCGTCCCGTTCACCTCGAACTAGAACTAGACAGAATCGGACTATTTTTAAACGCTGTTTCCTCGAGCGCGTCAATTAGCTAAACAGGCAGGCACAACTTCGTCTTGTCACACGAAAATGAAGACTCGAAACTTTCCATATAGGCTCGACAGCAAGTCGTCTTCGCGCACTTCCACTTATCCGGTTCATTCATCTCGAGATGATCGTCTCTCGCCGTGATAAACGGATTTGTGCGTGTCTGGGTGGCGAGAATTGTCGTGACGACGACGAAGACGACAGGGACGACGACGACGCAGAGAAACGTTATCTGCGTTTCGATTAGCGCTTCCATTAGAAGTTAATCCATCGACTGATGATATATAGCTGTCAATTCGTCGCCAATTTCGATTCAGACAGCGAATCCTTGACGTACGTGACTTGGCTGCCGTTAAATTCAACGTGCGAACGACGCGCGCGTGGAATCGACATGCGCAACGCGCATTTCCAAAGCTGCTTAATTATTTATCCATTCGCCGGAGCGATTCTTGTCGTATAATTTGGGAGTCGGTCGTATTCGACAACGGCGCAGGACCACGAAGGTCGCGCAAAGAAATTTAATGGAAAGGTCGCTCACTTATTTTCGCACGTAATTCATCTTACGTAACTTCTCGTTCTTCACGTTTTATTTTCATTCATCCGTCATCCGCGTCAACCGTAATGCGTTAGTATAATTATCGTTTTCTCGCCACCTTTCTCCATAATTTTTGACGCAAAAATCAACTATCGCGATATTGGATGAAGTAAATTTAGTATCGTGGAAGACTGCAATTTATCTTTATTTTTATTTATGAAAAAATGTGTACCTGCAGTAAGTACAAATAAATACATGTACAACCATAAAACTCTCAAACATATTCAACGCATTTCAATAATTTTAACAATTTGAATTAATATCTGTGTTTTTATGTTTTGTTACGGAATCTACATGAAGCTTTGTAGTAACACAAAGCATAGTTTCTCAAATATCCAAACATAGTGCATAACGATAATTATACCAAATTATATTTTTTGAATCCGTAACAAAATTCCTCAAACATAAATAAAAATTTACCTCTGACTACGCTAACGATAAGATAAAAATTAAACAGTTAACTTTATCAAAGTTGACTCGAGTCACAAACATTCGATATCTTCAGTGTCACTTACTTTGTTATTGTTTTCTCTCGCGTTTATGTTGGCAAGTCCAAGCAGAAATATTTTATTCGTTGGCATCAACAGTTTACGAGAGATGCATTAGGCCATTTTAATAAACAAGACTTCCGTTTCGTTTTCTTGGTGAACGTGGCACATGGCCAAAACTATCAGTTTTCTCAATGCCGCAGGACAAATTCGCAAAGTCGGCTACCGCGATTCACGACGGTATTCGCGCAATCCAGCTAAAGTGGTCTGTTCTCTTTATTTCCGTTCCGTTGCATTCCGACTGGCCACAACAGCCGCATTGTGTAAGTGAAAATAATGTTTCCTCGCGTGCGCTACGTCGACTTGCGATTCATCGATATTCCAGACAGTCGGCTTTCTTGAGATTCCCCTTGCTAACGGTATACACCATCGGTATATACCATCTCTCCCGCGTTGCAATCCCACAGTGGCTTGTCGCCAGAAAGCAACGTTCTGTCGATATTACAAAGCTTACTTCCGCTGTGCGCTGTGTTTGGATAACTGATCAAATAACGCAACTCGACTGCAACAATATTAACGAATGCGTTCTTTGTTGTATCACGAAGCGAAAAATATCGCAACATTCGAGAGACTTATTATATTTCAAATGCAGCCAATTGTGTACACTAATGTAAAGAAGAGGTTTAACCGCAAAACAGTTTTATTACAAATCTATATTTTTGTGTTGTACATTTAATAACAAAGCGGTCGGATTTTTTTATGTCTAAATCGAACGATGTTTGTATCGAAAAAAGATGATACTAAAATAAAAGTCAGGTGTTGTAAAATTTATACTGCTAAATGTGTCGTGAAAATATCGGAACTTGAAAAAAAACTCCTGAGTTTTTCTCCCACGAAGAATCTTTTTCCAAACACATGGAATCGAATTCTCCCGAAACGATAACGGAAACGATTCTATACGCTCCGTTGCGGAGTAAAGCAAAGCGACACGAAGCAATGTTGAAATAATGTAGCCTGAAATTTCGGTACGGGTCAGAACGAATCGACCAGCCCCGTTCTCACGTAACCTCAGCTGTCGGAATATTTCAAAAATTTCTGACATTTTAATAAGGATTTCTCTTTGTCTATATAATAGCCTCTACAAAACTGTTTTCCTAAGAATCAGTCTAAGCAAACGCCGAAAGACCGCACACACACATGTATGCACAGAACCTTCGATACACCTCTCTAAACCTACTATAAATAAACCCTTGATAAATCCAATCGGACCATCTCGGCATTGTAAAATAGGCACAAATTGATCCGGCAAAATATTTACCACATTTAATAGCTTACGTAATGTTAACGCTCGCGTGTTGGCTTATCGATCGCAATGTAGACAAACGCGGACGAACGTATGGAAATTAAATTGCCGCCTATGGATCGCGCAACGATCATAGAAAATTCTATGATGGCTGCGAGCCAGCGCGCGATACCGCAAAATTAATTCGCACTGGCACTCTAACATCGCCCGTAACTCGCGTGATCTCGAGAGAGATGCTCTTTGTGTTCGAAGACCCGAAGGCGACGCAGAAATAACCGGCGTTATTCGCACGCGTCTCGGCCCTTGAGTCACACGCGAAACGAGTACGACTTTAAGTGCGGTCTTAGTCACTCATCGAGGACAGAGAGAAAAGAGAGATGAACAGTCAGAGAGAGAAAGAAAACGATGCATTTTCCAACTTGTCTCAGACTTGCGTTGCGCACTTCTCTCTCTCCACCGCACCTGACCGCATTTCTCTTCTTTACGTTTCAAAGTGTCGTCAACCGCGACAGCTGTTTCGCCGTGCGACGCATCCGATGTGACGTCATTGATGTGCAGCGCACGATGAGAGAGGAGATCCCGATAGAACGCCGTATCGTTGACACACAACGCGCATATTTCGCTCGACATCGCGCTTTTTCCCGTGTGTCTCTATTTCGCTAATTAACTCTTTCCCGCGAGCGCAGAATTTTCGCTCTGGATTATAAGGAAGTCGCGCATGTTTTTAATTAGGGACGAAGCTCGAACTGTACGCATTCTCGCTGCTATCGTCCTCCGGCTAGGCATTACCGCGTTTACTTTGTCCGTATAGTATTATCAAACGGGGTTGACGTGTACCTCATCAGAGTTAACGCACATGAAATCTGTGACACGCTGTAGCAAATAACAGAAATTCACGAAAACATCGTGTGTGTGTGTGTGATATGTTTTAGAACGAAATAATAAATCACCTTGTGTGAAATATATCGGCCTATTCACAAAATATGTTCAACATTAATTTTGAATAAACCTTATGTAAAGGCTATATCGTTTTTCTATACTATAGTTAAATATTACATACAATGCATTCGGCATACAGTTGAATAGTAAGAGTTAAATTTCAGTCTGCAGATAAATGCGGTGCATACATATATTTCATGACATGTAAAATGATATAAAATATCACCTCTCTATTTGAATTAATCATATACGCAGTTAAGTCCTGTGCGCTTCAAATGTGCGTCATGCTCGTGAAACTAAACTCCGTATTATCGAAGATCGTACCTGACCGGATGATCCGAGTCGTAATGAAGCTGCAGTCACCGTGGTCCAATAAGATCGTCTGACATACAGGCGTAATCGCGATATACGTAGTTTATTTCTCCCCGTTTTAACATGTATATTTAATGCAGGTCGCGCAGCGACGTCAAACGATACGGGGAAATATGGCTCGTTCTTTTCCCGGCATTATCCAAGGACAACTCGTTCGGTTGAAATCGAACCGCGAATTATGCATGACATGGAGTCGCAAGCGCGATGAAACGGCAAAACAACGAGAAGAACACCGGAGATTCGTGTTACCGTGCGAATGTCTGTAACCAAGAGACGGGATGCGAAAGTCGAACCGTACGCATTACTCGCAGACGACAAGCGTGAACAGTAGCATGACTCATCGTCGTGTTCTAATGAACTCTTGAAACGATTTTCCGGTCCTTTGAAGGAACCAGCGTGGCTGCGAACGTTGTATTATGCAGCGTAAGTCTGTTTTTTCGCGGACTTTAAAGTCAAACGAGAAAATAAACCAGAATACACGGAAAAATAATTTTCGTCGAAAAATCAACAATCGCACATCCGAACCTTTGGAACAAGTCCAAAGCCCGGGAAGAGGGCAATAATTCCTGCTATCTAAAATATTCGATAAGTTTTGTAAATATAACGAGAGAGAATTAAAGAAAAAATATTTACGCACACACAGAAATATTTATTTAAGACAAAATATAAAACAAATATAAATAAACAATTTCTGTGTTTTATCATAAATTGTTTAATTAAGTACTCTTGCAATTTTATAGATCGTGATAATTAAAATGATTTTTAGTGTAAAATTAATTCTGGAGAAATATACATATTTACTGTTAGTGCTTCTATACACACATACACACATTGTGTAAAAAGAAGAAAAACCAGGTAGTCAGAAAAAGATTAATTGAATTAGGCGTATGTGTGCATAGTGGCACGTACGAAGTAATTTAATCGCTGAATGTTTGCACTTTAGTTCACAGCCGCTATCGTGCTTCTCTTCCCATACCTCGCACGCGGAAGGCATTATAATGAATCAAGTCATCGTGCAGTTAAGATCGCTTTAACGCTTCGTGTCTCCGGGGCATAGTTAACAGGCGCGTGTAAATGGTTGTTGTGATATCTCTCTGACAAAAATATCCTCGGATAACGAGTTTAGTTGTCGACCAAGTCAAAGATGAGGTCCCTCCCACAGGGAGCGGAACCGGATGCGGTCAGATGCACCACGAAAAATAAAGCCTCGCAGTCTCTGAGAATAGGTACACGAGAGAATAAATAATTTCCTATGAACCGTACGAAAACGGGCATCTCCCTGAAGAGAACGAAAAACCGGGTCAATGTTTATTTATGAATCGTCGAAAATTCACATTCCCACGGGGAAATTCGATTTTTCGAGGGAGTCAGATTTCTCGTTCTCGACTATGAGATTCCGTGAATTTGAATTATACCGCTGGCCGCTGAATATTGAACTGTCTTTTGTATTTTTTAGTAGTGCGCGACTATATTTTTCAGTCGCGCGAAAGTTATAAGAATATTCTTTTTGCGAAAAGCTTATCGCAAATAACGCAAAGCGATAATCCGCGTTTCTGGCATAAGAGTTTTGAAGAAGCTTAAAGAAGTCCGGGTGACACATATGATCGAAAGTAGAGAATATAAAGCAACCTGGCGCTGAGATAAACTTATAAATAGCCGCTATGAGAAACTGGCACATTGAATTCAGTAGAAATATTTTTAATGTACTCTCTCTGAGACAGGAAATTCTATCGTTTTTAATAAGACTATAAATAACTTTATTCCATTACTTGTCTACGTCAATTACTTAGTATTATTTTTAACAAAACAATAAAATTGTAAATTTAAATGCTTAGAACAATCCAATTAATCATAAACAAATATTGAATCATTTAAAAGCTTGAAGTATTTAAAGTTGGTAAGTATTTAAATGGAGACACAAAGAAATCATAAATCGCACTTATATACATGTACTACAACCTCAGAAAACAGTCTTAGTTCCCTTGTAACAATATCCACACACATTACGCAATCAAGATGTAAACTTAGATAGAGAAACCAATGACGAGGCGCACGGCCTTGGTGCAAGATGTCGATGACGCGACGTTTTACCGTCTTTCTTATAATCGCACCTGCTAATATTTATCCGCAAACGGGTCTCTCATTACCATCGTATTTATTCTTTTACTACGTATTCTGTCTAGAATGTTGAACTGTTGGAGGGAATCATTCCACCGGACGCGACAGAACTCGAGGTCTCTCACTGCCGAGAACTGAGAATACACGCAGGCGCGTTTGACGGCGGAGTGCCGTTGAAACGCGTCTACGTCTCGAGGATTCACAGCGTGGTCGCGAAAAGACAGGCCTTTCAAAATATCAGTACGCCTAACACGCACATCGAGGTGTCGGAATGCGACAGCGTGTTTTTGGAAAGCCACGCCTTCCGGAATACTCGCGGCACTGTGAGCATTTCGATATCGCGATGCAAACACGTGGAAATAAAGCCGAACGCTTTTTCGTGGCTGTTGTGGATCGCGGTGAAGGAAGTCCCATCCTTGGAGCTCTCCAGCAACGCGTTCAAGTTCGAAATGACTCACCATGGACGACATGGACCAGCGACCAAGGTTAAATATCGTTATTAATCCTGATAATTAATAGTGTTATCGCATGCGTTATTAAGCAATAATTGTTGTGTTTCGCTGTATTTAAATCAGAAGTTACAACTGATATGTATCTATCGATATACTATTATTGATAATATTATTATCATTATGATACAATTACATCATACACATTAAATTCTGATATCAAGTAACAATTAATATAAATAGATACAGCGATAAATTATTTGAAATAACACTCCGCTTTGGATATCACTAAATTGCATGTCTACGTCGACGAAGATTTCCGGAAAATTAATTATAATTTTTTTGCACGATGTCTTGCGATACAGATAATGTTCCAAAACGTGAGGATCGCGGAGTTACCTAAGGCGGTGTTTCCTTCGGCTGTCGCGGAGATTCGTATGGACAACATCAAGACGAAGGTCATACGTAAAGATGCTTTCTGCGCGATGACCATATTCAACGTGATTATCAGCAACGCGACCATCGAGGATATTCAAACCGGCGCCTTCAGCGACAGAGCACTCATTCACAGCCTTGAGTTCGTCGATGTAGAACTTAAAAATATCAACACGGCAGCTTTCAGAGCCGGCCACGATAATTTGACAATTCAATATTCAAGGTTTGACAACAAACTTGCACGCGATTTTATACAAGTTTTGAGAACGCGTGTAAAGAGAAAACAATATTTATAAGTAGCAAAATAAAATCCCAAATATCATCTCCATTAATGTATTTTTTGACTTGATTTCTTACTATTCTTCAATTTTTATCTGTCTACTGTTTTGATTTTGATAATTTTGAAATTTTAATATTTTTTAAGAAGTATTGTGTGTAAAATGCGCACATTTTTTTGTTCTGTTGTATCGTTTTTTAATCTAGATTGTCCGAGGTGAGCACCGGTGCCATCAACATTTCAGCAGCAACCGTCACCTTTAGCAACAACGCGTTCGAATACCTGCGCCATGGTTCGATAGTGCTGGACCTGTGGAATCACATTGCGATCGATCACAATCTATTCGCGAATCTGGAGAACGACGCTATCAAGGCAGAGGTGGGTGCCGCTAACGCGTCCAACTTCGAATTCTCTTTCACGGGCAATCATATATACAAAGCATCGCCGGGATCGCTCAGATTCGCGGCAATCTCACAGAGCGTAAACTCGGCGCGTGTCGGCAACAATTATTTCAAAGAGCAATGCAGTTGCAATCTCGAGAACTGGGTACGCCAAATGACGGGACGCAACAGCTCTGTCTCGTGGATGATGGACTCTAGTTATTGCATGGTTGACAAGCACTTAGACAGGTGCTTTAATCTGCCAGAGGGCTACATGCCCATGGGGAACTTCACAAAACTCATCTGCGCGCAACGCCACGATGTCGTCAAATGCGAGAAGCCGTCGCCTAAGCCGGAGCCGAGCGTTAGTCCACCCAGTGTGGGTCCTCACATCTATCCGAAACAAAAAGGATTCTTCGACATGGAGATGAACGAATCGGAGCAGTTGGAACATGCCAAAAGAATCATCGTCATCGTCTTTGTCGTGGCGGTCTTTATTGTTCTAGTGGTGATTTTGACTGCGGGAATTCTCTACATGCGCCGCCGTGGCGTGTGTCCTAAATTGACGTCCTATCCATTGATGACTCTCACAAACTGGTTTTCATCCAGCAACGGTGTAACTGCCGCGACGTCCGCCAGGTCAATCTCAAGGCTGAGCGTTTCTGAATACGCTGGTCTCCAACCAGAGACTAGAATTCTCGAAGTAGAACCTCAAGCAGAAGCTACCGAAGATGACGACGAGAACGATCTTTATTCGTACACGGAGAACAAAGCCACGCAGACGTTACCAGAAGAACTGACAGAGGAGTATCTGCAGGATCTTCGGGAGCGATTAAACGATCCTAATAATTATAGTCAGGCAAGAGACATGATCGAACATCTGTATGATCTTATCAAGGTCGAGGAGAGTTGTAACAACAACAACGACCGGCAACCGGCGAGCGATCGAGAAGAGAACGCGTATGACGTGATCCGGCCGATCAGAAGACCCCGGAGAACGATCAGGCCATCCATCACCGTCGGCACGAAAGCGCCATCCTTGGAGAAACTTCTGCCGAGCGGAATACAGGCTAGACCGCTCATCACGGAGTACGCGGAACCGCGCGATCAGCGGACCAACGATCAGAATCACCTGTACGCCGAGTTACCGGGTGACGAAACAATGCCTAGTACCAGCAGGCTGTCGCAACCGATTTTGGAAAGTTTAATCGGAAGAGCACCGCAGCCACTGCCACCAGATGTGGTGAACGATCACCTCGTCAACGGCAGCGATCGAGTTTCAAAAAATTACTGTTACGACGATTTCAAATCTCCGCAGAGCTCGAAGTCGGATTCAACTGACAGAAATCAGCCTGGTAGGCCAGTAAACTTCTTTAAGGCTCTGGGCGAGACCATCCTGGGTAGCAAAATAAGCAACAAGAGGCCAAACTCATTACTGTGTGAATACGCCGAGCCGTCCGACGCGGCCGCTCATCTGTATTTGGAACTGCCAGAGGTCCAACAAACGTCCGCGACCACCAGCAAGATGGCCAATCGACCGTTGCCTACGAAACCCGATCAGGATTCCGTAGCTGCAAACGCAACCAAAGCGTAGCGGCGCTTATTGTCTGTGATATATGTTTTATGCATTGTTGAGAGCAAAGACTAATGTTTCTCTTCTTCCTTTTGCCGACCGTGTGAAGAAAGTGTTCGTTACATATATGCGTGTGTTGAGCGGTTGCATAAGAGAACAAGGCGAGTCACTCTTAACTGCGAAAGGGTGTGTGTGCCACAAAAGTGAAGAGAAAATATGTCGGAAATTAGTGCGTACATAAAGCTCGATCGAGCTTAGGTGCACGTGTTGCAAACGAGGTGTCTCTTCTTTCAAGCTGTGCGTGAATAAATCCTTGTTGAAACAATCGTATACACACAACCAGTTGTGTTATCTGAACGATTTCGTTTTCGTTATAAATAATCGACCAAAGTCAGGCTTTACGCAAAACTGCTGCAGCGTGTGCCAAAATGGATGCATCTTACGCTTGCAAATGATATATAGTGGTAATTCAATGGACTTACTTACTGTGAGTGATTTAGTAAGTCGTTGAAAAATATCACGACAAAGAGAATTTAACAATTTATTTATAATTATTTTCAAGAGAGATGACTGTAAATTCATATTTAAAGTATTTAAAAAAATTCAATCGAAAAGAGAATATAACATTGTTTTTTAATATTTGTAATTAACTATTTATACAAAAGATATAAACAAAGAAATACAAAAATTATTTTTTATTACACCAAATTATAAAGCTCGTGAAATGTTCCACTAAGTATTAGTAGGGCAATACGAGTCAATATGTAATTATACACAAAAAATTTGAACGAAGAAATACAAAAGTTGTTTTTTATTATTTGTAACTTGTTAAATTAATTAATTTGTGACATTTTATAACACTTTTAAAGGATAAAGTTGCAAACAATAAATAACGTGTCTACCTTCCACAATTACACTTCCTGCACCAATCCGTTATTGACTTGATTCGAACAACATTGAAGCTCGCGCAGAAACACGGAATATCCTCGGTTTGTTTCCAGCAATCAATCCGTTTGAATGGGCGATAAAACACACCACATGGGGGTCCAACAATCTCAGACCACCTTTCGGATTCGCTCGAACAAGTATCTCTCGTTTGAGATAACGCGCGCGCGCCGGTGTCCAAGAGGAAACCGTATCCCAATTCACAAAGTACTTATTCGTAAGTTCACCGAGCGCACATCGATTTCTCCTATCTAAATCTCTCATGTTCAAAGTGCCCCACGCTGCGCTCTCGTCGTCTTATCTCGAAGAAATTTTACGATTCAAGTAGTTTTCACTAGACGTGGCCTCTCACTCGCTACTCGGGAACGCTTTCGGGTTCAGGGTTCGTCACGCGGTTATTCGTTCTTCTTTTTTCTCAAAAACAACGCGCAGTGGTGCTCCTCTCGAGGGACGCGTTCTCCGAGATCTTCGAAATGCAGTCGCGAGCCCACTATGCGATTCGCCTTGCATTCACCTACGACGTAGAAGAGCCGAAAGATATTCTTAATCTCTCTCAGTTCGCGCAGTCAGTGTATATTCAACGGCGAGACCAAACTATTCCATGAAGAATGTAAGAGGAACAAATGGAGCCGGGGGCGGGCTGCGACGCAGCTGTTGACGTCTAAACGGCCGCGTTCTCCGCTTCCACGGACGGTAAAACCCAAAGAAAACTCTCTTCAGCCGAGTAACGGAGAGCAACAAAGACGATCGTTGAGCATGATGGAAAAAGCGATCCGTGCGAAAGAAACATCTTCTCTCGGCTACCAGAGACAATCAATTTTCCTAATTTCGCGTCCCGCTTGTATTCACGCTCTCTCTCTCTCTCTCTTTCTTTGTACTATTTGACGCGTCTCAAGCGAAGTGTAAACTCGTGAAGAATTATTCGCATTCCTTCTAGTAATTCGTGCTCGATTTTTCCCTCGGCGCGAATTTAATTTAAGACCTAATTATCGCGCTATTTAACGTACAAAATTAAAGCACCTCGGTAAATTAAACGTCAGCGGCGCAAATGAATGATAGGAGCCCCCCTTTACTTTTCAATTAATTTATAGCTAAATGTACGTGCCGCGTATGAGAATTTAATTCACATAAGAAATTTCCGAGCAATTTAACATTAAAAATTGAACACGCGCGCTATAAGGTGATAATGAGTCCGAACAATATTCGCACTTTGCGAAGTTGCAACTTTAGCTTGTGATAAAAATTCTATTGACTATTTGTCGATATATTTTACGCTTATCAAAAAATCATTTTGATACGTACATAATAAATTGATCTTGTGCGGCTGTGATGATAAATGCATGAATCATCACTTGATTATGTTTTTCTTATGTTTTCGTTGAGATAAAGAAACTCGTTTAATATTTGTACACGGTTGTATCATGCGTCCTACGTTTTATGATGTCTCATGTAAACACAAGTTACAAAGTTCTTGAGCCATTACGGTTTAAAAAAATGTATATAAGAAAATTTTGATAAAAAAAATAAAATGAGAAAACTAGTATTGTAATAATATTGATGACAATGTAAACATGTGATGAGCGTGCACTTTATTTTACCAATTGAATATTACTTTATCTACATTGGAAAAGTGCACGAACTTTTTACACCAACGTTTTTCTTTTCTATCAAAGTCAGGATTTTTCGCGCGTTTTATCACGCGCTACTTTGTCGACAGGTTAAATAGCGATACCAAGGCGTGTGCTGTACGAAGCAGTGGCAGCCAGCTCGCTATCGCGCGCCGATTCGTGGGATTGTTTATGGCCGGCCATTTTTCAGATAAGAGTGTCATTTTTCTCGAGACTGGCTGCTCGTCGTGGAAAGTCAAGAGAGATGGTCGAACGAGTTTTCAACTAGATGCAATTTGTTGCTTTCTCTTCCACCTTCGATCTCCGCTACCGTCCCGATGTCCCGCCTCGGAAATTTATAGATACTTATATATTATTTAATTTATAGCCCTCCGCGCATGTAAATAGTCGTATTCATCACGGAGAAAACATACAAACGTGCTGAC
The DNA here is from genome assembly GCF_002006095.1 of Pseudomyrmex gracilis. Classification (NCBI taxonomy): domain Eukaryota; kingdom Metazoa; phylum Arthropoda; class Insecta; order Hymenoptera; family Formicidae; genus Pseudomyrmex; species Pseudomyrmex gracilis. The sequence goes on along the minus strand of NW_018020584.1, from coordinate 450,892 downwards.
GTGCATTTCCGAAAATATAGATCTCTCAACGGAATATGTGTTATAACGTTGTCCAATTTGTTTCTCTTAAAAATATAAATAAACAAAGTTAATTTTTTAGTTTTAATTCGATATGCGAAAAAGGACTGCACGAAAAAGGAAATTATAACAACGTTCAAGCAGAGAATTAACAGATACAGCGCAAGTACGTCGCATTTATAGTAATGAAAATTGGACGAGCCAAAGTTACGGTATTTCCGGCCCTCGATTTTCTCAAGATCAGAAACTGCGTAGATAGCGCGATAGATTGTTCCCGTTCGACGAAAGGGACGCAGAATAGGTGTCCGAGGCGGAAGTGGATGAGATCACGGACGACTGTGATCCAGCGTGCACTCGCACGGCAGAGCATAATCTGCCAAGCCGAACTGGCCAAGCAGCAGGCAGCTCTATCAGGTTTCATCAGCGAGCCAATCATCTCATCACTCGGATGGCCGTGCTAGCATCCGATTCGCCGTGCTCTAACCCGTTTCTCTGACCCCTGACCTAATCCCTTGTCGAGATACCGGGAGAATCGATCGAGGATCGCCTGCGGACGTCTCTCGACGACGAGCCGGCACGACGACTAGGTTATCGAAGTACCGAAATCATGAGCCGATCTCGGGCTTACGCTAAGCCGAAGCTTAGATCGTAAATGGATTTTCCATCTCGCGACTCTCTCTTCTCTCCTCTTCCTCCTGCTGTCCTTTTCTCGCTGTATTCGAAATTCGATGAAACCAGTTTACCCGTTTACGCTATAACGTGTCAAACTATTGTAATTATCGCGAAACTCTCTGTGCCACGCGCATTAGAAGGAATGTTCGCGCGGTCAGCATGTGGTTAGAGGAAAAGCGATCTAAAACTCGTATTCGTCAGCTACCATATCGCGTTAACTTTGTCATTTCTGACGCATGTAGCAAAATCTTCTCAACTAGTCTAATATTCGCCTACGGTGTGTATAATTAACAGATAACATTATAACGCGAATGTGAAACTGTTTATTATTATTAAACGCTCTGGCAAACGTTCCCAGCCTCGAGAGAAAAAGTTACTAATATCGAGTCAAACCGCGCTGTGTTGCAGTGTACATTTAGCTCCTTGTTGTTTACACACGCCGCTTAAATGTAGAACGCGCTATTTATTTAGATATTACGCGATGCGCGTTGCAACAGAATTACATTTCCGAACGCTCATGTGAAATAATATTACCTCCTTTTGATCGATCGAAACGAAACGTGTTTCATCCGTGTTTCTATTTCATCGTGACGCTATACCGGGTGGCGCTACCTTAATATACGCCGTCTGCCTCTTACGATCCGGTGTGTCACCTGTCGCAACGATATTGCATCCGGAGATCTAATGGACCTTTAAACCGAACGTCTCTCTATATAACCTAACCCGTGTCATTGATCTCTCTTCGAGAGCGAGATATATTCCTCAAACAAGTCGCTCACAGAAAACGAGATTTTAGATAATAAGAACTGAATGTGAAAAATCTGAATAAGTAATAATATTAAATCTGAATGACAGTCTAACAACTGTGTAAACGCGCTGTGAAAAAATTAATAATTCCGGACGGAAACAGAAAACTTCTCTCCGCCATCTCTCCTACTATTTCTTCGCACTTTAAGCTCAAATGAGGATATATATTTCTTGAATGTTATGCAGCTTTATTAATTTTTGTTTTTACTGATAAATTGAAAAATATGTGTGTGTGCAGTTTGTTTATTTATTTTTAATTAAATTTATTAAAAGTACGCAATATTGCGTATTTATTTTATCATACTCTATTGCATAAAAAGATTCACACGGTTGTGAGTTTAATTTTAAAAAGTCCACATATATCTAATATTTAAAATAAAAATTGCGAGAATATAGTTTTAATATAAAATTAAGTTTGTTTTTGGAAAGTTTGGTCATGAGAGAATATCTTGCGCGACAATCTTTCTTGGGAATCGGATCGATTGACGACACACAGAAGCCTGTTTTCGCTTCTTTCGGATATTCATGAGATGTCGTAAAAATCTTTAAATATTTTAAGGATTTATTGAAAACCGTGGACGCATGCTTATCATTCTAAGGAGCTTTTCCAAGCGCTACTTTCTTCGCAGCTTCAAAACAACAAGACGCACCGAGGATGCATCTGTGAAGCCGTGGAGCGTTTGCCAGTCACGTGTTGAATCACAAGACATACGCGAGAAAAACGAAAACAGGAGAGACAAGAAACAGGATGTCGCGGTAGACGCCGCGAATGCATATATATATATATATACAGTATATACGCTCGAGTCTTGCGCGGAAACCGCCGCCGTGATAATTATAAATATAAACCAGAAAGTGCATTCCGTTCGGGGCGCCTCGTGCGCCAGAAATAATGTCCAATTCCTGGCCGCGCGTAAATTCGCCTCGAGATATTGCTCAAGAATCGGAAACAACGCGCATGCAACAATATCAACAAAGCTTAGAAAAGCAACAAACGCGCATTCTTTCTTGCACGATTAAAGGTATCTTCAAAATACTTTCAATTTTGTAGATAAAAACGATATGTTTGCACTTTGAACAAAAATTTATAAAAATACTTGTGTATGTATTTCGCTTTATTAAATAATTTAAAAATATGCTAAAATTTTCTTGTTAAAAGAAAACGACAATCTCGTTAGTTTGAAAATGACGAGCGATTGAATTACGTTTACTGTTTTCTTGTAGATTTAACTAGTTCTTAAAATAGATGATGCGAAAAGAGGGAAAGACTTGAGGAATAAAAGCACTTCTTTATTGCAATTTAGACCGGGCGGCATCGCGCTTTGCAGACGGCATATCGGACGAGCGCGACCGGTAGTCTCACGTTCTCTTCCCCATTGAAATCTAAATATACCCCATGATATTAATAGCGTATGGTGCGGCGATGGCAGAAGGACCCGGTTTCATATGCCCGTGATGCGGTCCTCGTTGCAGAAAAGAGCGGATTCTGCTGTGGAGCTATATGCGCAAACTGGCCGACAATGCAATCCTCGAGCGGCAATGTACGCGTCAAGTGCTCGTTCACAAATAAAAATTCCACTCTAGAAACAATATATATGCGAGATAACAGCACAATTTGGAGAAAAACTGATTTAAAAACATCAAACGAGAAAAGAGAAACGTTAAAGAGTACGTAAAGAAATAAGAAAAAATGAGATACAACATGCAATTTTAACATGTTTTCTTTGAGTAATTCGTAAATAAAAGTTATTTCTAAATAAGACGCAGTTAGTAGTATATAAAATCTTCGTTTAATTGAATAATTAATAGACCGAGCTCGAGACGTTGATACATGTAAGACAATATTAGTAAGATGCCGGAGCATCTTAGAGAGATGAGACGCTCGATGGAGGCCAATAGCATCGTCTCTTTTCATGATATCGATAACGCGAGAGCAATGGACGCCTATATTTTGCACTGATTGATCGTTCGGTCATCCGAAAGAGTTATCGGCCGCTTGGTTCGGTCTAGAAGAATTATCGTGCCACTCGATTTCCACTAGAAACGTTCCGGCCGCCTCGATGCCATTTCCCCGCTGCGATTATTCATTTCCTTACACGCTCAACATCATCGATTACGTCGCAAAAAAATGCACCAGTGATTAGTGTAATGTGGGTTTCAAAGGAAGAGAGAGAGAAACACAATCTTCGCGGTAAAAAGAGGAATGGGGAAGGGTACCTCCTTATACAATAATAACGTATACGCGCCGATCAAACTGTAGGAGGAGCGCGATGAGATCATCGGGGCGGAAGTGATGTTTGAATGGAGTTGAGAACTTAATTCGTCTCGCTCTCGGTATTCTTTATCTCTCTCTCTTTTTCACTGCCGTCGACGCTGTCGTCGCCGCCCTCGTCGATCATAATGCCCCGTCGCGACGTGAGAACTCATTACGGGCGGACAAAGTGGCAATTTCGTCGGATTAAACGCTACGAGAAGCGCGCGCGGAAGGACGCGATTAAAAGTAAAATGCATTACGATGAGCAACGATTATCAAATATTTCGAAAAGACGCGCGACGCGTCTCTTTGTCGACGGAACGGACGGTTTTAAACTTTAATCTCTGAACAAATATAAAACTCTTCTATAGATTATTTACTGATGATCACTGATAAAACGTAGAAAACATTTTCTAATAAAAACTTTAGTTTACATTCTGAATATAGAAGTATTTGAATTACGGACAAGTAAAATTGTCAATTGCGCTATTAAGTTATTTAAACGCGTAATTGAATACTAAAATGAGCAAACTTTCTCGCAAAAAATTTTACTAAAATATAAAATCCTGTAAACTTCAAAAAGCAATGTAGTATAGAAATAGCAGCAGCAACAACAACAAAAAGAGCTTATAAGCCAAAAAGCTGTCCAGAAAATAATAGTTTGAAGATTTCATTTTATGCTCTATAAAAGAAAACGTTTTTTGGTGAAAGAAAAAGTTGACGCGTCATATCTCTGCTTTGAAATTTCTTACACTGAGTTTTCTATTTAATCAAAAAAGTTATTATAAAGATCTTTTTTGGCCGCATCTGTGGTTAAAATATAAACTTTCACAACAATTACACTTCATGTAAAAATTATATATCATAAACTATATTTTTTCATAAAATTTCTTCTTTAATTCACTTTCTAGGAGAATATAAATTAAAATTTACAAAAACTACTCACAGCAAAACAAATATTTCGTTTGTATGCAAAAACATTTGTGAAAATGAGATATAAATAATGTAAAGGCAATTTTATAGCAAAAGCGCTACATTTTTCTCATCTCATCAAGAGAATTCATGTTTACACAAGCAATTATTCTATGATTTATACGGAAAATGTGAAAACCAACATATTAAAGATATTAAACTTAAATTTTATATATAAAAGTGTATCAAAGAAGACAAAAGTCCGTATTGACATATTACTTTTATCAGTAAATGCGCTTCCAAATACGAATATAGTATATGTTACCATACACTTATAGAATTTTAGAAACAAATAAACGCATTTTTATCGATAAAAATGAGATGAGAATACAAATCAAAGAATCTAACAAAGCGGTTCCAATTATGTACCATATTAGAACCGCGCCTTTTGGCTGACAAAGTTTATGAAACGCAGCGAGCGTCAGCGTACCAACTGAGCTCTCAACATCGAGAAAAGTTCACGCTCGGAAGTTGATACTTTTAGTCCTAGATGGCTGCACGCTGCACACGAAGCTGGGAATGCATCGCGCCGTATGCACATCGGGTTCTTTCGAGGTCAAAGGGCCACTAGGTCATACGATAAACTCGGGCGACAGGTCTTCATGAAGAATTCGTGCGCGACCGCTGAAGAATTCGAGTCAACTGCGAGAGCAACGGCGACATAAAATGCATCGTAAATGCAGTTTTGTGCATGCCTCTTTATGTATGTTTTATGTTTTTTAATGAGCGGAGCGCAAGTTTCAACGTGAAGAAGCTGCTACGTCCGTTTCACGATTAATTAACGGAAAAGCTCGTTAAATGGTTAATTGTTGCGGAAGCAACAAACCGATTAATCGTAATCGTAATTAACGGCCGGTGGAATTGCAAAATTGGTTTTGTTTTGTCCAAAAGAGCTGAAAATTTGGAAAAGCGTTCGCATAATGCAATGTCTGCGATAATAGTAATTAACAATAGTAGTCCCCATCGTTTTAGGAAAATTCGCGCGCCGATCAAACACTCGTTAGTTAGAAAATCTCTAAACAGAAAATAGCAGAGCTTTTCTCCAATATGGAAAGTGAACGGAGTTACGGTAATATTTAATTTAAACGACGCACTTGTCCCGTTCGCGGGCGCAAATCGCTCGGATTGATGTTGAAATTGAAGTTTGGTTGGTGAAAACGCCTCTTTCCATGTTTTAACGTTGCCCAAGGCAGATCGATTTTGATGTTATTCCCCCTCTCTTGTGAGTTTAAAAAAGCGAATGATAAAATCGAAATTAAATTTTTCGTACACGTTGAAACAGATCAAATGCTCGCTCTCGCTCTCTCTCTTTTTCATACACACACACACATTCTCTATGTGTTCGGTTACGCATACAGAAAATTGAATGAGACGCTATTTTCATCGTAGTAAATCTGTTTCACGAGTTTTTCAGCGAGTGCGACATACAGAAATGTCATAGGTCATAAGTTAATGAGACGTACCAATGAGAAAAACAGATATATTATGTCAAGGTTCATAGCTTAGATTTTACGCATTTTAACAAGACTTTCTCTTGTACGTGGTCGTTTTTTTCAACGCAAGAGAAGATTATATAAAGCGTTAAAGTAAAAAATGTGAGATTTCTAGTTTGTTACATCTCGGTATCACCTACACGAATTCGTTACTGTCAAATAAACATATATAAACTTATCACACATATGATTAAATTTTCTTAAAAGCTACTTTTGTTTATTTATTTCACGACAAAATATGCAACATAAAGCACAATTGTTGTTGAAATGCTTAACATAGCGCTGTTAAACCATTGTTAATTAGTTTTTAGTCATAAAAATTATATATCTCTTGCATGCAACGGAGAATCTCATAATTTTAAGATAATTTCAAAATAACTTTTATATTTTTTATTAAAATAACTTTATTATTCCGTTATTTTGAATGTGTAGATATGTTCGCTCAATTAAAAGCAGAAGCATTAAAAAACTTCAAAAATAAATTACTCGCAATTTTGTATTATTTAATATTTGAAATCAAATAAATAATTTACAAGCCACAATATGGAGTTAATTAAAATTTAAGAGAAAAAGTTTGGTAAACAAATCTACAAGAGTAGAAAAATAAGTTACACTTCGAACTAACAACACAAACATGATATATCAAAATGATCACAATACAAATGAAAACTGTACGAGGAGTCAAATATACAAAAATATTTGCTGTGTAAAATAAATCCGACCTAACACTATAAAACTGAAATTCGACGGCTACTCTGTTTTGTTCACGTACACATACACGCACATATATATCTGAAAACTCGTGATTCAAAAAAACTTCTCTTTATCATTTTTCCCGTTCAAGAAGAGATATCCTGTTTCAGAAGGTTACCTCAAATGAGAACACTCTTTAATATCAACGTAAAACTGCGCAACTGTTTGTCAAAAAAAATTTCCATAAATTTTGATAACACAATTATACGTGCACTTATGAAGGATAATACACGCGTTCGTCGTTTTCTCTCAAAATATATATACATACAGCAATGTGAATCGAAACAATACGACGACCAAATGATTCGACGACCCTTTGGAGGGTCGAAATCGCCGTCTTGTCTGCGATTTTGTGGTCCGTACAACGGAGAATCGCGTGATTCATTATTCACAGCTTTAGCCCGCTTCCCCCCTCCGTCGTTACGTCGGTGTTCCTAATGAAAGATAAACACAATCAATCCCACCGTGGCCGAAAGAGGGAATATTATATCGGGTGGCCGTGTAATTCTGTGGCCGCGGGCGGTGCCCGGATCCGCGCGCGCACCGCAGGCGCTGCTGTTTTCGTTTCATTATGCCATGCTTCACCGGGTTATCATCGTACTAATTATCCGTTCAAAGGGACGCGAATCCCCTCTATCGAATCCGCGTAATTGGCCGAGAATCTTTTATCAGACTGTCTCGATTTTTCCGGGCGGGATCAAAAGCGTTTCGCGGATATAGCTGTAAAGCGGACTATCGTGAAATGGCGACGTTACAAATCGATTTCCATCATAACGCGCGTTGTGATTCGGCGAGCAAATTTTTCTTCTCTTTCCGTCAACAGTACGCGCTTCAGAACCCGTCGGATGATTGTCGCCGTTAATTGATTCTCGTGCAATTCTAGATACGCATTATTACAACAGCGCTCTTCGCTGCTGCATCACGTGCGCGCGACAGGCGATGTTATCTCTAAACAAACAGACATATTTATAACGAGAATAACGCGAGAGCCATGTTTATCGTTACCGCGCGCGGATCATTTATTACGAGTGAAATACAATGGAGTTTTGTAGAAGTACATGCGGTAACGAGAGCGATACAAATTTAATGCTGGGCGATATGGTCAGGACTGACCGTATCTGACGGACATTGAATTCTGTAAATTTCATTCTGGACCGGAGAGAAAGAGAGAGATAGATGTTTGGATATAATATTAATCTTCGAGCGCGCGCGCGCGCGTGGAAAACGCGCTTCGGTTCATCGTCCGATCTCGTTCGCGCCGCAATCAAAAGAACAACATTCGCAACGCACACGCAACCGCAGTGTTTCGGCATTCGTGTGCATTACTGTAATATATCCCGTAAATCGGCCGACCAAAAAATCATTCGTTATTAATGTCGCAATGATTAAACTAGTAACGTAATATAGCGTGCTAAATAAATAATAACACTCACCGAGACAGTGAAGTAAAATCGTCGTTTACGCAGGAAAATACCGCTACATAATGTGCGCACGGAATTAAATAGTGTTCGACGGCGACGTGACGCTATTGCGCGCGTTCGTTAACTTCCACGCAGCTCGTACATCACCGCGCGGATAATAGTGTTCGGCACTTCGTGAACATTTTTCGAATAAAAATTCGCTCGCGTTTTTTATCTCCGTCATTAATTATCGCGTCGATTTGTTCGCTCATTCGTTTGTTCGTTCATTCGCGCACGATTTTTTTTCTGTTTTTTTTTTCTTTCGTTTTATTAACGTACAATCGCGTGTCTATGGCAGGGCGGAAAAAATGTGGACAGAAAAATATAGGAGAAGGGAAGAATGGCGAGTCTCCCAGTATCACCAACTATTAACCTCTGTCGCTCTCCGATTCCGTGAGGTTCGATGGTCGCTCTCGTGTATTAGTTAAAGAGAATAATGTCACCAACAACAAGAGCAATGATAACGTCAGCAACGACCGTTCGTCGTCAAATGCAATTCGTGAATTGTGCAAAATGCTCGACCGAAAACACAACTTGCGCACACAAAAGTGCATCGCTAGAAGAGAAGAAAAGAGAGAAATAAATACTCGATAAAAATGGCGATCTCGTTATCGCCGAGGATATAAAAGGTATGTATACAGCTGCCTTTGTATCGCGCTTTTTCAATGTTGAATTTCGACTATGGATTATTTAACAACGATAACGGGCTATTCTTCTTGTTGTTTGCATCGGTCGAGTTCAATAGTTTTTTTTCGTAGGATTATTCACATGTTAAAGTAACGGTTTTGGTTAAAAGGAAAATAAATCAATCAATCAGTCAATTACGATAAGAAATGTGAATCAAAAAACACAAATTGAAATAAAATACGTACACATATTTTCTTGTTGTTTTTCGGATAAATACATTTTTTTAGAGAAATAATATGACAAGCTTCGTTCCTTGTGGTTAAAACTCAAGTTTACGTCCGCGCGTACATCAACGAAACAATTATGCTTATGTGTCATGCATCGCTAGCAAGTTCGCGTATAATGGAAAACTTGTTTGTAAATACAAAATGTATATATAGGTACTTCTTCCCTTCATACTGTCTTCATCGTTAATCGCATTTTCGTTCGGTTTTTATTCCTTTTTCTCCATTTCGCCGGCTCGCTCCAAAGTTTGCTTCTGTATGAGAGAGAGAGAAAAGCTTCTCGCGCGCTAGGCGCTAGGAAAAACCATATTAATTATCGCTCTAATTACTCGCGTCGAGCCGCGGATGTTTTACGGGTTTTCGCGAGACGCGGGCGCTTAAATCGAATAAACTCCAGCACGCTCGAGGCCGATAATTTTCCGCACGTAGGGTATATTAGAACTGTAGGTATAGCAAGAGAAAACGCGAATTTGGTTCTCCTTTTCCCACTCTTTCGACTACGTTGCAGCGCGACGTTCGCGCCTGATAAATCGGTATCCGCGAAAGTTACCGATTAATTTTCTAATTAGTCTCGCGCGCGCGTGGCGCACAACGATCGATACGCACGGCGCTATACCGCTGTTTGTCGGTGGCGCTTAATTACAAATAGTCGCTTGAAACACGCACGCGGATTCGTTGTAACGCGGAGATACCATTACTACGCGCGCGCGAAGCAGGTGGATTCTTAAGTTAAATTACCGGCGTTGTTTAACGAGCGCCATTCGTTCGCCAGGGATCTTGTTAAAATTAACGAACGTTCTTTGGCGTAGCCGATGCTTTGAAAACGAACAAGTGATGGCGCACCGGATACTCCCCCTCGATTCTGTCTCATCCCCTCTCTCTCTCTCTCTCTTTCCCACCTCTCTTTTTCTTTTTTTTGACAGTCTTTTGCTAGTTACGACTTTAAAGACGGAATAAAAATACGGAACCGCGGTGAAAAACGCGAAGAGGGTTTATCGACGATAGAATCCCGTTGTTTTACCGAGCTAATTTCGTTTCGGCTTTAACAAAGTCAGTTTAATAGGGAAATTTCCTTTTTTCCCGCAAACGATTGTCTCTCCACGCTTTTCTCCGGTAGGCTGAACGCGCGACAGGTTTAATTTTAAAAACACGGACAGAAACGAACGGACAGAACACAACAGCCTCGTTATGCATTCATATTGTCGCGTGATCATAACGCTGAAAAGCATTGGCGACATCTCGCAGAAACAAATCGATAATCGTAACTAAATTGAGATTATCTATATAAAAGTTTGTCCTAAGTTATACACAAGTTATCTCTCGATTTGATCAATATAACAAATTTAGAATAATATTCTTCTGTCACACTTTTTAAAGGATTTTACTTTTTTAATGTATTAAAAGAGATCTCTCTCTTTTTACCACAATATGATAAAAATATTGTTTTATGGCTACTTGTATAAATTTGTTGATTAAACTGCTAAGAAGGATGAAATATTTTCAGTTATTGTTTGCATCGCAGACGTGAGCAATTGTCGGCTTCAAAGCTCAAGAAGATTACAGACTAGTCGAGATAATCTCGTAACGTATCTACCATTGCGAGAGCCGCACCACCGAAGGCAATGAATTCATTACCGGATTGTTTTTAATTATTACGTAGCTTGGTGTTGTGCGCGATGTTAAAATTAATTCGCAGCGATCCACCTAAGTCTTACTAGCACTCAGTTTGCAAATTGCAATCTTCCGGACGGGATAAACATGCCGGGAGATACGCTTCTTGCTAGGAGGCTTAATCGCCCGACTTATTTATGTAGGGTAATTAATTGGTTCCTACGTAAATTCAAGCGTGATCGCGCTCTGCGTGTGAAATAATTTCTACATCTTTTCTATTCAATTTCACGCTTTGACAAAGGTACAGGGTAACAAATTTCTATATTTTAGAAAAAAAGTATATAAAAAAACTAAATATATGAGAGAAATACATATATATATATTTATAAAGTAAGTATATAAAATTGTATAAGAGAGATTGTTATTACTGATATAATTTCTGGAAAATAGCGTTCTATATTATATGCACATCCTCTTTCACAGGCAAAGTGGAAAATAAAAAAATTTCCATAAGAAATAATTGAACCAAAATGACACATCCCGCCAGTTTCATTTAAATGCAAAAGCTCGCATTATGTGTATTATACGACGGTATAATGTTATCACGAAGGTCGAAAGGATTAAAATTTATCCCTTCCCTCCCCACGGTATTAAAGTTCATCTATACGTGGACGCAATTTTGATCTCGATTCGCTGCCACGAGTCGACGTGGAGAACACGTAGAAAGTTTATGTAACTCACTTGACACACTATTATTTTTCAAAGAGCCTCCCACGATGTAAAATAACACTTAGCGGATTCGAGATGCCGACGATAAGCTGCATTTTCAGCAGAACGAAAAGTTCAAAGAGAAATCACGATCATCGTTTTATCACGGCTTTTCAGTTATTCTCATTTTTCGTATATTGATTTTACATACATATACCGCTGTGATTCAGATTTCATTTGCATTTATTTACAGGTACACATACACATATAACAGTAAATATATGTGTGCGCAATGTGTTGCATACACAAAGGATTACATAAATATGTTTTTAACTGTTATTATTTTATTCATGAAATTATGTTATTGGAAATTTTTGCAGTACGTTTTATATTTAGTTTCATAAATATTCATGCATACGTCAACATTTATCCCATATAACGTTCACGGAAAGCCGTAAATAAACAAGATAATTCACATAGAGTGGGAAGGTCTGACGCTCTCGCAACATCAATTTGGAGTCATTATGCGCCGTGCGTCATATATACGTTTGCAAAACATAGAGTTAACGAATTTTGTGCTGCGCTACTCATTGTGCGTTTGACAAATGGTTTTCGCGCGATAAGGACTCTTTCGCGCACGCTGAATAATTTATCTCGCCGCCGGTTCACCGAATAATTGCGGGTCGTCCGAACGCGCGTAGCGAAGTTTCTATCGAGTGGGTAATCGGCATGTGTTTGTGTTTTACTATTTATTCGGTAATTAGTATCAGTTGATACACACGCAAATAACGAATTATTAATCGAATACGTATGCGACGCACGCGCATGGTTCTCCGCAATGCCTTGATTAATTATCATTTTATTATAATATCGGGCGTTATAATTGCGCAATAACGTGCATATGTTAGTTATCAAATTAGAAAGTGCATAATAAACCGTTTTTGCGATCGCAACGATCGGCTGATGGTTATTGCGAACTTTAACGTCTTACAATACGGCGCGGATTATTCCTTGTTATTGCTGCCGGCTCTTGGCGCCGCTATTTTCCTAAGTATACGCTAATGTGAAATGATCGTCATAGAGAAAGAGAGAGAGAGAGAGAGACATTTACGTAGCCCATCCTCAAACTTGAGTGCCATTGGGCCATACTGTATCCGGTCCTTATCTCGTTCGCTAACTCGGAAAGTTAACAACCACCAGGATACGTACAAACATTTCGTCGCTTCCCGAAATGTACTCCTCACCCCTCCCTCGTCCTAATGTACTCCGGCAGACGATAATGACGAGTACAATCTACAAGACTGTGTGAGGTTCTCAGTCAGATAACGCAAGCATACAATCCATGTTGGACCGAAAAACGCAACTCTCCGTTTAGACGCGACTTCTTGCGAGCTGTACTCGCATCGCATTTTCACTATTATGTCTTCGCATCTTTGAAGTCGGAAGCTGTTGACGACAATTTAAAGCAAAAAGCTTCGCCCATTAGGAGCATGAAACATGCACACGTTTTCCTCTCATTGAAACGGCGACGGGAACTTCAAACACAGCAAACGCGCGCGCTCGCGCGCTCAGTTAAATACAATCTGTATATACGTTTTGTGCACACGCTGGCAGTTTTCCTGTGATAATTCCGTCGGAAATAATATTTGTCCGCGCGTTCGAGGAATTAAAGCTCGATAAATAACAATCTGCCGACGTGCAGTTTTAGCTCTCTTTTCTACGTTCGCAAAAAAAGAAAAAAACTACGCGCAAAGTTCGAAGCGTTGAGGAGACGCACGCGGCAGCGCGTTGCACGTTCGCTCATTAAAATTTACTTGCGCGAATGCTGACTTCAAAGGCGTAGCAGACGTTTGAAGACGAACACACCGCGAGGAAAGAGTAAACGCTCGCTTCTACAGTCGAAAAATTTCACTTCATATTTTGTTATTTAAACGAGATAATATTGAACACTTATAAAAGGAGAAATGATAAAATATATAGACATGTGTTTATTACAATTCAAAATATTATATTGGAAAACACGTAGCGTTTTTTTAACAAAATTTAAAGGCTTATTGTACCAACTCTAGAAAGAGACAAAAAAATGTCAAACTAGTATCAGGTTTCTTTTTCTTTCCGCAAGCGATGAGTGTTACCGACAATTACGGCAGCTCCTACTGTCTTCAACGGCAATTTTCGTAAAATTTACGTGCTACTCTATCAGCGGTGTGTTCCCGCCTTCTCTCTTTCTCTCTCTCTCTCTCTGTCAATCTTCTCTCTTCGCGTTTCGAAACAAGATACTCCCGATAGAAGCCGCGTCACGAATTTGGCGGAAGCCAAGACGCGTTCTTAGGTGTTCACAGAAGTTTCGATCGAACTTCTCCGCGTCTCGTCGAAGCGCCAAACTTGTCGCGCAGACACTCGCCGAGTCTTTCCAGGCGAGGAGCGACGGCGAGACGAACTCGTGCGTAGTTAAGTGCCAATCAGTATTACCCGAGGAATACACGACGCGCGCGTATTTCAGAACCGCCGTCGCCGCCGTCGCGCCGTCGCGTCGCCGACGACGTTTCTTCGATCAGAACTTTAGCGCCATCAAATATTTCCGAAGATTAATAGACGACTACTTTCTTCTCTCTTGTCGCGAAATTAACCAGTTGTAAAATAAAGCACAGATTGTCTCGATTTTACCGGAAAATGTACGATTGATAGATTTGTTTTTTAAGTTCGGCATCAATTTTCTCTCTAATAAAAATTGAATAAACGAGCGATGAAGGATAGTCAAAGATTGAAATGATAAAAACTCGTAGATCAAACCATTGTAATGGTTAAACTTATAAAGTGTCGGACATTTTGGTCAATTTGAACATCGGATCTGCTTGTTGTAGAATAAATGTGCGAAAAGTAGGACGTTCTGTGTAATCTGAGAACGAGAGAACTAGCGCGACGGTGATTTTGCAAACTAACTTCACGAACCGCAAATCAGATCGCGGAACATATCTCGCAGGAAGCATGTCCTGAATACCCGAAGTTCGAGCGATGGCAACGTCTGTCGACAACGTTATGGCGAGACAATTCGCGGCTTCCGTCGGATTCTGCATGTCGCAAAATCCGAAAGTTATGTAGCGAGAAGCTGTTATGTAACCACGAGATGTGGTTCGGCGTTGTTCGCAATGGTGGAAAGCCGCTAGCAGCCCAATTTTCTAGCAGTAACAACTGCGGCGAGAACAGCAGAGACCGTGCAACGCGTATCTTACGCGCGTGACCCGACGCGTGGTTAATCTCTTTAGCGTTCTGATTTATGCATACACGTGTTTACACGTCGTGCCGGGTGGACCGAGCGTAATTCTGATTGTGTATCGCGCGCCTAATTAAACGTGTACGGTCTTTACCGTACGGAAAACTTAGCTCGTGCACCTCGCCGCATAAAGTATCTTTATCAGAGCACGTGAGCAGCAGCGAGAAATGCGACATAACGTATGCAAGAGTCACGTGGAAATTTGTTTCGATATTTATCGACCGCTAAAAGTGACGTAGATGTTACTCGTTTTCTTCAAATTAATTAGATGCTTTTGACGGGAGAGTTGCGCGGCGTTTAAGTTCCTTTGCGTGACTTACCCTTCTAAACGAACCGACTTCATTACTTTCCAGCTAAACTATTTGACTCACTTAAATCGTGTTTACACGTTCTCCTGACATGCTTTTTTTCACTATCGTTCGGCATGTATAAGATAAATTGTTTAAATTAAAAATACATAAAAAAGAGACACAATTGTTAAGTGAAACTTTTTTACACAATAAATGTACACTTAAGATAACTCATTCAGCAAATATTGAATTCAACGAGCGAAATACAGCAACTTTTATTACAGCAACTCCGATCATTTCGATAGCATTCTAATAGCGTACAATTATAGAACAACAATTGGAGGCAAGCAACAGTTAACTCCGCTCTCGAGCAATGCTGAAGAAACTCTTAGACCTTTTCCCTTGGGGGCGTATACGAATGTTTTCAGAAAGTGGCTCTTTGTGCAACGTCGGATTCGATGGCGGGAGTCGCGGAGGGAGGTAAGTTGCCGAGAGAAACAGCACGATGGCAAGGCACAAGAGAGAAAGAGTGAAAGAGGGAGACAAACGTGGAGTCTGAGAAAACGCCTGAGAGTCCACCGCGACGTCTGTGGAAGACTGGAAGGAGAGGAACTTCGGCGTAACAACTATCGCTCTAAATCTTGGCACGCTGCGAACTACACTTGCGGCGGCTTCCGCTACTTACGAAGAGTTTCATAATAAAAGCCAAGTTGGCCGCTCGGCCCGCGGCGGCAAGCGCGGAACATTTCGCGTATCCTTCCTTCAGGACCATCGCGCCCGCGACCATCTTCGTGAATTTCCTACGCGGCTGCACCGCAACCCTATGCGAAATCGAGCCCCACGGGCACACCACGGCGAGCTAAACCACTCTAGCAAAGTTTCCGAACATTTTAATCGAGTTCGGGAGTGTGCCCCCGACTATATCTCGCGAGTATTTAGCCGCGAAACGAAATCGTTTAATATCTTCGACTTGAACCGCCGACGGTAACCGTTCCAAGTTCGAAAGCCAAATGGTGATGCAACGCTCTGAGCTTAAAGATATCAATCCTCGAATGTGCTAATTGTAAATTCCGACGATGCAAATCGAATACTTGCTTTTATTTCCGTTGTGATGAATGACATGTAGTAACTGAAAATTGATATATATGTTTTACATAACTATCAATTTGTTCCTTACCGTCAATAATACTGAAGATATGGAACGTGCAAATTAATTGTAATATTAAGTAAGTTGATTATTTTTAACAGTACATTTCTCGTAAGAGATCGATATGACAAAATTTAATTTATGACGATTTTAATCTACATATTTGAGGCAAGAGAATAGAAATGCTATTTTATATAAAGTTCAGAATGCAAGTGGAACGGTTCCAACAATATTTCCTTAACTCGTCGCTTTTGCGCATCAATCCCGCTGTAATTCCGCTGCTGTATTTACGTAGCACCGGAGTAACACAGTAATGCAGATCAGTGAATACAAGAGAACAAAATACTTGTTTTCCACACTGCAAATCCATGTGTGTTACTTTAACACATTTTTTCTGTGTAATTTTAAGATTACACGCTTATCCGTGTTATTTAAACACACATAAGTGTGTAATATGATAATTTTATGCAGATCGCATGTGTGTTAAAATGCGTAAACATCT
>NW_018020584.1:427416-428925 GCF_002006095.1 Pseudomyrmex gracilis | reverse complement strand
ATTACACATTTTAGATGTTTACGCATTTTAACACACATGCGATCTGCATAAAATTATCATATTACACATTTATGTGTGTTTAAATAACACAGATAAGCGTGTAATCTTACAATTACACAGAAAAAATGTGTTAAAGTAACACACATGGATTTGCAGTGTAGGTGACGTTGACGGAGCGGCGATAGAGCGAGAGAGAAAAGGACGAGAAGAATCGTCCTGGGAAACGAAGACGCGACACGAAACGAACGAACGAACGAACGAACGAACGAACGAACGAAGGAAGGAAAGAACACCAGGTAAGACCAGCGGGTTTCGCAGTGAGCGTAAACGCCGCGCGTTCTGCATTCCGAGTTTGACACGGCCGCGTTTTACGTTCGAATTCACAGTCAACCGCCGCTGTAAGTCACGTCATGGTCTACGAGATGAATTCGAAGTGTTTCTCAAGACGCTGTCACAACCAGACTGCGAAAAATATCACGCAAATTTGTTCTTTTTTTCAACACACACACACATAAGTGCGTGCGTTTGCGATTTCTTATAAATAATATTCTTGTTGAATCAACGAATTTAGAATATATATAGTTAATAAATGTGGAATACTACAGAACAGAGATAACACGAGCATCGACCCGAACATCCACGCGCACGCATGATTAAACAAAATTATTAACGGCGTATTAATTTTATCGCGCCGGCTCGTTGCAATCGGTTGCCGTAGAGGGTCTCGTGAGAGATGCCTGACATTTTTTTTATTTCCATTTTATTCGGCGAGCACGTCGAAATAATGTTATTAAAACCTATTTCAGCAGAAATTCGCAACGGATGCACTCGAAATTACTGATTATCGCTTTAAAAAATTATCGAGCACACAATCGCGAACTCTCAAAGAGAGATGTATCGGCGTTCGATGACGCACATGATTCAATTTTTTTGTTTTACCATCTCTCTGTGTCGACCATTAAAATAATTAAAAATTGACACACAGGCTTCTACATCTTGCTCGTGTGTATGCTTTATTCGCGCATATTTCCATGTTTGTGTTTTATCACCACGCTCACGAGAGTGAAAGCGTTAATCGGAGACGCGATCTCATCTCAACGTTCATACTACTCGCGCACGTCGAAACTTCGCGGAACAGAGAAGCTTAACGCAAGGTCTGATAAATCGATCCGATACAAGCATCGCTTTTACGCTACTGACCTGAGGCCAACTTCGGTTCCAGAGTTATCTGCAAAGTTATTCCAGTTAAGCATTCCAGTTAACTCGGGCAAACTTCTAAAAGCATCTCGCGTTCCCGGCAAAGCAACGGCAAATAAAGTAAACGAGAACACGAGACGTTAATCCATTACAAGCGAGCTTCTTTTACAAACCGGTCGTACACTCGCGCGAAAAGAAAGCAAGAAAAACTCATTCAATCAATCGCTCGTGAAATAGTCAAAAATATTTAAACAAAAGGCCGATACGAGCATAAAANTACAGGATGGTCGTGTATAATAATTTGTCTTTATT
>NW_018020584.1:414799-422788 GCF_002006095.1 Pseudomyrmex gracilis | reverse complement strand
GTACACATTATATTATTGTATAAATTTGACATCTATTTGTTAGTGATGTTGTGTATTACAATGTTACTTCTTAATTAAGTGAGTTTTTTATATTATTTTTAATTTACTAAGATGTTTGTGTCGCGCTTATTTTATTTATTGTTATTTCTTTTATTTTTTCTTGTCAGACTTAATTATTTACTACTGAAGAAGGTCCAAAATTGTGTGACCGAAACGTCTAGAATTATTGAATAAAGACAAATTATTATACACGACCATCCTGTATTTTTATGCTCGTATCGGCTTTTTGTTTAAATATTAAAAACTCATTCGTCGATTTTGAGTTCTTGCTCGAGCGAGTGTGCGAATGTGCACCGATAGAAAATTCAAATTGTTTTGAAAATCTAAATCAGACAATTACTCTAAAAATACATTCGTAATAACAGAAATGATTTGAATAAAAACGAGATATGTGTAAGAAATGAAAATATTTAAAATAAGATTGTTATAGGCGATTTTACATAAGTTTATTTTAGTGTATTAAAAAATCGAGTTTTTTCCTCGTATACTAAAATTGTATGCGCACATACTCAGTAATTCATTCATAATAACTGGAACAAACATTTTCAACGTGAAAAATGACATTAAAAATTTTTAATGCATACGTAATAAAACTCATAATAAAACTTTGACCTCAAGTTAAATTAAAAATAATAAAATCAAATTTGAAGCTTTGACAAAAAAAGAGTAAAACTACTCTCGATACAATTTCTTTAAACCACAAAAATCGAATTATGTTATCTCTCTCTCTCTCTTTGTCACAATAAACGATGAAATGTATGCGTAATGGATATATTCAGAGACTCATCGTCATCCCTCACGCGGTAAGTGCATCGTGCACAAACGACCTTCTTTAATACGGCAGCATGCGCGTATTAAAGCGGGGAACGTGCGAGGGAGCGCAACCTGCCATTAGGGAAGAAATATCTCTCGCGCGAAACGGCCGCGTGATATCGCAAGGCGAAGATTCCCGTCGGAGATTCACGTAGCCACGCCTTGATTCGTGTTCCGTTACGTGGTGGAGATTATTCTTTTCGCGGAGATTGATCACAGACCGCGTCCACGCAACGCGGAGGCAGACGAAACGGTGAAACGAAACGAGCAAGTTTTCCGCATCCACTTCGTCACCGTCCTTCTCTACCTCCCACCGCGCAGCGTTCTGTGTCAAATAAAACTGGAAATGCACTTTTTTACGCGCAGCTCAACCGCCGCGCCTCGCGATTTTCGTTTTCTCTCGCGAAACTTTGCTTCGTACGGGGGAATCCGTACTTTTATCAGCCAATTCGATAACATCCTCCATCTGCAATATTACGAAACGCGAGAGGCTTGAGACGAGCCTTCGATACAAAGAGCCCTCGGTTTACTGCGCGCCATAAGTTTTGTCGCTTTATCGCTCGTACGCGCGCGTAAATTTGCGATAACATAGCGCATAACTCTGTCGCGTACTGTCACCCAACAAAAGGCGCATTTATAGCGAGACCTCAAGGAGAACTGCAGGACCACGAGAGCATGTATGAGCGTAAACGCGGGTGCTTGGAGATGTGTCATCGCGGCGGAGCGATCGTATATTCTCCTTTTCTACCTCGTTGTTATAAAATTCATTGATACGATTTTCTTCTTGCTTTATCGGCTAACCCGTTTCAACAACCATCTCTTGATATTTCTTGATTCCATTATTGACGTGAAAACTGATCTTGTGCGTTAACAATCGATTCTTCTCTCTTCTTTCGATACATTGCTTACAAATCTACCACTTATGTACTTCTCGAATCTAACACGATCATGATAAGTTTACCCTTATGCAATAAAACATATTAAGCGTAAACGTATTAAAAATATAAATTTTTATTTTTTTGTGTATGTATTGCAGTAACAAATGTATGAAATACATATTTTAAAAGTAAAATATGTATTTTTAAAGTTGTAAAAACATGGACATTTTCAATTATTTATTTAACTTCAAATTTGATAAACTATAGAGAGAAAATATAAAACCAGATTTTAATAGTATTATAATTTAAAAAAATAAAGAGAAAATATAAATTTATCAAAAAAAAAAAAAAAAATATTATAAAACACAAATTACACTTTTTTTAAAATATAACTCCAGAGAAAAAAATGTATATAAGATAAAAAGAAAGAATATTTCAAGAGACTTTACTATCATATTTTAAGAGAAACTAGAAATTTGCTAGATCTAAGCAGTAAAACACGGAGATGTATTTCAGAGAAAATGCTGCCAAGTTTAGTATTAAGACAGCGACGAGACTTATATGCAGACATAAGTATAGCTGAATGCCTGACAGAAAGGATGACTCTCAAGAACTAAACTCAGAATTATCTTCATTCCCGGAATAAAAAATATTCGACGGAACTTCTTTGTACTGATACTCGCTCTTTCTCTCTTTCTTTGAGATGTAAATAAAGTCGCAGTAATAAATCAATTACGTATTATCTATAATTGAGTTACAGATCGTACAGAAAGGAAAGAGGAAATGGCGCGTCACCCTCTCGCGGCGGTTGCTTTTATTAAATTAAATGTACTCCCATAACGAAATCGGTACCAATTGCGCCCATTACACCGGAAACTCCTCGACGCAAAGTAACTTCCACGAGATTACTTCGTCTACTTTGTCGTCAACGTCGCCGTCTATCGGAAACGAGCGAGAGATTTTCTCCCACGTCGGAGAACGTGACCC
This sequence comes from Pseudomyrmex gracilis, assembly GCF_002006095.1. Classification (NCBI taxonomy): domain Eukaryota; kingdom Metazoa; phylum Arthropoda; class Insecta; order Hymenoptera; family Formicidae; genus Pseudomyrmex; species Pseudomyrmex gracilis. Next base: position 420,050 of record NW_018020584.1, on the reverse strand, counting down.
GGTCTCTTCTTTGAATTTTTTTTCTTCCTTCTCGCCGGATGGAAGAAAGAGTCTCTTCCTTCGCGAGCGAAGAGAGAAGTCCCCTAGTTACGCGAGAATACTCCCGAGACTTTAATGAATTCCGATGGGAGGACCAAACGACGAAGGAGGTGGGTTGCTAGTAGGAGTAGATATAAGAAAGAAGGGAGGAAGGAGGAAAAGAGGAAGGATAAAAATGGTAATTACAATATAAAGGAGTCTCCGGGATAAGAATACTCGGCGTAAGAACGAACGGCATAGAGAGAGAGAAAGAAAAAGACAAGAGATGAAACGACAAGGTTGAACGAGGACAAGGGAAGTATAAGAGAGATGGGACTAGAACCGCGAAGTTATGAGATATTCGCAGACATCTAGAAAGAGGTCGAGCGGAAGAAATGCCAGAGAAGAAGTTAAGAAATGGACGAGTGTAAGGATCGAGCGGAAAAGAGCGAATAGAATGAGTCGGTCACATCCCATGAAGTTTAAAACTCTCTCCTCCGGCGACGACTTTATAGTTTATTAAAGATCGCCTATTAACTGTAATATGTTTCCATTCATAGCGCACATTTGTGTGTGTTCAGTGTTTAAAAACACGTGGTTCCCGATCGCGTGCAATTCCAGTTTCGTCCAATCGTTAAATTTTCCGTCTCACGCGTTGCTGCAACACGCGCGGCAAACTTCTTGCTGAATATTAACCCCCAAGCACACCCGGCGCGAAAACAATCCTCGGATACGCCACGTTAATGCTGATGCAATTCTTTCAGACGAAATCCGTGTCCGGAATTCAAAAACCGAGATACGCAAGTTCAGGAAGTATTTGAAGCATTATTGTTCTACGTGTTTTTTGACAATTTTAAATTAATTGCGCGCTGCAGAGAGTTTTGATAAATTTCTAACATTTTAAAGAAAACAATTTTAATTCTTACAAAAATAATGGTTTTTTTCCTAAGAATTATTGAAGTTATTATATGAGCAAAAAGAAGAAACTAAATTATCTAGAGCGTCGTATACAAGCACAACGATCTCCACGCCCATCTCGAGTATCATTCGGAGGGGTGGAACTCTTCCATCTGGCCATTAAATAACGCTAACTTTCGAGAGATCGAATTCCAGCGTCTACTTTCTTCCTAAATCCGTGTCTGAAAGGAACAAGAAACGGGTTGGGAAAAAGGGATGGAAGGGTGGAATCTACCCTTTAAGGCTATTACCAGAGATCATCCCTCCCTGGTTTTCAGGAATACGGTCGGAGAGAGTACCTGCCGAGTAGCGGGATAAACAAGGTGGGTTGTGCTCGAAAGTTAATCTAATCCTACCGTAATAAGGCTGTAAACGAAGAGATGGGGAGTGAAGCGTAGGAGACGAGTGGGTCTCGAAAGAGGGATGCGAACGAAGGGGAAAGGACACGACGAGAAGGGAAAGGCTCTGGTCGTAGGAAGCAGATACGCGTCGGGGCGAAGAATGATTAAGATGCATCGGTTTATAATGATACGGCGCCGCCGCAAGAACGGGGCTTTCGAGCGCGCGACGCGGAACTTAATTACCGCTTAATGAAACTCTGGGGCGAAATGAAATCCTTATCGGTTCTCGCGAGCGCTATAGCCCCACAACGCGGTAAGAACGTCTGCAACAGAAGATCTCACGCGTTGCAACTGCATCGAAATAAAAGGAAGAGAAGGACGGTACGCAGCGACATTAAATAAAATTAAACAACATATTCACAACGATTACATCGCGATAATATCCATGGAATTATTAAAATCTTACTAAAATAATTGAATTAGCTAGTATTTGTTACGTGCTTTTCTCTCAATGTATGTATATATATATATTCAAATTGAATAAAATAATAGCTTAGTATCGCGTTTTCAAATATGCTGATTGTAATCGTCCAATTTTCATCCGCGCGTTGCAACGAATGTACCACATTGCGCACTGATAAAGTAAACCGCTCGGGACATCGCTACGAGTATCATTGTGTGAGGCAGCCATTTTACACAAAGCGGCTGTCGCGAATTATTCCAAGTGCTGCAGCAGGTAATCGCGTACTTACGCCGGGAGGCGGGATTAGCATCTCGGACGTGTTTATCGTGGGATTACCAATTTTATTGCTCGCGTCTTCACAGACAGCGAGTGCGTCGAGAGTGGATTCCTCCTTTTCCCGGGAAGGAAATGCCCCTTTCCCGGTTTTGCGCGCCCGGCCCATCTCGTCGTCCCTGGCGCAATCTTCCTCTCTCGTCGCCTCGTTGCTTCCCAGAAAAGATCGCTCCTGCATTTTGACTACCTTTCTTTTATCCCTATTTCCAATAAAAGCCGGGAAAACGCCAGGACGGAGCGGCATTGCGGCAGCTTTTCTCGGGAAAGAGAGAATTCCACCGACCTTTCTCCGTCTCTACACGTATTCGCGCACGCGTTACATTTTGTTCCCGCGCCGAATATGTGACCGACCGTATAAACGCATGTGAGCGTGCAGAGGCACTCGCACGAAGGGTGAATAAAAGATACGACGAGAAGATATCTGTCGTATGTGTCGCGTGTTATCCATCCGGTAGTAGATAGTATTAAGTTATTCGGGAAAAAAGAAAAGAGCGTCCTACACACACACACACACACACACACACACACACATATATATATATATATTGTGTTCAGCTAGAAACGCTCGATCTTTCTCCGAAGATCTTGTTATCAAGACGTTTTGGAAAGTTTTTTGATGGTATTATTTTATATAGAAATAAGTAATCGCGTGCTCTGAACTAGCGCATGCGAGGTCAATGATAGCGACTTTGTGTGTCTTCTCATTCTTCACAAATATATGATTATAGAAATGTCATTAATGCACTATCGTTTCTTTTATTGTTTGATAGATCTTACAGTTTTCATGTGCAAATCGTTACCTACGAAATTATTTAAAGAACATTTCTGTGCTGCAAAAGGATGCACACAAACAAAATTCCAGCTTAAAGTAGACTAAAGAAACGTTTCAATTATCGCTGAGAAGTATCTGAATTCAAAATACACCAAAATTTACACGATCGCCGTAATATTTAATGACATAATTGGATTAACGTCGCCATTAACGCAGGATCGCGGACGCATTGTTGTGGAATTTGTTTCTACGGCGAGAACGCAATCGTCTAAGAACCTCGGGTAGCTTTCGGCATTAGCGAAGCAACCGCATCGGAGACGGGGCCGGATATTCAAGCAGAAGTAAACTATTGTTCGCGTTATTCAATTGCGAAACGGAAAGCGACAGGGCAGGCGAACGAGCAAAGAGCAAGCTGAGTCGGGAGCTGGGTGAGACGGAGAAATGCAGCTTCTAACGGAGAGAAAACTCAGAGAGGGGAGGGAATCTCTTGAGGGAATCCCCGAGTGCACTAATTGCATAACAACGCTGGATGAGAGAGAAGGAAGAAGTCGGCGGTGAACGGTCGGCAGATAAAGGTTTGCTCGTGGTCGTAATACCGCACAACGAAAAGGATCACAGCCAAGTTACATTCCCGATCGATTTATCTTCGAGGAGAATCCAACGAGAATATGAAAATCCTGCGCCACGAGTGTAGAGTGCGTGTTATTCAACTACTACAACATACCGGAAAATAAAAGCGCAACAATTTCTAATTTCAATTTTTGACAGAAAGCAGTATTAATAAAGTCAAAGTCTACGTTTTTGACTTTCTCTGAATGTTATAATTTATATACTACTAAAATGTTTACTAGAATTTTCCTTTCGTGCAATCTTCTAAAAATAAAACATAGAAACAAAATGTGTAAAGTTTATATTGATGTTACAATGACATATATTTATCAGTCACATGTAGTTTAAAAAATAAAGCATCGAATAATACATAAATTTGTCTTAATTTCCACACAATATCGGAGAGAACGTTTATACTTCGTATCAAACAATGTTTATTTTATAAGAAAGTTCAAAAAGTTCCTAGAGTTCAATCCACATTTTATATGCAACGACCCAAATAGCTCCACGCTAGCTTATGGTAATCTTATGGTAATTTCCTATGATATTCTTCCCCGCATTCTCTCGTTCCAGATCGAATAATGAGCACATACGGCGCTCGTAATGCAAAAATTCAATGACCTCGTTACGATTACGTTTGCGCGTATATCGTAGACAATCGTATACCTGTAGTCGTTAAATCAGATTGACTAGCAAATCGATGACAACGCCGGAGGGAATACATCGACGTTAATTAAGTGGACACTTGTTGATTGGCGTGGCACGAAATCCAATAACGCGATGGTCTTCGAAAGGCTAGCATTTGAGAGAATCTCGCCTGAAAACGGCGAAATTTACGTTTTACGCGTTCGAATTAACCTCCGGTGCGAGCGGAACTCTGCAAATCTCCGCTGAAAGGGTAAAAATAAGGAAAAAAGAAATGCGCGAATATTGGATCTTCGATTTTTCGACGTGCTCGATATGTAACCTAATAAGAGAGAGTTGGTTCTCGATGTACACATCAAATACCAAACGCAGAAGGAGAAACGCAGTAGCGTTTTATTTGTTGCATTATCGTTCCTGAGTGATTCCAACTATTCGCAGCGAAGCGCAGTGATTGGATTTAATGAAGATGATCGAACGCGACCGATTTGCATTCGATCGAATGCTCGACGATCTCACGATAGAAAGCCGGCTAGCATCCGACGAACGAATAATGCCAATGACGGCTCAACTCGTGGAATTTTAGGCATTCTAATCGGGAAATTCCCAATATACTTTGGTAGTGCGCGAGCGGAATGCAGAGATATATCGATCGCTCACTAATCGGATATCGAAGTCGCTGCGCGCGAATGTGCGCGTGATTCGACACGCCATATAAAGGAGAGAAGTGCACCTTTTGCGGCGCGGTTGTGACTGAAACCGTAAACCACCAGCTATGAAAGTAAATCTCAGTTTGCTCAAATTGCCTGGCTCGACGAATAAATTCGTTCTCGAATAAACTTGTTCCTTTGTTTCTCCGAAATATTATCCCATATATATTGAAATGCCGTTACGCAATTTCTCTGTGCGCAGAAAAAAAACATACAAAATCCATTTAAAATATTTGTTCGTACACGTAACATAAATTGATGAAATCAGTAAGAGAGAGCTCACACATAATTCATTTTTTTGTGTAAGTGATTAAAAAAAGGTAAAAACAGGCGCCAAGTACACGCACAACACGTATTGTATTTTAATTAAATTAGTTTTTTATTTATACTCCAAAAACTTCTTTCT
>NW_018020584.1:408739-410204 GCF_002006095.1 Pseudomyrmex gracilis | reverse complement strand
TTTTTGTTTGTTTATATAATATTGTATCATTTTACTTTAGTTGCGCTTTAGAGGACTTGTCCCAGAAGCGCAGGAATAAATAACGCTTTCTCTCTATCTCTCTCTCTCTCTCTCTTCTCTCACTCACTCGCTCACTATTCAATCTCTGTCACTCTCATTTTTACTCTCTCTTTCTCTCTCATCATACTTGTCTCTTTCTATTCTTTCTTCTAACTAACGCGCTTATATCGCCATCTGCTGGAAAACTACGAATATGCACATCACACGACGAAAAACGTGATTTTCTCACTTCAAAAACTTTATCGTTGCATATTTCTGAAAATCAGAAACAAACAAAAAAAACGTAAAAATACTTTGTTTTTAATATTTTATTCTGAATCGATTAAGACCAAAACGAAATTGATCGGTTCAGTCGTTACTTAGATATTGCCTTGAGAAAATCTTCCCACTTCTATTTTGCATGAATCTCGCGTATAATAGGCACGGTGTGCTCGCACAGTTCGAGCGCAACTTCGTTGCGCGTGAAACTTGGCGCGAGGCACTACCGTGCTTCTTGATACACCTCAGACAGATTTTACATTTTTTATATTATTGTGACAGAAATTTTATGTGTAAGTAATGGAATTTATGTTTATTTTAATGATTTATTTACTTAAGTTTTATTAAGTACATCTCTGTGTCATTCTTCCTACTACACAATGTGAAATAACATCAATACATTACATTATCACGTACGCACACATACGCGCGCGCGCAATCGTTTCTTCCAATTAATAGATATAATTCTGCGAGATATGTTTGTGCACAGAATTAGCACGATCGTATTTCACAAAAATTTTTGTAACATCTGGAAGAGTATAATATCGCGTCCCTTAAATTACGCATCTTTACGAGAGCACTAACCAAAAACGCAGTAGGTAAACAAGAACGATAGAAGGATCAGAAGAATTACGCGTTTCAAAGTCGACTGAGTAAAACAAAGCGTCTCGTCTCGAGTGCCGGATTTCTGGGTTCGTTAGCGCAAGTGCATCGAGGTGTCGCCCAGGCGCCTGTGAGCCAATCCGACATTTTCCGAGCAAATTAGCACCTACCGTGTGTAGCAACGGCTAACGAGTAGACAGGAATCTCTGTCACTTCCCCTCGCTTTCCACAACCTTCCGGCCCGAAAGCCCAAGAGAGCTGTTTATCGCTATGCATTATGGAAAATGCAACGCATATACACACGTTCCTATCTGGCGTCGGGCGATGGTAGAATATTAATCGAGGTGATTAACCCCCGCGAATTAAATATCGCTCGCGTATACATCCCGACCGTTTACGTATAATCGCTTGTAGGCCGCCGTAATATTCAGAACGTCGATTTATCGTAGCAACTTATCGTTAAGGTTGTATTCAGGGTAAGATAAAAGATATGCCGGATTATTCGAAATTTGCCAGTCAGTAGATAATATTAAAAAAAGAAATT
>NW_018020584.1:403198-408484 GCF_002006095.1 Pseudomyrmex gracilis | reverse complement strand
ATTAAAAGTATAATAAATAGTTTTTGTAACTTATTTTAGTACAAATAATACTATTCCAGCAAACAATTATTATCTAAATATTAAAATAGGTTCGGTTTACGCTATGTTTCTTAAACTTTTGACTGAGATCTTACCCTGAATACAACCTTAAGCTGTATTTATGTTACGCCATTTTTAAGCAAAATCATGTCGGGAGAGTCGATTAATATCGATGTCGCGTAGCGAGCAAACTTGACAAAATAAATATAACAGTGTATCATGTGTTTTTTTTTAAACTTTATATACGTATTACGTTTAAGTTTTTAAATGTCTGTAGACTATGTCAATTTGTATTACCTATTTATTTATTATTTTATCTTACTTGTATATTTAGCAACTATCATTTTGATATATTAATTCTGATTATTGTACGTTACACAAAGCAGCACACGAGAATCAGAGAGAAAAACACAATAACTAATTCCACACATCCTGAACACGCCGTTTTAAAAATTGTGCGGTGTGAACAAGCCGTTGCAGTGCGAGTAAGTTCTGAGAACAGATGCGAGAAATCGTTGCTGTACGTGGAAAGACGAAAAACAATTAAAGAAAATTGCGAATATAAATATCCGGGCGCGCATAGCAAGCTGCAATCCGCCACGAACCGTTCCACCTCTCTTGGTATAATTACATGCATTATTAAGCCATTCGTTTTTTCTGCGAATGCAATAATCACGCTCGCGAATAAACAGTCTGACCGTTATTGCTATCGCAACCGGAATAACGTCACCAGTGCATCAAAGCGGGATAATAATTAAAGATATTCCGTGGAAATATCATCTCGCAAATAGTTCAAATATTTATTTTTCAAGTAAATGACTGGAAAGCAAAGTAGCCTCGATATTTTGAACGAATGGTCAACAAATAGCCGCAAAATTACATGCGTCGATTTGCAGTAATATTTAATAAACGGGTACTCAAACTGAATGAGAAAACGCGACTGCTCGCGAAAGCTAACTTGTCGACAATCGTTGATGGCGCTAGATCATCATCGGATCGTCGCGGCGTCGTGCTGACAAAGAAAATAAGAGATCGAGAAGATCCGAGCGCAGACTCCTTCTTGACGACAGCCGGAAGTACCGGGAGAGATTATAATTCTTCTCTCTTTCTCTCACTCCTTCTGTCTCATTCTTCGTCGTATCGTGGCCCGCGGGCACTCGGGAATGGTTTCGAGGCCCGTCATTTCCGGCGGGTTAACTAGGATAACGATGTGTAATCACGGCTGTCGAGAGCGGGTACGCCCGATTATAAACACGGCGATGCTCGTGGGACGTATAAATAACGCAAATAACACCCTGCGGCCGGCCATCAACTCCTCCTTCCCTCCCACCCGCCCTCTTCCTTCCGCTCCCGTCCTCGTCTTCTCTCACCCTTAGGAAACTCACTCCCTTGCGCGTACGGCTAAGATACTCCAGTCCGATAACCCGGCTCCTCGAGCGCCTCGAGTACTTGAAGTACTTGGAGTGGAATAAACCGCCTGGCCGCGATCTAAGCAACGCGCGCGGCAGCGAGTGAGCGACGTATTGCGATGTGCGCCTCGACGTGCAGCCGAGCGAACGATCCGGTTAACGTAATCTACATGTTCGCAACAAATCCGAAACGGATTTACAGTTCCGTCGTAAATGAGCAACGCCTATTTACGCCATCACGTTCGTGATGGTATGAAATGGCGCGAGGAAAAACATCGCGGAGAGATTTCAGCGATATCGCTCGATTGAAAGTCGCGTGCAGAAATTGCTGCGGTCAAGCGCTTTATCATTATTGCTCTGCCATCGTTGTTAACGCCATTATGATTATTATCCATCAACACGAGATAATGCAAGCGTGTCGAGTACACAGGACGCAGAACAGTAATTTTAAATTACAAAATTAATAGGCATTATAAAGTCATTCAAAATAATGACCTATTCGTTTATAACAGACGTTTATTAAAAAATTATGATAACATATTAATTGCGTGTTACGATTATCGTAAAATTTTTGTTTACACTGTATGCACATATATATGTACAATTAAACCATTAGATTAGATAATTGTTTTTAGTTATTTCTTGCGCAATAGATAATTTTGTTTTACTTGTTAATGTTAAATATAAGTAAATGTTCCAAAGATCTTTGCGTATGGTTTTGGAAGTTCTTCATTTTATACACATGTCGAGCTATCAAGAATTAAATGTAAATAGAAGGGAAAGCCGGAAGAACATGATTAACGATGGCTGCATGAACATATCGGCAAACTCTCTAATTTATAAGAGAGCAACGTACGCTCGCGATAATAAATTGCACGACGGGCGCAAGCGCGTAAATATTAGTCAGACAATTCACATCGCGCTCGCATCCCGTTCGTGGTAATTTACATTTTCCAGTAATCACAATTCTGGCATAGTGCGGATATGATTTTCAACGGTATTAGCATACATCTGATACACCTGTGCACCCCGCTGATATTAATTGACACGCTCTGCGCTCAAAGAACACTATATTGTTACATTTATATTAGCTGATAATACATAATCAATATTATAATAAAAGCGGAAGTCTGTGTGGACAATTTAATATACTGGATATAATCAGCGCTAAAAGAGCTGGTGATATAACTCTGTGACGGATATAATTTTAGAAAGATTTTTTTTACCAAAAAGCGGGTGACATGCGAAATTTAAAATACAAATTTTAAAAACAGACTATACGAAAAAAAGATACTGCACAAAGAGAAAAAGAACGTTTACGTAAAAGCAGAAGTAATTGTGAAAATTGCTCGACTAACTTGCGATTTACGTGCGCAAAAAAAAACATACATACGGTATTTCAACGACGTTAAATATTTTGTAGAAGTTAACATTTCATTAATTTTATAGCAATATTTTTGTGTAACAAACATATATATATATATATATATATATATATATATATATATTATTTTCTTTCCTATTTTACCTCTTAGCTTATTGGTTCAACATTGAAATACTGGTCAGTCACAATTAACTGACCAGACTTATAAGCCATATTTTTCCTCTCGCAGTTCTCATGTGTTTATTTTGCGTTTAGAAAAACTCAGTTTGAAATTGGTTACAAATACTAGACATTCAGAATGTTAGAGCACTCAGCAGGTACGAATCTGAACGTGCGTATACACCATGGTGTATGCACACACAGCATTCTTACGATCTACCTCGTAAAAAAGATATTTCAAAAGCTTCTTGTAGAAATAACGATGGAAAATAAGTGAAGTTGAAGGAAAAGAAGATTATAAAAAATGAAAAAAAATGCAAAAAGAATACCACGCAAAAGATGGAAAACAATTGCGAGAATATTTCCACGTTGTAGCTTTGCAGAAAAACTGCGACCTAAATCCTCGCATGAAAAGCACGCGAATGCTAATTTTGCAGCTTCGCCGCTTTCCAGCACGCGCGTTTTTATTGAAACCTAATATTAATTCCGCGGCATGCGGCGCTTATCAAACAATTATGAAGACATACAAAGTGCAATATATATGATATAAATATTAATGCATAAAAACAATAAAGTAAGATGAAAATAACAAATTTAACTGTGATAGTGTTCAACTACTAGACAGTTTTATGTCAATATGTGCAAATATATTTTTAAACGTGTAAATTAATACACATAAAAATTTGAATTTATCTAAGATGCTTCATTTGCATCTAAAATATATAAATTATCTATTTTATCTGTTTATGAAGTAAAAATAAATTTATGAAAACTGAACTGAAATTGTCGCGAGAGAACCGGAAAAATGCAACGTACCGCGGCGATAAACAGCGAAAAAGCGCGGCTCCTAGATTTTTATCGATTTTCTCACGTTTTCTCAGTTTCTGCGTTTACATTTTGATGTTTCTCGAGGAAAACGCGCACCACAAGCGATAATTAATTTTACAGAAAGTAATTAACGATGTTTTATGTGGCGCGCGCGCGCACACACACACAAGCCACACGTAAGTTTTACCACCCGACGTTTTTGTTTATTTTTCTTCATCCGCTACACATTATATCTTTTTGATTGTTGCGCCACATGCACGCGGCCATAGAGGTTGCGCGCTCTATAACGCAATAGCCTCGCCGCAACATGAATTTTCTCCGGCAGTGGAAGCCGCGAAATTCATTCGAACTCGATTCGCGCAGCAAATTCGAAATAATGACGTTTACGTTGATGCACTCGGAATCAAACTACTTTCCGTTGATCGATACGAACGAACGAACGAATTATATACATATATATATATATATAACGAATGCGGTTCACCGTTAAAATAAACCGCAAATGTGCGAGCGAGACAGAGAGAACCACCATCGAGATATATTTTCCAAAATTGTGTACGACACTCACCGTGGGAAGAAGCGCAAGCTCAAGGCGAGTTGCCGCTATGTTTCTTACCTGAAACAGAAAAGAGGAAAGTCTCTTAAAAAGAAAGCTCTTTGCGCATGTATACACACACATATACTTTGAGGAGTATCGGTTTCGCCGCGAGTTTCCGCACGAGTTTCCGAAAAGTTGTCCGCGAGCGAGGAGTTTAATCGTATCTCGTTAGATTGTTCTTTTTTTTCTCCGTTGCGCGGACGACTCTCCGTGGCCCCCTGCTTGTCCCTCTTCCCGTCCAGCCGGGAAAGTTTGTCGGCCTTAATCGTCGCCAAAACTCGTAGCGACAACTGCCGACGCTTAAACCCGTTGTCCCAAATTGCATCGTGCAATTTCTTCTTTCTCGCTTCTTATAGCTCGATGGTAGCCGCTGGAATGTCTCTAAACGCTGCGAGCGCGCCACGCGAAATTACTCGCACGAGCGGCATACCAGACAACTACAAAAAGAACTTCCACCGACGAGGAAGAGAGATAAACTATTTTAATTGCGTGGGAGAGAGAAAATTTACTCGATCCGCACGCATTTAGGAACCGACGTCTCGCCACACACACGCGAGATTCAGTCGAGGATCTCCCGCATACTTGGTTTAAATCAAGGCACTTCCATTCGCGCTTAAATATTTGCATCGATGATAAGAGCTTGCGACTTGATTGGAATATTCGACGCCAATATCGAACTCGATATTTCACGAGTGTATTTACCTTCTCTTGCTGCCTTTTTTAAGGTAGTTATTGAGATTTTCAGTCTATTTACAATCTTATTCATATTTGGAATATACATTTTTAAGTAAGCAATCTATCATATTGTTCAATCTCAAAAAGCTCAGCCGTACCAAAAAAAAGATATAAGGCTTTGAAGTTCAGCTTTT
>NW_018020584.1:401165-402978 GCF_002006095.1 Pseudomyrmex gracilis | reverse complement strand
TCACGATGATAAGTTTATACATGTGTATGTGTACACATATATGCTGAACTCTGTGTGTGCGTGTCAGTGGTGCTCAATTTTTTCTTTACTTTCTACACTTACTTGTTGGTACGCCACAAGTACAAGTGGATGAGCTCCACTGAGGCTCAATAACTACCTTAAATCAGAACACAACTGTTCCGTTATGGTAAAGCTCTCGTAAATCCCGCTGCATCGACATTGGAGATTAATGCGGGGAAGTGATTTTTTATTCGCTCCGGACGTAGACGTATACAATGCGCCTGCTACGCGACGGCGGCGTGTGTGACGGCAACCGGGCACAATGCGCATATTGTTTAAGTGATATACGATCGACCAATTCACGAAACGTCGACGCGCTGATCCACGAAACGATTCGCATTTTCCAAACAATATTATTATACTCGTCATCGAAAATCCCTCGGCTGTGTATAAAATCAGAAGAAAAAAAAGGCCATACTAACGATCTGACGCGCGCGTATGTAAAATTACAATCAGCATATAAAATTGAATCAACGCTTGAACAATCAAGTGTGATGTTTTCAATCCGTAAACGGGAAAATGCGTTTCAGTTCCCGGAACTGTTTCCCGGCTGCCTCTTTCTCTCTCTCTCTCTCTCTCTCCCTCTTTATCTATCTATCTATTTCTCTCTTTTTTAACGCAATCGCCTCGTTAAATGCACTTGTTACTACCATCGTGCGCACTGTGGCGCAGTTTTTCTGGATAAGTTACGCTTTACATGACAGAATGATAAATCAACAAATCCCTCGAATTTAATGGTATCGAAATATTAATAACGCGTCAAACACATCGCTTGTTCTAAATACCTGATGTAAATCCATTTTCAGGGGGTTCCGTTAAATTCAACATCCTGCGCTTATATTTCGCTCTGATTAAAATTAATATTTCAAGATCGGATTTGTGCGCGCACCAGTTTTCACAATAAACAGTTTGCGCGATATTTCTCGATTGGCCAAATATTTTTGTAATTTACTAAAAGTCTTTTTTTCAACCCAAGACCCGGAAAGAGGATGAATCGGACAACTCAGTGGAACAAATCGTTTTCCGCGTAACGCGAGGATGATAAAAGAGCTCGCCGGTTTCGCGAAACGAGAAAGGATATACGCTGGTTTTAATGGCACGGTAAAAGAAAATTCAGAGAGAAGCCGCGCGGAGGGTGGAAAAATCCTATCAGAAAGAGCTCCACTCCATGCGGCCGTGTTTGCCCTTTTTTCTTACTAATGAAACCATTAAACACGTCGTCTTAGCGTGCCTTGGCTCTCGAGCGATCTCATTTTCGTTAGGTCCGCTTGCGGAACTTGTTCCACGAACCGCCCTTTTTCCTACTTCATTCCTTTTATCTTTCTTCCCTTATGTTTCTCCACCCGCGTCTTTGCAAAAAAAGTCAAGGTTCTCTTGCCCGGGGAGACTCGTACATGATTCTGTCACAGAAATTCTCCACAGCGATCGAATTTTCACAAACGGGAAAGGAACACAAGCCTAGAATTAATTAAAGGCCATTGTGCAATTAGCGCGTGATATATATTTCACTCGTTCAGTAATCAGTTACTAATGTTAACAATCGCGTTAATGACTCGTTCGTTTACCATTTTACCGACGCCTCCCAACGTTTATTTTATCCTGCACGGAGAAAACACTATGGATATCACTTCAGGAAATATAGTTGCCCCAACAAAATAGTAATGTTATTTTTCGCCCATGCGTACACTATGGTTGTAGAAACCATAGTTCTATGGAAATGACTTGTATGGTTGATCCAACATTAATGAGGATA
>NW_018020584.1:390068-395650 GCF_002006095.1 Pseudomyrmex gracilis | reverse complement strand
TCATTTAAATATGGCTGTGCGAACTGTATAAATGAGCTTATGTCAACAGCAACTTTTGATGTAATATCTATTTAACTTGAACTCATATCAATTGCTGTTCTAACCATAGATAATGTGATTCTAGCAACCATAACAGTTTTCTCCGTGTGTATATCCGCGGGTGTGTGTTTCACTTAATTCGGATTACAAAGGTAATAAAATATATTGATGTGTGCGATGTACTCACACACGTGTTCCATATTATTTTTAACAGATTACTGCTACATTATGTACTTCAAAAACAGCGTTATGATATATCTCAACAACCCGATGTTTGCACGTTTCATCGTATTGATATTTCAATGTAATAATCTGCGCGAAAAGCGCGCGCGTGAATAAAATGTCCAACCTTACCCTGGAGAATAAAGTACATTCTGCTCGCATATACAACCGAGACATCAGCTATGGCGAAGTGTATGCATACAAAAGAATGAAAAAAATCAGCGCAAATGAATGGACAGCGTCGAGCAAAGGTCTCTCGCTAAGAGTTCGCGCGAACAAGGCATAAGCCCTTTCTCGTGTCGCCGCGCGCAAAGTGAAAAAAGAACAGGAGCAAAGTGTTGGCTGTTACACATATACTCGCAAACATACTTATATGTACGACGTTACAAAGAAAGAGTATACGAAAGAGAGAGAGAGAGAGAGAGAGAAAAGGAGAGTTGTGTGCGGAAGACGGGACGTCAGGGGGGCAACGAAGAACGTGTTGAAAGGGGAAATATTTTCCACGTCGATTTCCCGGTCTAGCTGGAGGTGGCGCAATACCATATGATAGCAGAGGTCAGCTAGCGGATGCACTCGGCGTGGATCGTTTTCATGGCGATCACGCACACCTTTCTGTCTTTCGTGGATGCCGTGGTACGCGACCGGCATCACGTACGGATAAAAAAAAAAAAAAAAAATTTGTCCGCTCTCGGCGTGGAGATATTCCGAAGTAAATGCGCCGTATGAAAGTCTGTCGCATCCGGCAATAAATATTTCCGGAAATAAAATACATCTCTAGCGATATAGAGCAGCAACTATTTCTCGGTGTGATAAAAATTGCAGAAATAAGTGCTTTTAAAGAAAACGCAAAGAATCGAGAGAAATTCAGTATGCGGTGTACTCACAAAGACAAAGAGTGAAGAAATGACATGGATTTACAAATAAAAACGGTGTTTCTTTTATGATTTAGCTTTTGTTTCAAAACAAATTTCAGATTTTCGTCTTTACTGCATTTTTCCTTTATCAAGATTAACTTACAGATGTCATATATATCAAGGTTCTTTAAACATATTTATCTTTTTTAGTTTTTTTTACGTTTGTTGGACGTATAAAATACATATGTGCAGACAATATTAAAAATTATTTTCTTCACAAGAAGTTGACAAAACAAATCGTGCGACACCTAACAATGGATCGCGATATTTATCACCGTTGCAAGAATCCCTAGATTGTCGGTAATTCGGTGAATGTTTATAACCGGGTGAGAGCCGATATTACAGATCTTTTAATATGCTATACAGTTGCATAGTCTACTTTTGAAAATACCTACTATCAAAACAACAACACTACAACACCAACAAAACATTGCACATTCGATTGCAGAGTTGCTTTGAAATAGCAACGCATTGATTAGCGCCCACGGCATTAAATATTACCAATAGGATATTATGCGTATTGCAACTTGTGCATAAGAGAAGAGAGAGAGAGAGATGGGGGATTATAATGTATCTGTTTGGTGGATGCTAGACGCTTACTGTTTGTGATAACGACGGCGCGCCGCCGATCAGACGGATACCATTTTGGTGATGCATTCAGCTTAAACGCACGCACCCAGATGGATAGACAGTGGATCTATGGATCTGCCGGGCTGCTAATCAGGGCTTTATTGGCTATAGCCAATTAACGGCTGCAATTGGCACGCGAACAAAGCCGGCTGAACGTTCCAATGGATCGACCGGGGCGGCTTTCCTGCAACGCGCGTGGCCTAACCAGGACTCCCAGCACGAATCCCGGATGGGGTTGAAGGTTAAGGGGGGAACCAAACACGGCCAGGAGGAGAACGAGACGGCCGTCTCGAGTATCGCCCAAATGCCGGCGCTAACGATTCCATTATCTCGTCAGACCTGGCCGCGGATCAACGTGGATCGTTGCCGAGCATAGAAATCATAGTCCGTGATTTCCGCTCAATGTTCCCGCTTGAATCCAGGGAATTCCATGGGCGTCTGTTGTGCTGCACGATACCGCAATCGACAGACGTCTTTGCGCGATTGGACGCGCGGTGTGTTTGATTATCGCATGACCGCAGACCCGATAGAATCTTCATCGCGAGAAATCTGTGAGTCAATTTTGCGAAAACAATTTTCTACACCAAAAGCATAATAATAACATATCCGCTCAAAAATCAGCGAAAGTAATATAAATACACACATCTCTTTTAGATATATAATTAGATACATTTTTTAACTTCTTTTTACTCGCTATATTTATTTTACAAAGTGATTGTGCAAATTTATTTACATGTGTAACAAATTATTACGTTCTTAGTTCTTACAATCTTATATAAGTACCTTAATTGGAAAAAGCTACGCCACAAAAAAAGAACGGAAAAAATGCAGCGTGGAACGGAACACTCGACGAAGATCGAGTGCGCTGCAACGACCGCTTTACGCCGGATGCGCGACGTCAATTTTTCTCCGTTTTCGTGAAAACTTTCACCTCGAAACAAGGGGCGCGCGTAAGTTTCCCGGGAGATCCCGGGATATTTGTCTTCTGTCTCGCGCGAAGAGTAACGTAGTATGTACGAGGAGGAGATACTCTTCCACGATATAAAGTGGACGTATGAAATTCTCCCCAGAGTGGCGACGCCCTGGACCACTGTTGTCAGAACGAGGCCATCGATGTTTTCTTTTTAAGCCTGACGAACTTACAAGTCCGTTTCCGGCAAGAAAACCTTAAGGAAGATTATTGAACACAGTTTTGCTTTGACAACTAAATGCTTCAAAATATATCAAAATTGAAGACTTTGTATTCGGAATGCGCAATAAAATATTTGAAGAAGACGCACCGATACGATATCTCACAACGACAACTACATCGCAGAACAAAATAATAAAGAATCAATATATATTTACGATTTTCTCTTAATATTTCTTTGTACATAATATATGTATTTGCTCTCTGATACGATGAAGTTCCAGCCGTTTCCATGTTAATCTCAAAAATACATCAATAATATTGACTTCCGCAAATAAAAACACAAATTTAATAACAAAGAAAACCAACATTATTTTCCAAAATCCTAAAACATATGTTTCTCGATAAGAATCGCAAGCTGTTTCATTCCGACTGCGCCTTTGAGATTTTCTCGGGCCAATCGCTAATCCTTTTAGGGCGTCAGGCAGACAAGGAGGATTACGCTGCTGAAGAGGTACGTAGCTTGACCTCATGTTGTAGCACGAAGAGTGGCTAGAAAAGTGCACGAAACGAGGTCGAGTCTCGACACACAGTCGTAGAAAGAGCATTGGTCAAACTAACTCCTTCTCAGACGGACCACCACCCACTTCGGTGAAGTCAAGCTCCGGCCAACGGTAAACAATGAAACCCGCAGTGTCTGGGCTATCCTGGCGGAGCTTGCCGGGAAAAGGCGCGAGGAGAACGAGACTTCCGACGGGCTCGCCGGAAAATAAATTTACGGCTAAGCTCAACACCCTAACCCACCACCGGACCTGCGGACTCGCGCGCGCGGGAGAACGAACGGCAGGGGAGACCATGAAAAGGAGAGAACGTAGCCGCAATTGCCGTTTGTCATCTCGAGAAGATATAAGGTACGAGACTTTTCTGACACGGGGATTATCGCCCCGCACTCGGGAGAGATAGTCTCGCGACACAGAAAAGCGTATATTTTCTTAAATATTAAAGTACTACAGAAGAAAGTTTTAAGTAGAGTTTAAAACCATTAAATTAGGTATAAAAAGATTAAATAAACACAAAATAGGATTAAAAATGATAATCATAGCGTCGCTTCGCATGAGATGAGTAGAATTAACAATTTGCGAGTAATCTCTCTCTTTCTGTCTCTGGGAGAACAACAAATGTGCAATTAAAACAATTGAACGATGTTTTCCGCGTTTTTTACGACGAGGAAACATTTTCGCGATTTTGTATAAAGCTCAACAATAATAAGAATTGTTTTTGTGTTTGTGTGAAACACAAAAACAGTTAGTTTTTGTATGTAATTATTTTCTGCATAAATATTTGTCAATCTAATTATGTAAAAAAACTACATTTATAAATATTTTCTCAAAATTGGACATTTCCCAGTTCCACATTATACGTACAACAAGAGATTGCGAGAAAAATTGCGACTAGAGATTAACACTAGAGAGATCGCGCAATTTTGCGACAATAAAATACATTGATCGTATGTGTAACTTGGGTTTTCTTTGCTCACTCAACTTCGACTATCGACGCTCGAAATATGTATTCCGTGCTCGATAAACCATCTCTCGTCGGCACTCGCCAAAGCGCTCTTTCCCCTTTGTGGTGCCTCTAATGACGGTCCTTATCGCCCTCATAAACAGGGATTTACCTTCACATATTTCTACCGTTCAGTACCCTTACTATTCGTGCTCGTTCCCTATATTCGTTTTTCAAGAGTGGAGAAAGATCGACGTTATTCGTCGAACCTTCTTTACCGCGCTACCAATCTTGCCTCTTCTTCTCTTGACTGAAGATTTTTAGTCGGAAAGGCGAAGTCGCGGCGAGAGAAGCATCGAGATAAAGTGAGATCCGAGGCTATAGAAGTTACTAAGAGGAAACTTGATTTATTCAAATAAAACTTATCCTTTTTTTTTTGTTATTAAATTATGCTTCACTAATTGCAGTTTAACTGACACTTTTATGACTTTTTAAGTTCAGAAAAAAAAAAAAGAATAAAGAAAGCAAAATAGTTAATTAAACTAGCTTACGGGTAACTGAAGCTAATAAAATTGTTCTTTTATAGTATTTCTTTAGTTTTGTCAGATAATTAAAACAGCGTGGGAAAAAAGTCTGAAAAATAAATTGTTGAAGATCAACCGAGAAAAGAAGAGATAGCTGTCGATATATGTTCGTTTCCGAGAAAGAGACTCTCTTCCAGGTGGTACGTGCTCGATGCTAGCAAGCATTCTCTCGAGAAGAGATCATCCCTTCGGGGCGAGAAGGCGAATAGTTACCGTGAAAAACTTTCGGCCCTTTACTGAGTAGCGCCGAATACCACTACTTTCGTTGCTTTTTACAAACGTCCGGAAAGCTTACCTCTTGCGTAATACACCATCTCGTTACACACGACAGCTTAACGTATTTCCTTCATTAATAATGGCACAAGAAGAACTGCTTTCGATTAATCAGGACTAATATATCAAAGAAGCCTAACATATTTGTCGAATTAGTCTACTATCAAGCTACACGTAAATTCTTCAGCATATTTTCGTTTCGTAATTTACGCTAACACAAAATAAGCTCTCTCTCTCTCTCTCTCTCTCTCTCTCTCTCTCTCTCTCTCTCTCTCTCTCTCTCTCTCT
>NW_018020584.1:388654-389993 GCF_002006095.1 Pseudomyrmex gracilis | reverse complement strand
TCTCTCTCTCTCTCTTTCTCTCTCTCTCTCTTTCTCTCTCTCTCTCATGCACTCAGCTATTTACATTAAAAACAAAATTTTAATCGCGTCTATTACAATCTCACTGAAGTAACACATTTTCCATGCAGCGCGCACAGTTAGTATAGACTGCCTAAAAGACAATACAACAATCGCTGCAGCCGCTAATGGCCTGCCGATTAATTAAGCACCGTCTGGCGATCCTCCAAATGTTTTCTCTCCTGCTTGACAACAGTGCACTAGCGAGTCGATCGATAAATCTCGTTTTTGCCAGCATCATTACGACAAATATCGACGACGAAAATCCAATTTACTTTACTCATATGCTGGTACAAATATAATCGTGAATTTTTTATTACGGATCAAATCGAGTAGAAAAAAGCGATATATATTTTTACACTCTTCCTTTCTTTCTTTCTCTCTCTCTCTCTCTCTCTCTCTCTCTCTTTCTCTCTTTCTCGATAATATAAAACTATTTGTAAATCATTTATTACATTTAAAACAAATTGCGTGTAAAAAACATAGATACACAGCTTATACACTACATTTCTTATTCAATAAATAACAAATTAGAAACATACAACATCAGAAGCTCTCTATTTGTGTATATACCTAATTTATATCTTCTTTTATTATTTTGCGCGTTAAAAAATATAATTGAGTTTGTAGGTACATTCACTTGAGCATCGGTCTATCTTTGTTTTACATTTGAGGAGTAATAAAGACGAGCTGATGATTAAAACGCGCAAGGTGTTCAAAGCAAACGCATTCTGTGTGTAAAACTTTTTTCAACTACAATACTTTTATTATTTAAGCAAGATCAAAAAATGTCATATGTTTTTTTTCATTTACTAGATATCCGCTCTTCACAACAACCAATATCATCATCGAAAGCTGGATTTCATCCACCTGAACATGGGCACGAGCATAATAGTAACTGTTCCGGAGCTGTACGTACGTAACTCATGCAAGCTACGGCGGATAGTCACGACCGTTGTAGTCCATATTTAACGACGTTAAATGTCTCCCTGAGCTCGCTATAAGGACACCCTGCGGCTCTTTGAATTTCTCCTGTTCGGATCCGCCTCTGTGAGCTCGTAAGACGTAACCCGGCCGCGTGCGCCGCACACCCGTATATCGTACACGGCAACGCTGCATGCGATATATACGGTCCTAACGTCGTGGCTCTAAATCAAGAGATAGTCCAGTCAATAGGGAAAAAATGATGCAAAAATGTTTAACCGATTTCTGAGTACATTATCGTTTAGTGTGCGCTTCACTGATAGACCCCTACTATCATGTATCTAAAATTTTGTCCCGG
>NW_018020584.1:368494-383534 GCF_002006095.1 Pseudomyrmex gracilis | reverse complement strand
AAAAACCCATTTTTCACACTTTTAACCATCATTTGTAACAAGTTCCGGGACAAAATTTTAGATACATGATAGTAGGGGTCTATCAGTGAAGCGCACACTAAACGATAATGTACTCAGAAATCGGTTAAACATTTTTGCAAAAATTGGTGGTTTTTGTTCCCTATTGACTGGACTAAGAGCTCTGTAGAGGACCCTGTGGCGAGACGGACAGTCGGAATAATTATTCGGCGAATTTGCATACTGATTTTGAGGTCACGTTTGCCTCCACGATAATTCGTGAGAACCGACGACAGCCACTTCCCTTTCGCGCGCGCGGGTTCTCTCTCTCTCTCTCTCTCTCTCTCTACGGTGTGACCACCGTCTCTTCTCGAATGACGCACTCATGCACTTTCCCGCTATTGATAGTGACACCCAATACGGCTACAAATCTGCCCTGTCTCTGCCAATTTGGCAGAAATATGTCAAGTATGATTTTCAACCTATTCTCGTGATAGATGTCGGATGTACGCGGCGCTTTAGCGTATTGTCGATGTGTGCGCGATTAAATTTCTAAACCAACTTCTCGTAGAACATATTCAAGCGTAAAAAGTTATCTCATAAAGCACATATAATGATTTAAACAATATTTTATTACGTTTTTTTAAAGCAAATATTTGTTTTGTGTTATATTTTTATAACACAAGAAGTGCTCTTAACACGCAAGAATGCGTGGCCGTAGTCGTGATGTTCTTGCGTTAAAATGTTTCTCTCTTTGATTTAACTAGTCTGGACGAGACACGATATCCATCTACTTTGCATGAGCTCGCAAACCACTCAGTGAACACTGTCAATGTTTATGCAAATCTCAAATATGCACGCGGACGCGAAATACCTTGCTCGCCCGTGCCAATTTTATCCGTGACGATCGCGACACAGTTGCACGTTGTGTCGCTACACGCTAGTGCGTTTAGCACTCCCACAACACGTAGGCAGAAAAACATCCGTGAGATAAGTAATTGCAACCGCGTCGATTTTGTCAATCGAGGAAAATGACGGAGCGCTTTTTTTAAATCTTGTTCCAAATTCAAAATTAAGATAAATGCATACATCACATCACTCCTCGGTATCGATTCTGGTCCTGTATTGATTCTAATGTCCTAAATTCAACGTCCATCAATCGCCACATCTGTGCCGACGTGCGAGCGCTAGGAAATGAGGACGATCGTCGTAGTGAAGCTTGTTCAAAATTATGGATCTCCGTGGAGATGCGAGTGTATACACCAGTCCAGTTTTATCAGTACACGCACCGTCGGGCTCAACCGGCCAAAGCGTTCGACGGTGTACAGCAATCACCAGAGAGGTACGTAGCGGATATATGCCGTAATTTCTGGTCGCGGCGTCATTTCGTCCCGGCAATTAGATCCGGCTATAACAAATGGGAACGATCGCTGTGCTACTCGATGTCCCAACCCCGTCCCGTTCTCTACGTGTCCGAATACCCATCGGGACCTCGAGGTGATAGGGGACAGAGAGGCGGACCGGTAATACACGCCGACCGCTTTGAAAATCCAATTCGTGCCGTGAACGCGACCTATCCGCGTGTCCACCCATCCCGAATCTCGATAATTGACCGGAAATCGAGGAGCAAAATGAATCGAAATGTCCCTTTGCGTTTTATGCAAGCTGGGGCAAAGTGTATATAACGCGCGAAGCATAGCGTTTTAGCTTATCACCGCAACTATGAAAATGTATCGCAGTTCGAACAAAAAGCTGAGAAACCCTGTATATTTCATAATCCTTGTACTAATAAATTGTAACCGCAGTTTTCAAGCATGAAAAGTTTTCGCGAAAAGGTGAATATTAATTTCGAGAAATATTTACGCGCACACTAAAGATATTTACACAACATTCACGCATAACCGTTACGTCAATATTTTATAGTTTCTTTTGCGATAGAAAATGAGGAAATGTCAGAGGAACATTCATTCTCGTCATAAATGCAATATTAAACATAGAAAAAAACAAAAACAATATACAACACAAATTGAAACCGATATTGAAGTAGCTACCTTTAGGTAGTTATTATATCATGTTTCGGAATTGATTCTGTTCGAAATAATTTCGTTTTTTGATTGTTGTTCTATCAACATCAAAAACGTATTTTGATCAAAATAAAAAAAATTACATAATAGCTACTCTATAATTACGAATCTATTCTATTATGATTTTGTCGTGTTACGCGTAATCTTCAAAAAATAACTACAGAGAAGATTGAATTTACTCCAATAAAACATTATACGTGAAGGTATACATAAATGTGAAAATATACATAACACCTCTAATTACACGATTTATACATACATATATATATAATTATTTGATTTTAAAATTTTGACATAAATCCAAAAGTTGTTATTATTACTATAACGTACGATTATTTCAAACAACTCTGAATGTTCAACCGGTGGAATGTCATATTCAAATCGACGTCGCCACGACCGCTGTATACAGTTACTAGAATAGCTAGTAGCTGTAACTGTAAACCGCCTGGAATTGATCGCGTAACCAAATCGCGGCCAGAATCTACTGAGGGTCTAACCCCGATGTAACTTCCAAACGTGTAAATTTACGCAAATAATTTAACTGTTGGATCCAAGCTTATCTATCCGTCAGTTATTACGATTGCCACTACTTTAGATGTTTCAATCTTTGACTATGTAACCTATGAACTTCTAGTCCGTATTTTCGTGCTGTGATGTAAATTAACAGCGTTGCTTAAGTAGCGCAAAAGTCAAACATAAAAGTGAGACAGCGATGATACAAGATGAAGAAAGAGAGAGAGAGAGAGAGAAAGAGACGAAATAAGTCACACATCGTTGTGCCACCTGCATTAAAGTATCAGAACATGTACATTTACAAGCATGCAGTCTCTTCGCAAGCATCCGAAAACTCCAGAAAGGTCTTATTGCTATATTCACTAATCCTAATGCATACATCTTCTTACGTCGTACTTGAAAAACTTGTTTCTGAAAAAAGATGCACGACAACATCTTCCAAGGATGATACTCGATGCAAAGGCGCTCCAAGAGAGCGTCCTTTAATATAACGCAGCTGCTGGATGTTCTGTTCGCAATCACGAAGAATAACCGAGAAAAAACCGCACGATGGTTTCGCGACTTTGTGATAGTTATATACGAAGAGTCCACGAAGAGGCCACTACGTAGGCGGGATACCGAGTAGTCCTTCTATTGGCTCCATTGCCAGAGCAGGGATTATCTTGACGTAAAGTTCGTCTTTCCGGCTTTCTTCCGTGTCGCATTTGCAAAAGGACTTCCCAAGACGTTAAAGATACTCGAGTCCGCATGAACGCTCGCACACAAACTTTCGAAGACGACGGCGATTTATCATCTCTCGCGAATGCCTTGGACCGGATGGAAAAATGTATTTTCTATCTCCACACCTCCGCGTGCTTTTCCTTTCGATGTTTTTTTCTTTTCCTCATCATTCCGCAGGTAATGTTAATCAACAAGTCTTTAAATCAAGCAGCCCACTCTAAGCTCGTGTATTTATTTTTGTTATACTGTTAATCTTAAAATAATAAATAATATGAATAGTTTATTTAATCCTTTTTTGAAAAGATACTACAAGATTTAAATTGTAATAAGATTGAAACTGCTATTTTTAACAGCATTAGCTGCTGTTAAATGTATCGCTGTCCTTCTTGTATACATATCTCTCTCTCTCTCCCTCTCTCTCTCTCTCTCTCTCTCTCTCTCTCTCTCTCTCTCGAAAGATTAAACATAAAATATATGAATTTATTCGTCATTCTGTAACTAAATACGTAAATGCTTATCGCATCGAATGTCACGTTATAAGCATTGAAAATATTTGAATCGGCTCACATGTGATTCGACAACAAGCAAACGTAATGCTTCATTGATGAAAAACGACATGCTTACTGAGCTTGCTGGATAGCCGATTAAACGCCATACCGTAATTGCAACGAATCGGATGTGAGCGTGTGGAACGAGCATCTGCGCAAAGCTACAACGTTGCTGTTCGAAAAAAAACTTTTGCCAATGCTCCACGTGACGGATCCAATTATTGACTGTGACGTGAAGCAAAACAATATGCATAATTATCATTTTCATTCAAACGTAGAGCTGAATTGGAAATTGCATTATCGCGCCGATTGTTGGGTCAAGAAACGTACCATCGGTTTATAAAAACGTTATATAACGGTTGACGAGAACATTCATCTCATCGCGAGAGGTATCAACGCGAGACGTGTAGAAATATCACATTAATTCAGTCGAGAAATTAATTCACTTCATTTGTTCAAAGAATTAACTTTTCGCATATCGACGTCAAGCTCGCTGACAAATTAATCAACGCGAAAATTTATTGAACTTTAACGCGATACAATCAAACATTTGCAAACAGAGCAAATTTGCAAAGACGAACGCGCACGCTTTTTCATGTACATGCTCATAATATTGAAATTTTTTAAAACGCTCCGTTGTTGGGGCAATTCATTATTCACTTCATTGTTTCCCGTCGCGTGTCAACGCACGTACGCTCGAGGTTAAGCAAGAGAAAACCAGAGGCGGGCTCTAGCTACAGCAAAAGTTCTCGTAGAATATGGGAGTCGGCAGACAGGCTTTGGGGTTTTGATGATGGATGGCTCGTGATCATAAATTAAGCTTCCACCCCGAAAAGCCACTGCGACTCACGACACGTACACGTCGCACAACATCCGCGTTCTTGTCACCAAGTTTCACCATCGTCTGACGCGTATAAGACGGAGCCCACGTTTAACGAAGAAACACACTTACTATGTGGATCACATTTTCGAGATAGATTTTGTTTTCAGCAAACATTGCAAAGAAATCAAGAATATATTAGATGTTGTCTTTCGCAAAAATCATCTTACATTTTTATGTTCAATTTTATATTTATATTTTTATATTCAAAGAAATTAACTTGTTTTAAAATATGTACTTTAAAACAATAAGAAAGAATTATATAAATTTTTTAAATAATTGAAATTAAATAATTTAAATTAAGTAAAGTATAAAATTAAAGCAGTGATTGAATAATTAAGTTTATATAAATTGTAATTGTACTATAAACTGTCAACCTCAATTTTTGTTTCACATACAACATTTCTATTTAAATATTTGTGTAATTTTCTCATTTACTACATTTAATGTATGCCGTATTCCCGTATTCAAAGAAGGAGAAAAAGAGAAAGAGAGACAAAGTTCCTCATATTTTATTAATGATAATTACTGACCGTGCTATATCACAATTAAAGATAAAAGCCAAGTTATGGTCCGCGGCGCAGGTATGATACTCTCGCGTCGGTAAAACGCTGGCTGATGTCGCGAAAAGGTACTTGGCTCGAAGCAAAGTGAGATAAGTAAGTGTGTTCCGTGGTACTTGCCAAACACAGCGTTGCGCGGGTGTATTACGCGCGTAAATATGCGCGCCCACGCGCACATACATAACCGGCGGATGTTAATGAACGTATATACGTGCCGGCGGCGGCGTGCACGTGGAAACGCGCGCCAGACGACATCAGCCGCGACGCGTCTCTAATGTCGGACGCCAGGTTTCTTGTCTCCGTAGAGGTTTGCGAATTGCTTGCCATTGTTTCGGGGTCCCGGTGGCACGACGCGCCATATGTGACAACTTGCACACGCCTTCCTCGCACGTTACAACATATATACCGGATGAACGCAAATATCCGCGGTGGCGGGAGGGCGTAAAGTTACGCCTGTGACAGAATGCAGGTCCGGGGAAAACGCCACATGTGAAATTAATCGGTGAGTAAAATTAGATAGCGCACACAGCTGCACACAGTTAATAATCGATAGCTCATAACCGTACGTCTCGATATCAACGTCTGTAATTACAAGAAGTCGGATAAATGTATCAGTTAAGAAATCTAGTTGAATGATTCAATATGTTTGTTGAACTGCATATTAGCTTCATATTACTCATTTCGTCCCGGTACTAATTCAACTTTACGTTTTCATGTTGTTAATAATTTTTATCTAAAAAATGTACAACGCGAGTCAATGCGAGCGACGACGAAGAAATCAAAATTAACAAATTTTTAAATCTCTCGTAATCATTAGCTACAATATATAATAGCTACAATAAATAATAGCTTTATTTATAAGGACTTTTAAAAGAATATATATTAAAAAAAACAATCAATATTAAAATCAAATGTCCATTTTTTAAATGTTTAGTTAATTCAATAAACTGTGCAAATTTGCATCAACCGATTTTTTGCAAGCATTAAACAAATATTGTACTATTTTTTTACGTTCATCTCTTTGAGGCTTTCTCTTTGCGGCTTCGCTCGTTACACGCGAATCAATTATTAAAGCCCCGCGGAACATATGTGAAAACTAGGAGCACGCGCGCGTACATTGCACGAGAGAGGATAATGCAAATGCGAACATAAAGCGACGGCGGACTAGAAACCAAGCTCAAATAACAAAGATTCATGTTACGCGAAATTAGACGCGGATCAACGATCAAAGTACATGAGCTTTATTAGGCTGATTAATACGTTAGGAGCATCATATTCTACTATCTAGTCTGCGCGAGAGAATTGAAATAGTCGTCAATATGATTGAGCGGTACACCTGTGCACTTGGCAAATTATAGTCTACAATTGCTATGTTTATGCAACGGAAAGTCAACCGTGTCACGTTCCAAAGTCAACAGTTAAGAGTAAATATCAGATAAACGTATGAAATTATATGACACATATATCTATTATTTTCGAAATTGCTTTAAATTAGAAATTGCTAAATTTTTAATAGTGTATTAGTGTAAAGATCGTAAGTTATTTTTTCGTTAATGAGCCTTATCGCATCAAATCGCGTAAAGACGACGGACGGGGGAAGCCCATTCAATTAGAAGCACGAGAGCGCGAGTGACTGCGCGGTTATAAAGCGGGGCTGGCTCGGATCTCGTCCAGACCGCCGGATGGCTTCGCCGCTGTGACCATCGTCTAGCTTAGTCTAGTTGCTACGTGTAGATTCTAGAACTTTCCATGTTTATTTTAAGTGTCATAAAAAACTGACGGTTAGCGATAAAACCGTGACGCACCATCGACCCTTCGAAATACCTTACCATATAAGGCAATCTTTCGACACAAGAAATGATTGTCCTAGCACACAGCCGAATCTAGAACATTCTAGATTATTCTCGAACATTCGAGAATGCTCTAGAATATTACCAAATAAGGAAAACTCCAGAACCTTCCTTGGCCGAACTCAGGCCCTATAAAAGCGCGCCCTCGAACCGAGGCGGGCAGTCAGTCAGTCAGTCAGAATCAAGCAGTCAGTTACAGTCAATCATTTATCGTCACGTAGTTATTAGTAGTGAACTGTGTATTGTAATCTTAGTCGCGCAGTTATTTTAAACAATTATTGTAACATCGTCACGAAAAACTGTACGAAATAAAACTGAATAAACAATTTTTATAATAATCAGTGTGACGATTCTTACACCGCAAGAGTAGCAGCCTGGTTAGGTCGTTAACACCAACCCTGTACCAACATTCTCCGCAACCGCCCCCTTTAGATCCTGACACAATGCAGGCTACCTTGGCAGCCCCGCGCGCACGGACGGGCGCAATCGTTTTATTAGAAACGCCGCGTCAGCTTCCGCGGTAACGGAGACACCTCGGCAATAACGCCGACAGCTCGTTACAACGTTGATAAAGCGCCGTGTGCGGCTAAGCCTCAACGGTGACGCTTCAACGGCGGCGACACAACAACGACGGCGACGACGGCGACGACGCAACACGAAGGCGAACAGAAACAACGTAGACAAAAGTTCGTCCTTAGTGTGATTGAGATACGGAATCGTGCGCGACACAACTTTCCGATACGAACACGTTGCGTTGTTAAAGCAAGCACGAAGATAAAAACGGATTGAACACAAAGTACACAGGTAACAATCGTTCAAATCCCGCTGTTGTCAAAGTTTTACCACATTTTTTGCAGCGTTAATCAATAATAAATCTATTACTAAATTCGTTTAATTCTACTTTGATTTACTTAGTTGTAATACGCAATAAGAAAAAAACTTCTAAGCGACTAGTATTTTAAATTGAACAAAAGAAATGTTAAAACAATGTTGAAGTTTGAAGATTCGAGTTATTAAAGTATCCTGCTAAATTTCAGAAACAAAAGGAGTTCAAAAGTTAGGTTGAAATATATAACTGGGTTAGTAAAACTAATGAAAGAATCCTGCTGGTTCTTTTTGTCCCGCTTTCCCCAAGTCGTACGTTTTAAAATGTAATTGTCAGAATTATTCAACGTCAAGATATAATTAAAGCAGCGAGTTTTGAAAGTTTAATTTATGAATGATAACCTCGCATTGAGGCGGATATGAGAAATAATTTATTTTTAGATTGGTATTGAGCATATATAAATATTCTTTTTGTCAGTGAAGAGTCAACTATGCGACGAATCAATTTCCGCCAGATTAGACTTTTTCCCTCCACCGACATTTATCGAGAAACACTGCGCTGGGTTTTTTGATGTTATGAATCGGATATCGCTGCAGGCATCGCGCTTGTCCTGAAAACGCATGGCAATCTCGCTCTCTCGACGACGAAACGATCAAAGAACAAACGGAGATTAATCAGAGCAAAGCCGACGAGCTACGCAAATTGTTCGGCCAAAAACTGAAACTGCGCTTTTTCTACGCAATCTACAAAATATGCAAACGTGATAAACGCACACGCAAACAATAATTGACATAAAACGTGACTATTAATATTGCTGTACGAACTGTAACCCGATAGTGAAAACAACATGGAACTTCAGTTTATATTTTGACATATTTCTATACTATATTGCGTCTCAATTTACTATATATCACGGTGAAGTGTTATAAATCATATAAAAAATAATTAATGTTTTCTATATTTCTTTTATTTATATTTATTCTAAATAAAGTCAGATATTTCAAACCTTTCTAACACAAATGTAATAATTATAAAAATTGTTGACATAATTTATTGACTTGTGAAGTTTTATATACTTTGCAAACGTCACGTTTGCAATTTTGTCCCGCGCAGTTAACTGTCTTTCAACGTCGGACGAGATTTACGTTTTAATGGGCTAAAAATCATCGTTCAACACGAGGCCGCGCCCGGGATTTCGAACGAACTCGGGACGTCGAAATGAAACGGTCGAAAGGTCCGTGGCGACGGCCGCAGGGGAATTTTTTTCGGGACAGAAACAAAAATCGGTTTTGCCCCGGCACGATGCGCCTCGCCGATCGTTGCCGTTACGGAAGGCACAAACTCGATTTACAGCGCGACACGCGACACGCACCAGCGATAACCACCACGGTTAACGACGTTTCCCTATTGGCGCGTCGAGCATCGAGTAATTTGATTGCATTGGGACAGGATGTTGGCACGATGAGAGAGAGATAAAAGGGACGGGAGAGATGCGCGACAGAGGGGCAACGTGAAAGAGGAGCAGGTGGTGGTCTGGGGATGGTTGGCGGGAGATAAATAGTGCACGCGCGTGCGTGCCTGCATGTGTCTCTGCAGCAATGCGGGCGGGAAGGGAAGAGGGAATGCGTCCGAAAATGCCGTTGTCCTCTCCGATAATATGCCGTGCGCGTGATAGAATTTTCTATACGTCCTATGAATTATTATGTGGTACCGATGAGTCCATTTTAATGCGATACTAATTATCAAGACGTAACTTTATATTATATTACATTATTTTTCAAATTATATTACGATATAAACAACCAGACGGTTTTAATTAATGCGATTTAAATGATGGTTAAAATTGTTCGGATACTATGTACGTATATTTAATTACACATTTTATTGTTATTTTATTATATTTACACCTCGATTCTAAAACGAAGCAAACTTTGCTCGATTAACCAATAAGCACGCACGATTGCGAAACACGAACAGTTGTTAAAGTTTCACTTATTTACTTTGATTTTTATTCTCTCTTTCTATATAAGCTTTTATTCGACGGTTGTCTTAACCTTTGCTCCGCGGAGATTGACTCGTATAGTCTATCTCTTCGGGATTTATTCGCGGACTAGTTGGCAACTACCCGAATAGAACAGCCGACTCGCCGAGATTAAAGCGAGTTGTCAATAGTGACCGAGAACGTCGGCGGCAATCTCGACTCATCGAAATTCCAACTGAAACGACGACGAAGACGACGATCCTTAGACTAATCTTCGATAAGAGAACGCGAACGTGTCGTCTTGGCGACGGGCAAGTCGTTAAATCGCTTTCTTGTCGATTTGCATTCGCGATGATCTACCAGATCGTTTTTCTGTCCTTCCTTTCTTGATTCGCGCCGTCTCCCACGATCATAAGATGAAAGAAAAACATCTTCTTTTTCTGCTCTGCGAGAGATAAAGTCGTATCTCTTGGATTCTCGAATTAAAACGATTGAACCGTTTTTACTATGCAAAAACATAAGTCACATATCTAAACGAAAACAATAAAAGAAAAATATTTCACGATTTTCGCGCGTTATCTAAATGAGTTACGGTAGCAAATTAACGACAACGGAATATGCACACATAATACATGCGTTAATTGGTGTGTGGAGATAAGATTAAACGATAATTACCCGACTCGCGAATTTAATCTCTCATGCGTATCAAAGATTTAATTAATTACTACAGATGATTCAACATGCTTCATACTTGGTCGGCACGCATTCACCTGCATCGACCTCATTAACGTATCAACGTTATAACGTTCGATGGTGCATGCGCCTTTAACGTAATCTCGTGATAATAATCCGAAACGCCGATATAGTAGCTGAATTATCGCGGAGAAAACAATTAACGTCAGCGGCCAATTAAAAGAAGCACAATTTGTGTTCCACACACGGGATGCAATTCCGCTCCAAGTCCGACTTCTTCGCCGGGATCTAAAGTTACGCGCTGCGTTTCCTTACAGCAGCGCGGTTGAATTTCAACTTCTCGCCTACGGAGAAAGACGCAGTAGCGCGTAACCGTATTTAAAGACTTAAGAAAGCCTCGGTAGCGTTCAGAGAGTCAGCTTTCTCCGCGGTGTCGATTTCAATGCCTTTGTCCCACCCTTTCCCTCTTTACCGCCCGCGTGTCTTAAACTTTATATCGTCTCGCGTGTCTCTTCCTATCTTACAGGTCGACGTCCGGATTGACCGTCGCAAACTCGTTCCCTTTATAATCGCGACAATACTGCATTCAAATCCTTGGGAAAAGAGACTTGTTTTTCTATCTGCATGTAAATTAAGTAGAATTTGTCGAGGTTAAACAAATAATATTGCAACTCTGAAAAGTTTGAAAAATCTGATGAAGTCGTTAAATAATTGAATATCTATGTTTGGATATAAAATCATAACGGTTACACAGGTCGGTAAAAAGCATGGTACGCACATCGTTACGCGACTCGGTTTAAAGTTGCACGTTCAAATCAAATATTTAAATTTCAACTATTCTCCGCGACCAACACATGTTGGATCGAAATAACGTGTAACCTAACAACAATATGAGTTTTGCACAGAAAGATTTTCGTATAAAGTTACAATAAAAATATTTCGATCGCGCGTATGTAAAAAAAATGTGTAAAATCGTATAAAAATCTTACATCAAAATCTTGCAGAAATATAATAATTGAGTGTGATCTCTCAAAAACTTGTTGAACCGTGATTGGATAAATGAAATACACTTGGCGCGTGAACTACTTAAAAATAGCGCAGAGCTCGCGATGCTCTTCAAGTTTATTAACGTTTCGAAATCTGAAGGAAAAGAAAGAAGTCCATCGACAAACGCTTGAGAAATGTTTTAGAACCATGTGGGCGGAATATAGATTTAAATTCGAATCGACGGTCTGCCAGCTACATTATCTGCTTCATCTCAGGCGGAATGAACGGGTGCACGCTCAGCGAGGTAACCACCGATATTTCCCGTCGTAGGCTATCGGAGAGGCGACTTAATAGAAGGATAGTGGGGCTGCCTCTTAATGGAATATTGCATAAAACCACTGTGGCATTAACCCTCTTTGGTCGTCGGCCAAAGCAGCGCAAACGGGCGAGTGTAGTTATTGGTAGCCACGAAGGGCCCTGACGCTTTCCGATAATTAGGACGGTTATAGGATTACGCCTTTTTTATCCCAGTGCGAGAAAATCAAGGGACACGAATCACGCGCTTTCAACACTTTTTCTCGAAAATTCCAAAGCGACCGCTCGTTGTCGGCAAATGAGCAAACTGTCGTGCGCGAAATAATTAGACGTATTTGCTGTAAGTGCCACTCTTTGGCGGTCCATTTCCGCGCGCAAGTTAATGATCCGTGGAAACATCCCCCTCCCCTCATTTCTCCCGCAACCTCGCTCCCGTCTCCTGGTAAAATATCGTCGATCCAATTTAACGATAATTAATTGCACTTCAGTCGAGAGGGGACGCGATCAAGAGCGATCGTCCGGCCGGTCGATGCACTCGATTTAATTCGATTACGTGTCGTCGCGGAGAAAAATCCCGTCTTATCGCGGAAAATCCGGAGAAAAATTACGAAACGTAGTCGGATTAAAGTCGGCAAGATTTTCCGTTTCTTTCTTGTTTTCATAAACGCGTTTATATGTCGCACCTGTCGCTCACGTAGTCGTTGTCGTCGTCGTCGTCATAGTCGGGAATCTAATTAGTAATCGGTCGTGCGAAACGTGCGGCTTAAAAGTGAGTTTAAAGTGGCCGCGCACACACACTTGGAGAGGTATAAACCTACTTCTCTACGCTTTCACCCGCCGCTATCGTCGTCCAACGTTCCAATTACACCGCGAAATTACGGCTTAATCTGAATACGACGTGCAGAGAACTCGCTTGCTCACTCGCTCGCTCGCTCGTTCGTTCGTTCGTTCGTTCGTTCGTTCGTTCGTTCGTTCCCTCGTAGCTCCCTGAACGGGGATCACTCGACACCTTTGTTTCACGCTCCGGCGAAGTTCGATCGGTCGGTCGTTCGCTTCGAACTCGATGAACAGAGCCGAGAGGACGACACAGAGTCCGCTAGCTCCGGTAAAACTTTCGCGAAACCGATTTTCCGAGCTTGCGCGACGAAGAAAGATTCTCCGCCGTCGCGTTAATTAATCCCGTCGTAAGGATGTAAAACGTATCAGCGAGACGTTAATTAATACTCTCGGTCGGCGAAACGAAGCTCCGCAAAGTTTGATAAGCCGGACAGCGCCCGCTATGCTGGACATTTAAAAACGTAATAGAGTTCGTGAAGTTAGAATGACGGTATTTTCACATTATGTGATCACAAACACGGATATTTTCCCCGCGTATATTTCTCTTGACCGAGAAAACATTTACAACGCTCGCGGGGATACTAATTAATTAAATAATTTATATTCAAAAATTTCAGATCCAGATTTTAATCAACACGCGCGATGTTATCAATATCGACAAATTAAACGTTTCGATAAATTTGGCCATCGCGGTGGTTGTAAACGTAGTAACGCGATCTTATTTTCTAATTAATTCGCGGCTTGGATTTTGCGAAAATTTATCCGCTGCGTGTGCGGATTTTTACCGCGTTAATTATGGAATATGTATATATATATATGTATCATAATATATCATAATGTATAATGTATATTTACAGAGAGAGTTTCATATTAATTGGATCGATTGCTTGCGTGTGAATATAGGCGTTGCTTTTTTGAGAAAAAAAAACCCAAAGAGCAAATACGTGAGCGACGCGTCGCGTAGCACAAACCGCGTTTTCCCCGATTTCGGTACAAAAACATTTGCTGACCGTGGGCGAGTGGAAAACGCTCTATGTGTCGCGCGATTGTGCCGGAAAACACAGAGTGCAATTCGAGCGCACGACTTTCCAGCCCTATGCGGCGAATAATCGCGCGGAGATAGAAACGGCGGCGGAGGGGACTCGAGTTAAATGATCGATCGGTCGGTTGGTTGGTCGGTCGGTCCGCG
Organism: Pseudomyrmex gracilis; assembly: GCF_002006095.1. Taxonomy (NCBI): domain Eukaryota; kingdom Metazoa; phylum Arthropoda; class Insecta; order Hymenoptera; family Formicidae; genus Pseudomyrmex; species Pseudomyrmex gracilis. Next base: position 369,551 of record NW_018020584.1, on the reverse strand, counting down.
GAAACTCTCGTTAATCGTCCGCTTCCGTTCCGTGCTTCCCCTATCTCGTCACGATGGAAACTTTCGTGAGATAGTTTCGAAGCCGACGATTTCGATAGCACTTCTCTCTGCCTCCGCTCCCGCTCTTTCCTCTTGTCTACTTTTTCTTTTTTCTTTTGCTGTGCTATCTGTTACTAAGCTAACTATTATTCCTCTTGCGACGAGCAGAAAGGTTGATCAAAGACACTGTTCTTAATTATCAAATGTTTACTCGTAGGTTAGACTTCAGTTCGTTTTAGTTTTTACGTGGTTTTGCAATAAATATTAAATATTCAAAGATATATTTCCGCGATATAATTTGGCGAGAGATAAAACAAAACAAACGAGTTTATCGAATTTACATTACACATCGGATACCGGTGAAATTAAAATGCATTTAATAATGTGCACAAATTTTCAGTCGAATGCACTGTGACATTTAGCAAGTGTAACTTTATACAACGTTGCCATTAAATCGAGTTTTTTTTATTTGCATATATCTTAATACGATTACACACAATAAATGTTCTTTTCAATCTAATAATCTCCAGTATAGAGAGATTAATACGTATATTACTTCATATTTTATTGAAGTTTCCGGTAGCAATATTTATTAATTTTATCTCGCGATTAAAGCGTTTTATACATAAAACTGACTTTTATCTCATTTATTTTCAAAAAGTTTCTATACGAGTCGGAGGTGGCGAGAGACCGTGTGTCGACGTGATGGAGAGTAACGCTCGCGTCGGAAGGACAAACTTCTTCCGTTTCATGACCGATTTTTATCGCCGTCCTATGGCCGTCCTATGGACGTCCTCGCTGCCACTGTCGTAAAAGCGCGAATGGATGTTCCGCTTTTGCTGGGGTAAGAATTTCAGATCTCGACGTGAGCCAGGACGCGTGGTAAAGACCCGGAAGACGTAAGAATCGAAGAGACGACGCGTGATACACAGTTTGTCCGGAAAGTTCCCGGACTGATTTTTTCTAGCGCGGGTAAGCGGCGCTATCGAGCGGTCAACGCTGGAACTACTTAGTATAG
>NW_018020584.1:365011-367849 GCF_002006095.1 Pseudomyrmex gracilis | reverse complement strand
TCTCTCATGAGTTTATAATAATTTATTTGTAGTCTTAAAGAGATTAAAAACATGATAAAAAACTAATATATAATTATAACAAATTTTAAGCTCTTAAACGCTCCAAAAATTCAGATTGATTTCAATCTAAAAATTCATCTAAAATGTTTGCATCTCAAATATATAAATTATCTATTTTATCTTCTTATAAAACTTAAAAAACTCATTGCAAAAAAGACACTTTAACCAGAAGTCGAATCTGAACTTTTAGCATAAAATATATCTATTGCATTAATTTATGTTTAAAAAACAGCAATTTTCTTTTCATTATTATTGCATTCTTGTATATACCTTTGATAAAACTTGTACATGATATAAATAAAATTAAAGACTGCAGAACACTATCGTACATAACAGCGCACTATACATTCAGAGAGACAGCAGACTTTGTTATTCAATTAAGAATCGAAGGATAATAGAGATGCCTGAGCGCGTTTCGTTTCTTGCATCACGTACGAAAAGCGAACGTATATTTCAACTGCAAATAGTTTCTCGTCAAAAAAGGACAGAAGAGCAAAGACGGATAATTAAAGAGGCTAACCCAAGCAGGTGGAGAAGCTGGCTGGACACTGGCCATCTCCCCAGGAAAATCCGGCAACACTGAAATTCCTTCTGGATGGCGAAGTAAATTCGCTGGCAAGCGACTCGAATACTAAAGTTGCGTCAAGACGCTATGTACTGGATCGTGCGATCCAGCGAGACGCTCGCGCTCTGCATGCCAACGAATTTTACATTTCCGCAAGTAACTAGAAAGAACGACCGAGAAATGAAACTATCGAGACTTTTATTTACGCAACAAAACGCAAAGAGAAATATGAATCCAAACATATTCATAAAATACAAAGAATAGAATACAAAGAGTAAAATATGTGTGCAGGTTACAAAATGTAAAATAGAAACAGAAACAAAAGTTGATAAAACTTTCAATTACACGAATAAAACCTTTTATTTTATTAATTAAAATTAATATTTGAGAAAATCGTTGAAGTAACTATTTTCCTTGAAAGACAAAGTTTTTCTCAGTTTAATCACTTTTGCAATCAAACTATATTCTTGGAAGAACTTTTTAAAAGAAACGCAAAAGAAAAAAAAATTTAAGTTAGCTCAGCGCAACGTAAACAAGTTTAAGTCGTTCCTTATCTATGTGGACGTTGTGTGTTTTCAGAGCAGAGCCATTTATGCAAGACCTTCAGGCTGTCCGTTAATGTAACGTGAAAAAAAACGTAACGTCCCATAATGTATGCAAATATTAAGAAGGCACACGTTCTGCCATTCACCGAGAAGTTTATTGTATGGAAAACGATGATAGACGATTGCGATCATGAGTGACAAAAAGCGCGCGAATCGCAGCTTTCTCGTTGCTTTCCGCGAGATGCTCTGGAAGCGGTCTCAAACTTTGTTGGGAAGGAGGAGAGATGGACGCACGAAGAGGCGGAAGAAAAAGAATGAGCGAGAAGAAGAGCGCATAACATTCAAGGTACCACGAGGTGCCGGTGAATAATGCATAACCGAGGAAATGGACCGCTTAGGCGATTTAAATCTCATAAATGCATCGCCCGTTTGTTTCCAAGGACACGTACCGTTTTGTCAGGACATTGCGCGTCTCTCGCGTGATTCTCTCTTTGATTCACGTTTCGCGCGCGCCAAACCGAGAGGAAAAGTCGCGACGCGCATATGTGCGGACTTTCGTTTAAGCGGCTGTGCGAAAGGAAAAGCATCGCGAAATAAAAAGTTAAGATCACGATATAGACATCACATTTCGCGTCGTTTCACGATAATGTCTTTTAATCCTTGCCGTACTCGCGCTGCGCAAGCGCGATATTACGGAAGGGAAGAGGGAGTATCGAGAAGTTGAAACTTTTCGCCAGGAATGCACTCTGGAAAGAAGTCATGCGCGAACCTTTTTCCGGATGATACGATAAAGCATCTTCAAAGTGAAAGCAAAAATAAGTACGCGACGCCAGAGGGATTTTCCACGGGTACACTGCAAATCCAAGTGTGTTAATTTAATACACTTGACGTGTGTTTTTATTGAAGTCACTTTTAATACGTTACTTAGTGTTTAAAATTGGAACACGCTTAATACGTGTTGATTCAAGTCATTAAATTAACACGTTTTAAATGTATAATTTGTTGCGTGTAATAAACGACATATTATCGTCTAAAAGTTTGGAAGTTCTATGTTTTCATAGGAGAATAGAATAATAATATTAATGTTCAAAAAAGCTGCGATATGAAATGCTTTGATGACCATGGTATAATATAGTTTGTCATATTGCAGTATTCTTAAAAATATTAAAACCTTAATATTTTGTTCTCGTAAGAAAACGTTGAGCTTCCAAACTTTTACACGATAATATGTCATTTATTACAAACAAATTACACATTTTTAAATTATTTTAATGAAAATAACATACACATATTACTATTTTTTAAGTTTTTATTATATTATATATGTAAATATATACACTTTGTAGAACAATACATTATTTTATATTTTATAAAACAATATTACATCTTTTTATAAAAAGAGCAAAAATATGACTATCAGAATACATATCAATATATTGATATGTTTGTACTTTTGTTTATTTTTTCAAAATTATATCTCAAATATGTAATTGTTAGTATAAAAGTTTTGAAAAATATTTTATATCAAAGATAGTTTGAAACTGTTATTAACAAATTGTCTGACAAAAAAAATCAAAAATATATTATACAATAAAAACATTCCAATTTTAAGAAAAGAAGATAGTAATTTGAAAGTACTTTTAATAAAAATGAAAAATTTTTTTTTTT
>NW_018020584.1:357059-362271 GCF_002006095.1 Pseudomyrmex gracilis | reverse complement strand
GTTAAAACAAAAAAACAGTTGGATAAGATACTTGTCGAAGAATTTCATATGGTATGCCCAACAAAAATTTCTCTTGGTGTCGGCACAAAATGGAAGAAAAACATTGGTGTGAATGTTCTTCCAGAAATCATCGATATAAGTTATGATGCATACATAGTTCCATTTTTAGACAATTTGAAATATCTTCTAATGAACGAGCAAATATTGTCAAATATTGAGAATCCTAAACAACATATGGATGGTCTATATCGTACTGTATTGGATGGATCTCATTATCGTGAGAGCGATTTTTTCCGTAACCATAATAATTCGNTAGCCATAATATTTTATTATGATGATCTTGGCATAACTAATCCTCTTGGAGGATCATCTAAAATTCATAAAATGTCAATGTTTTATTGGACACTCGGAAATATACATCCGGAGTTACGGTCAAATCAGAATGCTTTTCAGTTATATGCCATTACAAAAACAGAACATCTAAAAAAATCTGGTGCTTTAGACAAAATATTGGAACCATTTATGACAGACATCAGAAAGTTAGAATCAGAAGGCATAAATATTAATGTAAGAAATGAAATTAAAAATTTTAAAGGTTCTTTACTATTTTGTGCTTGCGATACTCCTGCAGCAGCATTATTAGGAGGTTTTAAAGAGTCTACGTCTGCTTATCGATTATGTCGTACATGTATGGTGACAACTGATGAATGGAAAGATAAATTTCGTGAAGAGGATTTTATTCCACGAAATAAAGTCAATCACAAGTTACATACTGAGGCAGTGACGGACTTAACAATAACAAAATCTGCCAGAAAATTTTGGCAGAAAATGTATGGTGTTAATACAAAAAGTCCTTTGTTATCAAGTCCATACGTAGATGTTACTTCATGTTTACCTCAAGATGCTATGCATATCATAATTGAAGGACCTTTGGAAATTTTAATAAGAAATTTTTTACGATATTGTATTATTGACGAAAATTTATTTACTATTGATGATTTTAATAATACCGTGGCTACGTTTGACTTTCAACATTTCAAAAACGATAAACCAGGTCTTATACAACGTGAGCATATAACAGAAAATGGTTGTTTACGGCAAAAAGCAGGACAAATGTTCTCACTTGCTCACACTTTTTTATTTTTAATTAATAAATGGATAAATAATTGTAATACAGAAAGACTTACACAGCATATTTATTGCTTCGTTCTTTTACTACAAATTTTGAACATTACTTTAGCATATGAGATTCATGAAAATTCAATTACTTTATTGAGAAGAATAATTGAAACTTTTTTAATTAATTTCAAGAGTTTATATCCTAATTGTTTGGTACCTAAATTTCATTTTTTAATACACATTCCGCAGCATATAAAAATATTTGGACCTGCTAGACAATCATGGTGTTTTCGTTTTGAAGCTTGCCATGCCTATTTTAAATCTCTGGTACCAGTGGTAAAATCTTTTAAAAATATGGCATTAACACTGTCTTATCGGCATCAATCGCGTTTGTGTTCTAGACTAGCTGTTTATCCCGGTATGCCATCAAAAAGATTTTTATACAAAAGTGATTATGTGACTCGAGGAGAAACTACATTAGTTTGCAATCTTCCATATGCAAAAATATTTTGTGGAATAATTAATGAAGCTCAATGGTTTACGTACGAATTAATGCGCTCATCTAAAATTATAATTAATGGTACAACATATTGCCCAAAAAGAATATTATTGTTAAAATCTGACGACAATGACTTACCGTTATTTGGAGAAATATATGACATGTTTGTTCAAGATAATGTTAAACTATTTGTAACTACTATATTAAAAACCGAGAATTTTGAATGGAAGTATAATGCATACTGTGTAACCAGAACTTGTGAAAAGTGTGTAAAAAATTTTAATGATTTAATTTTTCCACATCCTTTGTCAGCTTTTAGATCATTAGGAAATAATTATGTACCGCTAATTAATCATGAAAGAGTGGAGTTTATTGGATAAATTTTTATACTTATATATGCAAAGTAATATTTATAATATACTAAGATTTTGATTATATAAGTCTATTATGTACAAGTCTAAATAAAATAATGTTATCTGCTGAATAATATTGTATTTTGATTTACTATCGCACAAAATTAATATAATTTCTAATAAAACTAATAAAATATTATAAATAATTACATATTTATATTTTAAATATAAAATTACAGTGATATTTCAAAAATATATAATACTGTATTATTAAAAATCTGAACATTATACTATACATATATTTAAAGAAATTTATTTAGAATTCAGTTGTATATGTATAATAGTTTTGATGTGTATTTTTTCCAAGTGTTTTAATTTTGAAACGTTTTTCTGTTCAAACGTGTAAATCGAGAAATATGTTTTAGTTTAACATGTTTAAAACTTATATGTTTTATTTTATTACACATCTTAGATGAGTACGCATTTTAACACACATTATCTGCATGAAATTATCATGTTACACACTTACGTGTGTTTAAATAACACAGATAAACGTGTAATCTCAAAATTATACACAAAAAATGTGTTAAAGTAACACACATGGATTTGCAGTGTATTCTCCGTACTCGCACGAAAAAGAATCTGTTTCACTCGGTGCTCTTCGAAAGTGATTATAACGAATCTTTATAGAGCAATTTTTATGTCGTCACAGCACTCGAGAGACAGCTCCATTGTGTCGTGAAGAAAAAACGCGCGACGAAGAATGAATGCAAGGAACAGGTGGCTTTAATCTTAGCGCTCTCTTTTTTCTCCTCCGCTGAAGTCGCAATTTTCCAAACAATATCGCGTGAGTAAGCTCAAGAGATATTTTTCAAAAGAATTGTGCGTCTCGCGCGGTGTTATTTTCTTTTATAACGTTATAATTTATGCAGATCCGTTCGTTGCATCGATATCCGACCGCATAACGAGCGAGTATTATTAAGAGCAACACAAACCTCGTTCTTTTTGTGTAATTAATGATACGTGGAAGCACGCGACTAATTATGACAGCGTGAGTGAACACGTTTTTCCTCTTTGCACGAGAGAATTCTCGTTTACTTTCTTTTAGCAGCAACGCAAAGTCGCTTGCGATATAAAACTAGTTGGGGTGTGTCGCCTCGTTTGAAGTTTAAAGAGTTATCTTGGCTTTCTGTTTCACGTAGCGGAGTAGTTTTTGATTGGACACAGTCTTCAGCTATTGAGGCAAACAAAATGAGGTCGACGGATAAAACGAGAGACGAAACTCTTTCATTCGTACAGATATCCGAAAGGAAAAGTGGGATTTCTGTCCGTTTGTTCGTCCCTTCCAATGCCTTATAATTCGCTTTTGATGGATGCTGCTGCAAAACTCATTTCTACGTTGATTCGAAGACCAGCGCGGAGCTGATCGTCACGCGAAAAGAGAAAACTCCAGAGGAACAAAGATCTTTTCATGTCTTAAAAAGAAAAAGAGTAGCGACGAGCAAAGTGCTTTCATACAAGTGACATTATAAAGGAAAAACAACATAAGCAACGAGATGTTAACAACAAAAAGATGATCACCGAATTACATTATCTATTAATTATTATTATTACCGCAATACTATTGTGCTTAACACATTTGTCATTTCATTTGTACAAATTACACAAAATATACATGTATGTCCAAAGATCAGATTAAAAACTGTACTTTATAATACATATATGTACATGTATAAATTACTAGAGTTTTTAAATAAAGATAAAATATTAAGTATAATACAGTAAATCAAAACATGAAAACGCGAGAAAAATATACGGCAAAAAAAGAGGAGGACAGCAATTTTTATCCGTTCGAAAGATTCGGGTAGCATGAGGTGAGTCGGATTGGTGTGTAACTCGGTTTTAGTAACTCACTCTCAACACGATTCGAGTCGGAAAAGCTAGCCTCAAACTCTCTGCCGGATGTAACGTGGCTCGCGCTCCACCGAACGTGCAACGAGATCGACGTCGCTCGCGTGGAAACGAGTTTGCACCCGAGTGCTTGTACGTAGAGGAACGTTTGACCCGAAAGGAGTGCGATTCGGCGCGTTCTTTACGCTATAGACAGATAAATAACGAGAGAGAGAGAGAGAACAGAGAAGAAGAAAGAGAACACGAACGGTATCCATTTAGTATTCGTCTGGAAAAAATTTGCACCGCAGGGAAAAATCGACCGCTGAAGTTTGCGAGTTTATCAATTTCGAGTTGGAACAGTTCGCCTCTTGAACTTGCTTTCCTCCTCCCACCCTCTGCGGCTTTCTGCATATCATTGCATATTTTGCGATCCCAAAAGCGCACTTCGTCAAATTACTGCAATTCGAAGCGCGTAAACCGAAATGAGAAACTTGCCGACATTTCAAAGAACGATTTATTTGGGCAAAGAAAAATTCGATGTTACGTTGTGAAAAAAAAAGCAAAAAAAGATATGAATGTGACACCACGGCACTGCATGTCGTTGCGCGAGAAATTGCATAAATCGTCGCGAATACTTGAAAGTACTATGGAGCACGTAATGATATACAGAGCGTATTTCAACTCTTGGGACACACTGTATAATTCATACACGGCACACGAGGGGATGGCACATGATGCTGCAAGCGTTCTCGAGTGATTTCGCCGCCTGGCGGTGAGTTCAAATTAAACAGACGCGGCCAAAAATTGAAGTAACGTCAAGCGCGTGAGAATTCGACGCAACACTGAGGAGAAAGCCGCTCGGATTCTCGCGCGCGACGAACCCCCTACAGAATTATACAAATAGCTTAGTTTCCTTATTTAGCCGGCGAGTCACCTTGTGATTCGTACGCGGCATAACGATGTAACAACAATGGCTCACCGAGGTACAATCAAGAGCTCGAAGCTGTTTACTACAAACAGCTTTTGTCGAGCTGCGCCACTCGAACTTCCATTGGAGGGTGACCCTCTGTTGACCACTCTTAGTTCGCTAACAAGACGACGGAACGATGGCCATCGAGTACGTCAACTTTCAAGTACAAGTGCGAAAAGTGCGTGAACACTTTCGATGTTTGAAAACTAAACTTGGTCGCGCACAATAATGAAGAATAAAATATTTATTACAATTTTTCTTTACTTTTTAATATCTTTTTTTCGTCATTCTTCTCAATTTACTCTCTGTTCTCTAAAGAAGTGTCTGAACATTTTGAATGATATATATATATATATATATATATATATATATATATAT